>NC_064849.1:150198337-150521462 GCF_024139225.1 Suncus etruscus | reverse complement strand
GGTTGACATTGTTCTGATGGCAGTGAACCTCACTACTTTTCTGAAGTTCAGTAGGATTTAATCCTTATTTTATTTCTCTGTTTGATGATCTACAGGTCATGATGACAACCAAATGTTCAAAGTAGCCCATAAAAGCCCTCATTAAATAAGTAAACAGATATAATTCTTCCTGTTTCCTTGTATTGCTTTATTTATTCATCCATTCACATTTATTGAGCATCTACTACAATGTTTCTTAGACTTTTGGACTCCAGAGCCTTTTATTTATTTTTTTAAATATAATTTTTATTTTAGTTATAGTGGCTTACATATTGTTCACAGTAATATTCAAGGTACATATTTACATTGAATCAGGGGAATTCCCACCACCAGAATTGTCCTCCCACACCGGCTCCCATCCTGCCTCCCATATCCTCCACTCTCCCGCACAAGGGCTGCTAGAATGCATGGTCCCTTCTATGTCTAGTTTATTACTTAGTGGTCTTATAACTGTTTGTCTTGGTGCCTCCATTACTGCCCCCTCTAATTGGGAGGCGGGACTAGAAAGTTCAAGTTATGTGGTTTTGTTGAGGAAGAGAAAGGTAATATAATGGGGTAAAAATCGACTACGCCGACTATGAGCAGAGTCATTCTAGGCTCTCATCCTTGGTTTGAGGGACAAAGGGGAAAAGAAGAAGGTGAAACACCACAGCAGTTCAAAAAGAGGAATCAAATAAGATACCAGTGAGCACTGCAGCAATAAAAATATGCACCACATAGTTGCCATGCCTTGAGATAGGAAATATGACAAGGCGCAAAGAGGAAGAAGAAAAAAGAAGAAAAATAAATAAATGTATAATTAAAAAAATGAACAACTACTTCAATATCTACCCCCAAAACAAAGAAATAGACAAAAACTAGATACAAAATTAATAAAAAATAAAAATAAAAAAAAAAAGAAGGATTATTTAGTGTTTTTTGTCTCCCCCCCCAGAGCCTTTTATATTGTAAAACTTATTGAGGACCTTACTTTGTATTAATTCTTGTAAAGTATCAATTCTTTTGATCTTTTTCAGAATTTAAAATGAGAAGTTTTAGGGACTAGATGATAGTATAAGCAGGTAGAGTACTTTCTTTGAGTGTGGACAACCTGGGTTTGATTTCCCAGCATCTCTCTTATCTTTGGCAAGGGAAATTATTAATTCTTTTATTACAAGTATATTTTAAAAAATATACTCAAAGGTAAAATTCAATAGAACTATTTATTTTTATTGCTCATTTAAAGACATCTCTGAGGAGCTATAGAGTGTTTAACAGATAGGGTGCTTGCTTTGCAGTCAGCTGACCCAGACTGATCCTTAGCAACTCATATGGCCCCCAAGCATTGCCATATTTATTCCTGAGTACAGTGAGATTAGTAACCCCCTGAACATAGCTGTGCAAGCCCAAGTCCCCCCCCCAAATCAATAATAGTAATATAATATATAAAAAACACCTCTGTCATCTGCTGCTGCTATTTATTTATTTATTTATTATTTATTTATTTATATTTTTGGTCTTTGGTTTTTGGGTCACACTCGGCAGGGCTTAGGGGTTACTCCTGTCTCTCTACCTCAGAAATTGCTCCTGGTATGCTCGGGGGACCATATGGGATGCGGGGATTTGAACCATCATCCTTCTGCATGCAAGGAAATGCCTTACCTCCATGCTATCTCTCCGGCCCAATCTGTGACTTTTTTTGAATGCATGCTCAAAGGATAGAAATATTATTATTATTATTATTATCATTTGATTTTTGGGTTATATGGAGGTTAAGTCATGTGCCTTTGATGCAGCCAACCCAGTTTGAACCTCTAGTACCACATGATCTTCCAGGCATTACCATGTGGCTCTGGCAATCACCAGAATTGCAGGGCTCAAGTAGTACTGCATCTTTGGGCCCTAGATTTAAATTACCAAACCAATTTAGCTAAGAATGACTGGGATTTGGCCTTGAAATCACCTGACCACCTCTTAGAAGACACCCTCGCAAAATGCAAGCACATTACAGTAAATAATATATACTAGTTAGAGTTGGTGCCATCAGAATGAGAAACCACTAATGGTTTTTGAAAATAAGTATATAATAGTTCATTTATATTTTTAGAGATAGCTATTTTTATTATTGAAAAATCAGAATGTGTCACAGCACAAATAGGCTCAAACTTTGGTGTGTGTGTGTGTGTGTGTGTGTGTGTGGTTTTGGGGTCACACCCAACAGCACACAGGGGTTCCTCCTGGCTCTATGCTCAAAAATCGCTCCTGGCAGGCTCGGGGGACCATATGGGATGCCGGGATTCGAACTATCGTCCTTCTGCATGCAAGGCAAATACCCTACCTTCATGCTATCTCTCTGGTCCCAAGCTCAAACATTTATACTATACTTTTTCACATAAATTCTATAGATGCAATATGTATATAAGGAATATTTATGTTTTTATACAAATTTAAAACAGATTGTTCAAGCTCTTCCATATCTTACTGTTGACACTTGCTTAGCTCAACAGGGGCGATTCTTTTTTAATGATGATCTCATAAGAGAGCTATTGTGTTCTATTTTATTTTTCTATAGGCTAATATTATTTTTGTAAATTATTTAAAGCCCAATTGATTAAGATTTATATTATTTAATAATTTGGCTAATGTCCAAATATTGCCTCTGTAAGCATCTATGATTTTCTTTAATAAATAAGCTATATTTATGAAAGTTATATTTCTAAAATAAAAAATATGAATTAAAGGGCAATAATTCCTTTACATTTTTAATAAATAGAAATACTGAAGTTTTATTTTTTTTTTATTTTGGCCACAACGTGTTGATGCTCAGCATTTACTCCTGGCTATGTGCTCAGAAATCGTTCCTGGCTTGGGGATCATATAGGAACACCCGGGACTAGGACCCAAACCAAGATCAGTCTAGGCAAGCAAACTCAAGGCAGATGCCTTACCACATGCACCACTGCTCCGGGCCCCCATTTTCGAAAATTTTTTAAGAAATATACTCAGTGATAGTTTTTCATAGGTATATTTTCTTCCTATACCCAATTTATTTACATTTTTCTCCATATTAATTTACATTAATTTTAGAATGAGTAAGAATAGTATTTTTTCTTTTTTTTTTCTTTATTTTAAATCTTGATTACAAATATGATTGGTGATTAGGTTTCAGCATGTAAAGAACACCCCCCTTCACCAGTGCAAAATTCCCACCATATCCCAAATCTCCCTCTATCCCACCCCGCACCCCACTGTACTCCAAACAGGCTTGCTCATTGACATGAAGCTCATCACATAGAGTGGATGAGTGGCAGTTGGAGAGATGGCGTACACTGAAAACTACCATAGCAATATGAATGAATGTGGAAGTAGAAAGCCCTGCCTA
Source organism: Suncus etruscus (assembly GCF_024139225.1). NCBI lineage: Eukaryota > Metazoa > Chordata > Mammalia > Eulipotyphla > Soricidae > Suncus > Suncus etruscus. The sequence continues at coordinate 150,518,062 of NC_064849.1, read as the reverse complement.
GAGTACAGGTGTAGGGGAGTGGGGAGGAAGGATATGCTGGGAAATTGGTGGTTGGAATGTAGCACGGTGAAGGGGGGGTTCTTTACATGGACTGTAATCATACAACTATAATCATATTTGTAATCACAGTGTTTAAATAAAGATAATTATATAATTAAAATTATTCTCCTGGGAGGCTCAGATGGAATGACAAGATCAAACTAGGTAGGCTCCGTGCAAGGCAAACATCCTACCTGCTGTGCTATCACTCTGGCACCTAGACTCCTTTTTTATATACTAACAATAAATGTTCTCTCTTCTGGCTAAATAAATAAATAAACTCCAGACAGACTTTCCACTTCCCTCATTCATTCACATGCTTATGGTATGTTCTCTGTGTAGTTATTTCTATAATTGCACTCACCACTCTTTGTGGTGAGGCTTCATGAAGTGAGCTGAAGTTCCCCAGCCTTCCTCTCATTGTCTTTGAGGATTGTTGCAAAAATGACTTTTATTTTTCTTAAAACCATAGATGAGTGAGGACTATTCTGCGTCTCTCTCTCCCTCCCTCCCTCTGACTTATTTCACTCAACATGATAGATTCCATGTACAATCCATGTATAGGAAAATTTCATGACTTCATCTCTCCTGATGGCTGCATAATATTCCCTTTGTGTATATGTACCAACAGTTTATTTAGCCATTTGTCTGTTGAAGGGCATCTTGGTTGTTTCCAGAGCCTGGCTATTGTGAATAGTGCCTGCAATAAATATAGGAGTGAGGAAGGGCTTTTTGTACTATATTCTTGTGTTCTTAGGCTATATCTATAGGAATTGGAATTAGCTGGTTGAATGGAGTTCAATTTCCAGATTCTGGAGTATTCTCCATATCGCTTTCCATAAGAGGTTGGACTAAATGGCATTCCCCACCAGCAGTGGACAAGAGTTCCCTTCTCTCCGCATCCCCGTCCGCACTGATTATTCTCATTCTTTGTGATGTATGCCAATTTCTGTGGTGTGAGATGGTATCTCATCATTGTTTTGATTTGCATCTCCCTGATGACTAGTGAATGAGAAGCATTTTTTCATGTACAGTTTAGCCATTTGTATTTCTTTTTATCAAAGTGTCTGTTCATTTCTTCTCCCCATTTTTTTGATGGGATTAGGATGTTTTTTTCTTATAAAGTTCTGCCAGTGCACTATTTATTTTGGATATTAGCCCCTTATCTGATGGTGTTTGGTGAATAGTTTCTCCCACTCAGTGGGGTGACTCTTGTATCCTGGGCACTATTTTTTTTGAGGTGCAGAAGCTTCTAAGCTTAATCTATTTCCATCTGTTGATCTCTGCTTCCACTTGTTTAAAAGTGCATTTTCCTCCTTGAAGATGCCTTTAGTCTCAATGTCATTGACGTGTTTACCGATGTGTTGTTCTATATACCTTATGGTATCAGGTCTGATATCAAGGTATTTAATCCATTTGGATTTTACCTTTGTACATGATGGTAACTGGGGTCTATATTTGCTTTTAGCAAGTTCCTAACCAGTTTCTGCCAGCACCACTTGTTGAAGAGGTTTTCCCCTGCTCCATTTAGGATTTCTTGCTCCTTTGTCAAAAATTAGGTGATTGTATGTGGGGGGAACATTATCTGAGAACTCAAGCCTATTCCACTGATCTGAGGGTCTGTCTGTTATCTCAATACCATGCTGTTTGATAACTATGTGCTTTGTAGTACAGATTAAAGTTGAGGAAAGTAATGCCTCCCATTTTCCTTTTCCTTAGGAGTGCTTTAGCTATTTAGAGGGTGTTTATTGTTTCAGATTGAACTTCATAAGTGTTTTGATACACTTCTTTGAAGAATGTCATGGGTATGTTTAAGGGGATCACATTAAATTTGTATAATGCTTTGGGGAGTATTACCATTATTATGATGTTAATCCTGCCTATCCATGAGCAGGGGTATGTGTTTTCATTTCTGTGTGTCCTCTCTTATTTCTTGGAGCAGGGTTTTATAGTTTTCTTTGTATAGGTCCTTCACATCTTTTGTCAAGTTGACTCCATGTTATTTGATTTTGTGTGGCACTAATGTGAATGGGATTGCCTTCTGATGTCCTTCTCTTTCCCTATCACTATTGATGGTATAAAAAAGGCACTGATTTCTGTGTGTTTAGTTTTGTAGCCTGCACCTTGCTTATTGAGTTTATTGTTTCTAGAAGCTTTTTGGTAGAGTCTCTAGGGTTTTCTAAGTAGAGTATCATGTCATCTGCAAACAATGAGAGCTTTACTTCTTTCTTTTTATCTGGATTCCCTTGATATCTTTTTCTTGCTTATTGCTATAGCAAAGCCACTTCCATACTATGTTGAAGATGAGCAGTGAGAGCATACAGCCTTGTCTTGTACCAGAATTTAGAGGGAAGGCTTTTAGTTTTTCTCCATTGAGGATATTTGCCATTGGCTTGTTATAAGATGGCTTCAACTAGATTGAGAAAGTTTCCTTTCATTCCCATCTTGCTGAGAGTTTTTGATCAAGAATGGGTGTTGGACATTATCAAATGCTTTCTCTGCATCTATTGATATGATCATGTGATTTTATTTTTCTTGTTGTTGATGTTGTATATGATGTTGATAGATTATGATGTTAAACCATCCTTGCATTCCTGAAATGAGACCTACTTGGTTGTAGTGATATCTTCTTGATGATACATTGGATCCTATTTGCCAGGATTTTGTTGAAGATCTTTGCATCTGCATTCATCAGGGATATTGGTCTGTAATTTTCTTTTTTGGCAGCATCACTGTCTGGTTTTGGTATCAAGGTGATGTTGGCTTCATAAAAGCTGTTTGTGAGTGTTCTCGTTTTTTCAATTTCATGGAAGAGCCTGGCTAGGATTGGTAGTAGCTCCTCTTAAAAGATTTGAAGAATATATTAGGAAATCATCTGGGCCTGGGCTTTTCTTTTTGGGCATATATTTGAATACAGTTTCAATTTCCTCAGTAGTGATGGGGTGTTTAGATATGCTACATCCTCTTACTTAACTGTGGAAGGTTATAAGTGTCTAAGAATTTTTCCATTTCTTCTAGGTTCCCATGTTTAGTAGCATAAAGTTTCTCAAAGTAGTCTCTGATTACCCTTTGGATCTCTGCAATATCTGTCATGATCCTCCCCTTTTCATTTCTAATACGGGTTATCTGGTTTCTCTCTCTCTCTTTCTTGTGAGTTTTGCCAATGGTCTATCAATTTTGTTTATTTTTTCAAAGAACCACTTCTGTTTTTTGTTGATTTTTCAGATTGTTTTTTTGGTTTTTCCACTTCATTGATTTCGGCTTTCAGCTTTGTTATTTCCTTATGTCTTCCCTATTTTTGGTTCCTTTTGTTGGTCATTTTCTAATTTTATGAGCTGCGTCATTATGCCCCTTCTTCATTCCTGATTGTGTGCTGTGTATAGCTATAAATTTGGCTCTCAGGACTGCTTTTGCTGTGTCCCATTAGATTCTGGCAGTTTGTTTTCTTCATTATCATTTGTTTCCAGGAAAGTTTTGATTTCCGTTTTGATTTTTCTTCGGAACCAACAGGTTGTTCATTAGCAGGGTGTTTAATTTCCAATTGCTTAAGTTTTTGTTTTGTGTGCCTTTGTAGTTCACATCTAATTTCAGAGCCTTGTGGTCAGCAAAAGTAGCCTACAATCTTTCTATTCTCTTGATTTTATGGAGTTATGTTTTATGTGTCAGCATGTAGTCTATTCTTCTGCTGTTGTGTTAGTTTTTCTGCATCTCATCTTCCAGTGTTCCGAATCTCTCCGCAGCTGCGTTACCCTGCTGTGGAGGCCATCCATTGAGGTTTTCAGTTGAGCTACCATGTTTTTCAAATCTGTTATTTCAGTTTGGAGTTTTCTGATTTCTGTCTTTTGTTCTGTTCAGATCAATCTATGCTTTCTTTGAGTTCCTACAAACATCTTCCATATTGCCATTTTAAGTTTCTTATCCGAGATGTTAATCCAATGGTTGGAATTTTTTAGGTTCATCTGAGAAATCATCTTCATTCTCTGTGCATGGTGTTTGTCTGCAAGGTTTCTCCATTGTCATGCTTGTAGTGTTGATTTTTTCCTGTGTGTTGTGGTTGGGTTCATTGGTTAGAAGAGTGTGTCGCTGCGAAGCGGAGTAGCCACACTCTTCGTGGCATCTAGATGACAGCTTTTGTGGGGGGGTGTGAACTTCCTAGGCCTCTGAGTACGAGCTTCAAGTATTCATGGAAGACAGACAAGCAAGAGGTAAAGAGTTCCCTTCAAGTCCTCCGGGTCATCAAAGGCACACAGGATGGCAGAGCCAGCCAAGAACCTCTGTATTAGGCAGGATTGCCCGCAGGAACGTTGATGAAATCCGGGTCTCAGGCGGGCTTGAAGCACTATGGCCAAGTGGCTTCTGTGCTCTTCTGGACACCCAGCAGAAACCAGCAGGAATCAGTGTGTGTCACATCCCCAACCCACCTCTGAAGCAGGCAGAATCACTGGCAGGTACGCTATGAAATACAGTTTCAGGCAGCTGGAAACTGCATGGCCCAAGATGGCTTCTGCACCCTTCTGGACTCTCAGCAGAAACCAGTAGGAATCAATAAGTGTAGTGTCCTGATCCACCTCTGAAGCAGGCAGTATCACCAGCAGGAACGCTGATGATATCCAGTCTCAGGCAGCTGGAAACCACATAGCCCAAGATGGCTTCTGTGCCTTTCGATTCCTGGCAGAAGACCTGCAGGAATCAGTGGTGTGTATATGTCCCAACCTGCCTCTTGAAGCAGGCAGGATATTTGTTTTTTAGGCAGGTATATTTTTAATTCTTAAAACCTGCTTAATTTTATGTAAATGGGTCTGCTTATGCAATTGTCTATATTTCTTTTTATGTTATATTTGTATTTATTTAGTTAGAATTTGGCTGAAATATGCAATGCTTAAGGGCTACTTTTAGCTCAGTGTCAGGGATTGCTCAGCAATTCTACTAAAAAGTGGGGATAGCATTTTGGTGGACACAGGTATCTAGAATCAAACCCGTATATTTAGAGCATGCAGTCCAGTTATTTGGGCTATCTCCCCAACCCTATATTTTAGATACTAGTTGATGTATTCTTTGTTGATAACCAACTTTAAATCTTAGATAAAATGTATTGCAGATTTTTTGTTAGTTTTTATTTATCGTTTCATTTTTTTCTGAAATAACTTTTTCTAAGGAATTTCTAGTTTTCTTCTCTATATCCTATGTATCAATCTTTTTGTTATTATCTTTGAGAATTACTTTATAGACTTCTTTCATTGGTAACAGGAGAATTGATTAGATTCCAGGATTAATAAAGGCCAATCAGAAGACTAAAGATTTTCTATATATATTATATTATTTATATAATATGTATATCATATTTCCACATTATTTCATGTGGGCTGAAAGAGGACATCAAAGGAGATCAAAGAGGGACAGTGGTGGGAAGAGTACAGACAAAATACTTATGAAATATCAATAAAAGTAGCTTAACTTGAAGTTTGTTGAACTTGGGGAAGGGAAGATGATATACAGATTATAATTATATTATAATTATATATAATACAATTATATTATAATATACTATAATATATTAGTATTTGAGCAAAAGGTTCACAAAGATGGAGAATATCTGGAAAAGTATTTTTGGTATTAGAAAAAGAATGTTAATTCAGTTTGGCACACACTGAGTTAGACTGAACTGTGGGAGTGTCTGGAAGACCTAAACAATAGGTAGATGGTTCTAATAGGTCTGCAATTTTGTCATGTTAGACTTAGGTCATCTATACAATATTCAAATTGAAACCATAGAATTGATTGAGAACAAACAGATAGATGAGTAAAAAGTCTTTCCAGGGAAAATAAGGCATATGCTGAGATCTGATAATCACATTACTGAAAATTGAAATGTGAGAGGAAAAACTAGTAAAGGATTATGTCTTTGAAAGTAAAAGAGAAGTAGTATTTTTAATATGAATTGCCTGATGGCAGAGCTGACCTGAGCTTCTATGAGTACCCCAGCAGGATAAAAAAAATTACCCCAAATTATGTTTAAAGCAGCTACAAGGCACCAAAAAGTCACATATAAATCAATATTGAGTATTAATAGGGGATGTGATTATGAATATCTTGAGAAAAAAATTTTTAAATAATCCCTTTAGAGTATTTCATTTTTATTGTCCTGTTTAGGCTGCATGAAAATTTATTTTACAGATGGACAACTCTCTGCCCCTGTTCCTTATCACATTGGTTTATCACATAAGTCTGTATCTATAGTTAACTTTTCTCTTTTCAACTAAGCAATTCCACTTTTTCACACTTAGATGAAACATCTCGATAATAATTTAATTTTTCTTAAGAAATTACAGTTGTTTCCCTATATATCCAGTCAATAACATTATGGAAATATTATATGATAATTTTAAGACTTAGTTTTTCCACTATCAAGTATTCTATTTAATATATGGAGGAAAAAAGGATCTCAATGAATGCAAACATATTTACTTCACTTAAAATGGAAACTTGTATTTTAGTGTTTTGATTTTATACAAAATGTTTACGGAATTCTTAGTTGGTTTCCTTTGCAATGTTGCCTGTTGAACTTCTTTTATATATATGAGAGTCAAATCAAACCCACCAGCTTAATGCTATTGAGTTCATTCACTGTAATTGAAATCGCACTGAAGGTAGGTATGTACCAATGTGAGGTATAGATCATTCAAGGAAAGAGATCATTAGTCAGCAGCAAAGACTGAATTCACTGTCTTCCTTGTTCCAGATTGTTTTTAAATAAATAAAAATACTAATATTAAATATATCCTAACTTCAGATACTTTTAATTAGAATTAGAAACCTCCAGAACTATTTTGGAAAAACTTTGTTACCTGAACAAATCCCTGCTATTGTAAAGATGGACAAAGGTGCTTCTGAACCATAACAAGGAGATTTTAGATAAGGCTGCTCTTACTAGAACCTGTTTTATATAAGAAGATACTTAAAAAGCAAATTTCTTTTCTCCTTTTTGCACTGCAATCCACAAAGTGTGACTAATAATAAGATTTTAATTTGCTAAGTGCATTCACTCCTTTGTGCCATCATAAAGAGAATCTATTACTATAAAATTGAGGCTTAGTTCCAAATTGCGCCATTATGAAGTTTTCTTCCAGCAATGTTTTTGTCTCTAATACACTTCCCTCATTGTATTCTATTGGCAAACCTGATGTCCTAGCATCAAGTCTCACAAATAATTATTTTAAATTGCTACTAGGAACAGTAGTCCCTGGTGGGATATATTACTACCATTCTAACAAGATGAATTTCAATGCACTTGTAACCATATTATAGTATATTATGAAAGAATAGAGAAAATCTTTGAGTTATATATCTATGGACAGGCATGTAACTAAAAATAATTTTTATAAATTTCAAGATGCCTTATATTGAACGTCTATTTAAACCAATTATAAGTTACAACAACAAATCAGTTATCTAACTACATGGTCCACTAATAGCATGAGTGACTTAAAAGAAAATACCTAATTATAAATAAAAAGTGTAGTAATGCTAATGCTTTAGAATAATTGTAATTGTTAATATATTTGTATAAATGTTTTTATCGTATTATATAAATTACATCACCCTGTAGATAAAGGGTATTAGAAAATTATTAAAATTAGAGCTGGATATAAAACTCATCCTCAGTTAATTTTTCCTATAATTAGGGGTCAGTTATACAAACTAGTTGTCTATTATAATGAAAATATTTTATGATATAGAAACTTCAAAAAAGTTTATCTTAATAATGTAAAAGGAGCTGAGTTAGCAGTATGTAAATATATCACAAATGAAATTATATTGGAAACCAATAAGAAAGACACCAGAAAAACTCTTTAGACCACTCTAAAAAACTTAGGAATGGTTTAAAGGCAATATTACAAAATATAGTAATGCATATCAGTGAGTAATTTGAGTTCTTCTGGAGGGCATTCTATAAAATTCACCTTTCTAATACTTAAAAATAATTAACTGAGATTATTGATTTAGAGCCAATACAAATATGATTTTTAAAATTAGGATATAACAAAACTATTATGAAGAAAAAGTCAAGTATATTGTTTTAGATAAAATAATTGCATGAGGGAGAGGGGAGGCATTTTTGGTGGGAATGTTGCACTCGTGAATGGGGCGGGTGTTCTTTTTTATGACTGAAACCCAACTACAATCATATTTGTAATCATGGTGCTTAAATAAAGATATTTAAAACAAATAATTGCCTGAGAACAAAAGTTAAGTCACTCTATCACTGAAATGAGTTGCACAGAAGTAACAATTCTGTATCTATAGACTAAGAATTCTTTAAAACTGTTGACATAAACACTGGAAAAATAGTACAGTGGGTAGGGTGTTTGCTTTCTACATGAAGGATCAATCCATATTGGATCCCCGGCACCTCATATACTTTTCTGCACCCCACTAAGAGTGATCCCTGTGTGCAGAGGTAGGAGTAAGTCCTGAACACGGCTATGTGTGGCTGACAAACTATGTTTATCTCTAATAAATATGTATCTCTAAATGAAAATTATTTAGCTAACAAACAAATTTTAAGTTAAATTTGGGACTCTAGGGGCCGGAGCAATAGTATGTTTTGATAATATAATACAAATGGAAAGCTCCTAACAAGTTTTTTATTTTGTCAAAACTATTTCTATTTTTTATAATAATATATTTATTAAGCACCATGGTTACAAACATGTTTGTAGTTGAGTTTCAGTCATAAAAAATACACCCTCCCAAGAGTTGGAGCAATAGCACAGAGGTAGGACATTTTCCTTGCACAGGGCTGACCCAGGATGGACCTGGGTTTGATTGCAGGTGTCCCATGTGGTCCCCCAAGCCAGGAACAATTAGCCAGGAGTAACCCCTGAGGATCAATGGGTGTGGTCCAAAAACAAAAAAATTCAAATGGGAAGAGTAAATCTGTATACTTTGAATGGGTCAGTTGAGCTTATATTAGCAATTCGACATTTACTTAAATGTAATACACATGAGCCAAATTATACAGAGCCAGCATGGATGTGCCAAAAAGGCATTATTTACATACCTATTTATAATACAGCAACTTGCTAAACAAAACCAATCATTATGAAATACTTTTTTCTTATTTTGCTAAACAAAAACAATCATTATGAAATGCTTTTTTCTTATTTTTTTTGCCTAAAGGGACAAATATGTAATCAGTATTGTGAAAATGAACTTTTAGAAATATAGTAAGTCTTATCTTTTCACCATTAAGTCACTCCTCAAAATTTTAATATTGTTTTGTAGCTTAGTTTTAATTACTTTTTAGTGATTTAAATCTAATATCACAGATTGATTGAAAAACACTGGTATTTGCCAATAAATATCATTATCTTCATATCTATCCATTTCTATTTTATTCCTTTATATATAAACTTATATTATTTTAAATTTACTATATTATACTGTTGGAGAAAACTCTAACAGAATCCAAGTAAAAACGCCCTTGTTAATTTTTTGCTCATAGCTCTGTTCTCCAAGGAGCCAGATGCAATTGCATTATTATATTGGCAAACGTCTCCATAGAACAAAGTATAAGATTTCACCCCACACTTTCAGGTAGAGAAAAAAAATCCAACTTTATAGAAACATGATTAAAAACAGAAGGTATCTTGGTTCTCAATTTTGTTCATAAAAAAACCTCATAAACCTTTTACAATTTTCTACCAATGCCCTGCCCTTCCCTTTTTGAATTAAAAGCTTTCTTTGAGAGATTCAAATAGAACCAATTGTCTAGAAGATCATATTAAATAAATGTTTCCCCAAGAGCATGACTGAGAAATTATGCTGACCCTGTGCTTATCTATGCCTTTTGAAATAAGTGCTGATTTTTAAAGGATGATGAAGAAAGCTGTTACTTTTAATATTACACACATTTCCCATTTCATCACATTTTTTGGCAATAGAATTTTAAATTAATTCCTTGAATGCTATGTTACCTACTTACCAATTCATTACATGTTTGAAAATATATTTTCCGAACCTCCAAGAAAAGTTTATTTATATAATATATTGAATATTTTCAGAAGAAAATAACCATGTACCAACTAGCCCAAATCCAGAGATTCTTAAAGCATTAAGAATCTTGTGTCCTTTCTGATTTCTCTAATTTGACTTATCATGAATTTTCTCGACAGGCTTCCATTGGCCCTTCTGGGTCAATCTCCTGCATATTCCACTGATTGTAATGAAAAATTAGTCATTTTATTATTATTTTAGACATGCTGAGAAATATTTGCATTTTCTTCGATACAACTTTTTTTTTTTTAATTTAAGCCATCTTGGGTAATGGGGAATTAGAAATGCATTTCAAAGGTTTAGGGCAAGATTAACTTGCCTTTGAGAATTTAGTGTCTTGCAAGCCTGATTATAAGCCAGAACATAGTTCTGTATAATGTTATTCTCTGTCTTTGTGCAGCTAGGTTATTTATAATACAGCAACTTGTTAAACAAAAACAATCATTATGAAACAATGTTCATTTTATAAAACAAGGTTCATTTTATAAAAACAAGTTAGCAAAGCATAGTATGTATTTGATGTGCTTTATCCAACAGTGAATAAAAAGATATTTTACAGAATAAAACAATAGACAGTAATACCTTTGTATGTGATTGATCCAGGTTATATCCTCAGACCCTATTGTAGTGCCCTGAATCCTGCCAGGTGTGATTCCCGAGTGCAAAGAGTAAGTCTTGAGCACCACTGAGTGTGTCCCTCCCCGCAGAAGGTTATATTACCTTCATAAATGAACTCAACATGGTCATAAACCTGAGAAGTACCCTAGAATTTAGGAGAGTGCTACCTAAGAAGAGCTATACATAATGACTTTTTGAGACATTATTTGTTATAATCGAAAGAAAAATCATTAAAAATTTTTTTCATTTCATCAACTACCCTTCTTAATCTTTCTCTGTGCTTAGTACAGATAATTTTTGTATAGATTTTTGTTTCCAAGCGTGACTTATTCCCTTGTTAGAATCATAATACAGTGAATTTCACTTGAGCATCAATGTATGAACAATTAAGTTGAATAATATATACATATAGATCTTTAATTATTGCAGACAGATAAATGCTAACTTCTGACAAAACAACACAAGCTGAAGATTTAGAGTAGTAACTTACACCCACACTTTGGAAACAGAATCTACCTTAATGTGAAAGAAATGTCCTCTGCCGAGAAACATGCAACATATATATTCAAACATGCTTGTACTTTCAAAATCTGCATAATTTTAATAGATTAGCCCAGGTGTCGGCAACCTGCGGCTCCGGAGCCGCATGCGGCTCTTTTGAAGGCTTGCCGCGGCTCCGGAGCCGATGTCAGAAAAAAAAAATACTGCTTTAATCTCAGCTCCGCTTCTCTCCGCTATATCTATAGCAGTGAGGCGGAGCTGAGGAGCGGAGCCAATGGAGGCAGCCGTACCTGGTGACGTATATAGCATTAAGGTAAGAAACAATATATGCAGTGTTATATTTGTTTTAAATGTTGCAATGGTTTTGCGGCTCCCAGTTTCCTTCGGAAACGGGTCCAAGTGGCTCTTTATGTCTGAAAGGTTGCAGACCCCTGGTTAGCCAATCCTGGAAACTTTCTAGGTTAATAAGCAGTAATTATTAGAAAGAAGGCCTTTCTGAAATAGTATATTTCAGAATATATCAGGATATTTCCTTAGGCATATTGTCATCAAATCTCAAATGGTATAAAGTGCTAATTCATTATCATTTTGGGGGGGCCACACTCGGTGACTCCCAGGAGTTACTCCTGGCTATGTGGTCAGAAATTGCTCCTGGCTTGGGGGACCATATGGAATGCCAGGAATCAAACCTAGGTCAGTCCTAGGTCAAATGTGCGTATGGCAAATGCCCTATTGCTGCACTACTGCTCTGGCTCCTAATTCATAATTATTATTTTTAAAATTAGTAGGTGAAAATAGAACTATATTGGCCACATAACTATACTATAAATTTGTATAACATGGAAATGATTTCTGTATTTCACTTGAAAATAGCCAAGCAATTTTAATTGTTCATAATTTTATCAAAGTTGAACAATTATTTTTATATTTATAATAATTGAATACCTTTTAAATTATAAAATTGTTTTGTTTGGTTTGGTTTGGTTTGGTTTTTGGGCCACACCCGTCTGACGCTCAGGGGTTACTCCTGGCTATGTGCTCAGAAATCGCCCCTGGCTTGGGGGGACCATATGGGACGCCGGGGAATCGAACTGTGGTTCGTCCTACGCTAGCGCTTGCAAGGCAGACACCTTACCTTTAGTGCCACCTTCCCGGCCCCAGTAAAATAGTTTTCATTAAATTACCATGAGATACAGTTACAAATTTGTTCATGATTCTCAATCATACAATGTCCAGCACCCATTCTTTCACCTGTGCACATTTTCTATTACCATTGTCCCCAGTTTTATTTTCCTTTATCCCCTCTCCCTTTCCCCTTGCCTATCTCTGTAGTAGACATTTTTCTTCTCTCTCCCCCTCTTCATTTTTATATATAGAATATTTTTGTATAAAATTTTTTAAATTATTTTAAATTATAAATTGTAAATTGTGAAATGATTATAAAATGTTTTAAATGAATATACTTCATCACTGTAGGGCTGATAAGACCAGATAATAGATTTCAGAAAATTATCTTTGAAGCATCCCAGTACTCAGGGATTTAAGTTAGAGATATAAGGAAAGGAAGAAAAATGGCTGAATTAAAATGAGAAACTTAGATTGGCTCATTTTTAGGAAGCATCTACATCATACCTGAATTTGTTGTTGATTCTTCCTTTTTTGATCATAAAGTGTTATACTCTGTTTCCAAAACACTACTCTTTCCCACAAAGCAATCTCAGAGTTTTTCAAGTCAACTAATCAAAGAATAAGCATCTTTATGGACATAGATAAAACCGCCATATTTATAAAAATATTTTAGTCAGTTCTTTTATAAATAAGATCAGTTTAGGCATGAGAAAAGCACACAGCTTATAAACATGAATAATCACTTTACAAAATAGAAAATGTTTGCATACCTTTTTTTCATTCTGCTGTCAAGTGTTGTTTCTTCACTAACTCCATTTCCCACTACACCATTTCCCCAATGGCTTAAACCATGATATCTCCTATAAGTTTCTCTAACTGCATCAATTGCTGCTTCTGCCTCACTTCTGCCTCCAACATTGGTGGTGGCAATGGCCCTCTTTCACTGTCACTATTTATGTACCTTAAATATAACTGTGAAAGACTTGTAATTCACATTGGTCACAATAAAAATAAAGTTAAATTTTAAAAAAAAGTCCTACTCTATGCAAAATTATTCTTTTAATATAATCACTTTATGTCTTGTTAGTGCATGGCTTCCAGGATATCTATAAGCTGTACTTATATGGTGTTTAATATAATACCTCCAACTAAAAGTTGATCTTCAATAGGAAAAATTTACCCCTGCCCACCATCATGAAGCTTCCCTCTTCGCCCATTTTTTCCATTCCCAAAGTGTATAAAGCCTTATATTATCCTCTAATAAAATGCTATTATCATGAATATTTATTAATAAACTACTATATATTCAAAGAGATAAAGGACATAGTTTAATAGCTATACTTACTATATAATTTGGAAATTAGATCATGTAAAATAGTGATTAATAGCAATGTGAGGTGGTATAGACTAAGTGATACATAATACCCCTAATTTATCTGTTCAAAAGATCTAAATCTCCATACTTTTATGTTGTTTGATAGAATGTACATATGTAATCCTTATTCACTGTGCCTTTTCACTAAGCTTGTGTCTTCTCGCATAATGAAAAATAATGTGATAATATAGTGACATATTACTGTGACTTCAGGCTGTTTCTATAGAGGCAGAAGTCTCATGGGTACCACGATGAAATGAGATATAGAAGACATGAATTCTATTCTGAGAAATGCCCGTCACATTTTATGTGACCTCGGACAGGAAACTTAGCCCTTCAGTTCTGAGTTTTGTCATCTATAAAGTAAGCTTAATTAAACTTGCCAACATCATAACGATGTTTTGAAATCTGGCTAATTAAAAGACACTATATGTTTTGAAGATCAAATGTTCTTGCTTTACAGTCAAACACAGTAAGTAGCAAAAATCAGATTTTGTATAAAAATTCTAATTTTTACATGGATTAAAATCAGTTGATATTGGTGCCCTCTAGAGCTGAATTACAGGGATGGATTTATGCTGATTTGTTCCTAATCCATCATTTGGGGAACCAATAACATTTAAGATGAGGTAATCTGATCTCTGATCACAAAACAAAGTAAAGCTAACTGGGTTCCTTGGAATTGAACCAATGACCTAGGTCTCATTAGACTATCACCTAACTAACTAAAAGCAGTGGATTTCACATAGATAATAACGTATTAGAACATGTTTTAGTTTTTTTCCAAAGCTGTTCCTAGACTTAATTTTACTAACTATAACAATTAGTTTTTATATTTAGAGACAAAGAAAATAACATAGACATTACCGGATACCATTAACAACTAAGGGATGTTAATCTTGCAGTCTTCAGCAAAGTCTTGACTGTCCTAAGAAAGTCTAATTTAAAAATCATAAGGCTGATAAACCCAGGCACAGTTGAGGTGAGTAGGAAGAGCTCTCATGCATTTCTTGCTCACTAGAGCTTATTGATAAGAATTAGAAATTGTTCAGGTTCATGAGTCCTTTGCACATTAACAGAGTAACAACGAAGATGTTCTGAGCTGAAGAAAATAGTCCTAGGTGCTAAGAAATGCAACCACATAACACTCAGTGGGATTGATTATTATATCTCTCAGCTGAGAACACGAAGCAAGGTTTAATGAGGAACTGATATTAGGTGTCACCATTTCTATAATTCTCAATTCTTGAACTTTGAGACAAGGTTAATATGCCTACTGTGTTGTGGAATAAAACAAAAAATGTATGATGTTGAAATATTCCCTTTCTAAAAATACAAGAATAATAGAACCCTGCAGTGCTAACAAAGTAGCATGTAAATCCTAGGGCACATACTTCAAATTTCAAGTGGTATGAATGGCCTATTTGGCCCAAACTAAGAAATCTGAATTCCACCAAACTGAAATACTGGAAATTAACTCCATGATGTATTAACTCAAATCATAATGTTTCTGACGTTAAAAAATGGAAATTAAACATCTAGTTATGAATACTGTGTCTGCACAATGTGCCGCATGCACTGCATGTGTTAGAATTTCTTCTCAGTTCTTTTTTTAATCTTTTATTCATAGCATTGCAGGTGATGAAAAATTTATGCCTTGAGTCTGGCATTGAAATTAAATGCAAAATGAAAACAGAAGCAGTTTATACTGACAGCTTAAATATCTTTATCTAGCATACGGTTGCACTATAAAAATCACTGGGTGACTTTTTAAATCTCCCACATGTAAAAAACCAAGAGTTGTACAATAATGAATAAAGTTACATATATATAAAATATCAACACAAAAGTTGTATTTTTATTAGCTTTCTTTGTTAATTTCATTTTGCTCCATTTTGCTGTTTTCATTTCATTGACACCAATAGAGCAATATAAGCTTAATTTTAACAATACGACCCAACTTAATTGTTAATATTAATTCCTGAAACCAGCAGGAAACAATAGATTTTTTTTCAGTCTATTTAATGAGTGTGATTTCTCTGGTAGGTTTATGTCTTAGGCTGAATAGAAAACATTAATCTATACCTAAGGTAGTTACGCTGTAGTAAAGGTTAATTGTTCAGGTAAATCAATTTGTTCATCACTGTATTAATATGAGTGACGCTTCGAAAGAATGGCAATAATTACAATAATACCCACAGTTACTAGCAATGTAAGTTTTCAAGTGTATCTCCTTCCTTAGAATAGTTGCATTTAATTCTGTACACATTATTTTATTAGTCACAACTCTATTCAAAAACTGATATTTCCTGTAAATGGTTCCTATTTTCTCGAGATGTCAAGTCTTTTGTCCTAAGTATATCTGTATATGCTATGCTGCATTAAAATGTTCTCTCAAGCTTTTGTTGTTGAACTAATGTTGAATCTCAAATACTCAGCTCATGTTAGCAATTAATTGAAGAAATAAATGCCTCTTCATTTTGTGCATACAGCGCACACTTAAAATATACCCTATATGTAATTTTTTATTATTTAAATATAAAATCATTTGGCATTTATATCAGTAAAGCTTGAAATTTAGGATTGTCTAGAGTTACATAAAGTAACAGTACTAAAATGGCTACTTATATTTCCATATAGAGAAGACTTCAGTGCAGTTTAGAATGTTTTACACTACACTCAACCTCTGATCTATTGCTTTTTCCTGGATGTTTTGTGTAAACATACTGTGTATAATTATGCAGATAATTTTATACAATATTAATTGTGCTAAGACTGCAGTGAAAGTAGTTTGCTTCAGCAATTCATTTACATTTTAATGATTTTAATAGCATAAGACTACCCAATCAAATTGAAGTATCTTTGACCATTATGCTATGTTGTGTGAAGAGTTCAAATAGTTGCATTTTATGTTCTAAATATATTAGTGAAATGCTATTGTTGTTACCCAAAAGTATACTGTAATATTCATAATAAAAAATTAAAAACCATTTTATGAATTTATTTCAACGCAGCATGTTAAAATATGGTAACCTAAAGTCTTAATATATCACATATCAGATTTTATTATATTTAATCATTCTTTTTGTACTTGAATTGTCAAGCTGGCAAGCATCTTTGAATACAATTGATCAGGTATAGTAACTGTTTTCTCCATAAACAACCTGTAGGATAAGGAAAATGTACTTAATTTATTCTTCTTTAATGTAGGAAGAATAATTACCTGTTTATTATGGAAATCAAGAGAGTGTACATAGAAAATTCCAACTTTTATAGGTAAAGATAGCCTCTGCATGTAATTCTCCCAATCAAAAAATCTCAGGTTAGCATTTCTCTCTTATTTCTTTTATCATGTGCAGATTTAATATCATCAGGAATAAATCTAAATTGTTTGCTTCTTTCCTTCTAATTCCTGAAGCAATGTAAAAGCCTAGAGAGGTTTGAAGTGACAGGATTACAAGCAGTCTTTTGCATACATGGCCTTTAGGGATAAGCGGCTACCTTGCATCTAATAAACAAGAAAGTGAATTCGTTGAATAATGAATTAAGTGGCATAAGTTGTGATAACAAGGAGCAAATGTAACTTCAGACGAATGGTATTTGCTTTGTGTGGGGTTATCTGAGAGGGCTGATGCTTCGCCAAGGGAGACTGAAAAAAGCTCATTATATTAAGATGTTCTTTTACAGAACACAGTCGAAAATGATCTTGCAGTTTTCCCCGTTTGGTGAACTCCTTTGTGTGCCTCTATCAAATCAACCACATCTACCAGGGGGATAACTAGGATTCTTTCAGACCGTTGAGTGTTGTTTAAGATGAAAATTCCTAGCAAGTTTTAGATGGGTCACCCAACAATTAAATAGAGATGTCTAATTGGTTCATCCATATTAGGGTCAGCAGCTGGTTACAAAATAAAAGGTTGTGAGGCCCCATTGCATAGTTCTAACCCAAATTAAATTATTAATCTACTCTTTGCTTCAGTATAACTTCACGGGGACTCCTAACCTGCCATGCTGAATAAAACAGAACTACTACTTTACATTTTCATTATGGAAAATTATATTTTAAATTGCAAATGTTCTCCTCTTTACTTTGCATTGCATATCTCGTTAGATGTGTAGAAATGTCTTCAACAGTCATTGCTTGAAACTTGTTTTGTTAATTTCTACTTGTACCTAAACTCAAAAAAAGAAAAATCACCAAAAATGATGATTTGCATGCAGTACCAACTCTTTAACCAGAACTAACTGGGCTGGAAAAAGAAAAATCTGGAGTTAGGGGGCCATTATTTCTGATTCTTAAATTCAAAAGACATACTTAAATAAGTATATAAAGAAAACTGTGTAGCCTAATATGAGCTTCAACAGAAGTTATTTCTATAATAACATTTCCTGCAACATCTCAAAGTTTAAGTTATGTGAACTTTTATCATTAATTTGACTTTTTAAAATTTAACTAAACTGCACAATAGCTTTATGAAAAATAACTTCATCCAAAGCATTTTGTGTCTTAATTATAATTTGTTTCTATTATGCAGGGTTTTAATAAAATTATTATGCCATTTTTGAAGTTATATTGTGAGTTGTTTTCTGTCAACACTTTTAATATACATCAACTTTTGCTTTAATATTTTTTAGCTTTTGAGAACCATAGCAGAAACAACTCTAAACGCTTGTTTACCTTTAGAAAATAGTATAGTTCCTAGAGACAAATATAGTAATCACAATTTAGTAATCATTATTAAGTGACTGTTTCACTTCTGATGTATTGCACTGACTGAAGTTTTAAATTTCATTCATTAGTTCATTTGTGTGTTTGAATGCATGCATGTATGGCAAGTAAGTTTGTTGGAATGCATAGAACTGCAGACCAATACAGAGGAGATTCAGAGATCGCTTGCATCTGGCCCTGCTTCAATTACCAACACCTCATGGCTTCTTGTATAGCACCTATGTGGCTCTGGACATCCTAAAGTACTGATGAAATGACCCCAGGTGGTACCTATCGCTGAAGGGCCCTAGTAGCACCATACCCCTTGGCCCTAGCATTAAATCCCTTACCTAAATTGGCCAAATATTGCTAGGATAGCCTATTTTAGACCCTTTGAATACTACTTGGGAGCCACCACTTCACAAAAAATAAAGATTAATGCATATATTTCTTTTTTATTAATTAGAATTAAAATACTAAAGTAGAGTAAAAATACTCTAGCTTGTTCATTTGTTCATCAAAAATTTATAGTATATGTCTTATCTGTGGCCTGCCTGAGTTGGATTTTTAGTACCTTACATAGTCCCCCAAGCACTATAAGTGATCCTGAGTGATCCCTGAACATAGAGCCAGCAGTAAGCCCTGATAACTGCCAGGTATGATCCAACACCACTCTCCAACCAAAGGAAAATACAACTTATTTAGTAATGTCTACTATAGACAAAGCATTAGGTACCAAAATAAATATTGTTTGAGGAGCCATTTGCCATATGACTAAGAGAAAGTTAATGAGATCAAAATTCCTTTTATCTTAGACTTTGTAATCCTATGAAGGGAAAAGAGGAAAAATTATTCAATAAATACTATACCAACACAATAGAGAAGAGTTAATTATTAGGAAAAATATAACCCCCAATATTATTTTTTAGGAGATTTTCTGAGTTTTTCCCCAACACTCTCCTTGGTGAGTGATAATGACCCCCTTCTGCTTTGCAATGGAATAATGGTGTGAAGCTTTATGTTTGTTTACCTAATAAAAATTCGGAGCATTGAGTATTCATTTCTTTTCTACAAGGATGTAGTCTTAGTCATAAGAACATTGGAGGCTGCCTATATTCATCTTAGTACTTAGTACAATTACCAAGATATGTAAACAACCCAAATATATATACTTAATGGAATAAATAGTGTGCAGATCTAAGAAAGAACAAAATAATGATATTTACCATGGCATGAATACAGAGGATATCATGTTGAGGTAAATCAGGAAAGAGGATATCATGCTGAGGTTAGAAAAAAATAAATACATTTTTTAAAAATGATCTTTCTCATATCTGAACAGTAAAGTAATAAATGTCAAAGCAGCATAACCAGGGAACTGACCCACAAAACTGAGTTTGGGTGTGTGTGTAATGAAGGGGGAATGTTGAAAGGGAAGGACATTAGGGACCGTGAGAATGGAGAGAGGTATACTGATGATGGGTGTGGTGTGGGGATTATATACTATAACCATCATTAACAATATTGTAAATTGCAGGATCTCAATCAATTTAAAAACAAAGATTTTAAAAAAAAAATGGAAGAAGCTAGAGAGCTAGTACAGCAGACAGGCACTTATCTTAGACCCCTGTACCCTGTCAGAATGATCTCTAAAAACAGAACTAGAATAAAGACATAAGCATAGCCAAGTGTGTCCCAAAATCCAAAAATAAATAAATAAATAAATAAATAATTTTTTAAAAAGGGACATTTCACACAAAGAATATAGCAAGTGCCAGTGACCTGTGTGTTAAATGAACCTGGTAAATTTAAGAAACAGAAATGGCTGGCTTTTTGAGCACGCGTCCTGGGAGTCGAAAAGGGTTCCATTAAATATGGTGTCATGCTTCCAAGGGTCCAGCATAATGCTTTCTTGTTGCTAGCTTGAAATTCATTATCCCTTTTTTTTTTTTAACTAGAGCCTCACATTATTTCTGCAAGTTGTGGGTTTGCATGTGTATTTTGGAGAGATGGTCATACTAAAAATTGAATTTATAAAGTACTGTTTCTGAGTATATGTGGTCCTGACATTAGTATAGAAAGATTAACTGCACTTTATAATATAGCCCTTTTTGTCCCCTATCTAGAAAGTGGAAGCACTGCTTTTGTTCTATATTTAGTTAAAATTCTCACATACAGATGATAAATTCCTCAAGGGTAATGTTGGTCTCTTTTGTGTATTGTGTATATTTCACATACACTATGTGATTAGATATTTCACAAATGCTAACTGCAGCTAAAAGAAATTTGTATTCTCTTTTAAATTTATAGAGCTTCCTTGAGAAAAAATATGAAGGCATTTAGTGTTCATATATGAATTCTTGTTTTCTTCCACACAAAACAACTCTAGTAACAAATGTGCATGACTCTTTAAGAGTTGGGTTGGATATTAGGAATTTACCAATATTCAACCATTCTGATACCTAGATAAATGGCAGTAGCAATGGTTCATTCTTACCATGTTGAAACTGCAGGCTTATGAAGGAAAGTAAAATAGAAATCTTACACTCAAGTTTGCAGCCCTTTTATTTAGCAGCTAGCATAAAACTGTTTATTACTGGGTCAGAGAGATAGCACAGCAGTAGGGCATTTGCCTTGCATTCTGCCTAACTGGAGGGAACCCTGTTTGATTCCCGGCACCCATACGGTCCCCCTGCCTTCCAGGGGCAACCAATTAATCAATCAATAAATACAGTTTCAAAAAAAACTTTATTACTATACCACACTGACTCGTATGGTCAGTTCCATACCCAAGCTGCCCTTTCTAAGGAAAATCCACATAGAAGTAATGCCTTTCTGCCAGTTGGCAACTACACTCCACCCTATATACTGAAGTGTAAAGTCTGACATAGACTTTCTACAATATTCTTTTTTAGTGAGTGATAAATTCACAGGAACTGCTATGCCACTGACACGAGTTCAAGACATATTTAGTTTCAGAGTTGTAACAGACTACAGGGCTTTGATCCATATTTGTTATTGACTGGATCTTAGGTATCCTTCTGTTTATTAAGGACCCTGATGATTTTATCTAGTAATTCCTAGGTACAACAACATTATGAAGTCATCTGACAATATAATGTGGATTTAAGATTTAGGTATTAGTCAAGATGAAGAGTTTCTGTCTTGGTGTTTCCTTTGTTTTAATTTAATTTTGTTTTGTTTTGTTTTGTTTTGGGGCCACATCTAGCTGTACTCAGGGATTACTCCTTGCTCAGCACTCAGGGTTTACTTCTGGTGAGCTCAGGAGACCAGATTGGATGGAGAAGATTGAACCAAAGTTGGACACCTGCAACACATGCTCCCCACCCACTATACTTCCTTTCTACCTTTTATATACTACTTTTCTACCTTTTCCAGTAGGAAGAATTTGTATGAATTAATATATAATTAAAGCAACATAACAAACTATAAATTCTGTAAACTGACTTCTGTATAAGGAGCTATTGTTATCAACTCTTCAAAACATCCTATTTCTCTCACTAGCATTGTCATAATAGTTGTTAATGTAGTTATTTCTCAAACTGCACTCACCACTCTTTGGTAAGCTTCTATTGTCTCTGGGTATTATTACAATACTGTCTTTTATTTTCCTTTAATCCCATATAAGAGTGAAGACTATTCTGTGTTTCTCTTTCTCCCTCTGACTCATTTCACTCAGCATAATAGTTTCCATGTGCATCCATGTATAGAAAATTTTCATGACTTCATTTTTCCTGACAGCTGCATAGTATTTCATTGTGCCACTCATCTGTTGTCAAGTGAGCATCTAGTTTGTTTCCAGATTTTGGCTATTGTAAATAGCACTGCAATGAATATAGACAGGCAAAACTATTTCTTTCCTTTTCTTTTTTTTTTTTTTTTGCTTTTTGGGCCACACCCAGTGATGCTCAGGAGTTACTCCTGGCTCTGTGCTCAGAAATCACTCCTGGTTTTGGGAACCATATGGAAGGCCAGGGTGTAGAATCACAATCAGCCTTAGGTTAGCACGTGCAAGCCAAATGTTCTACTACTTGTGCCACTGATCCAGCTATATATACTATATATATATATATATGTATATAATATACTATATTATATATACTATAAATATACTATTTCTTAAGTATATTCACTGTCAACTTTTATATGTATCAATTGCCCTAACTGTTCTTAACCTTTTACTGAAGGGTAACCCAATATATTACCTACCTGAGAAAGAAGCCAGGGACCTCCAGATAAAAACTGGAAAATAATCTAGGTATTAGAATATTTTGGTTTCTTTTTCTAATTTATACTTAACTAGAAATATTCCCTATGAGAATGAATGAAAAAGTTCTTTTTAAGAAACTTATACCCTTCCCGTGTCTGTTATAGTGACAGAATCAGACAGAGATGGATAGGAATATAAGATGTGCTTCGGTCAGGGGAAATATAAATACTTACAAATGCGAAGAGCTGGGACTCATAATCTGGTTTGGGGAGCCAAGGAAGGCTTCCTGACATCTAAACTGAAATTAAAACTCTACATATGCCTCATTTCCTCCTATATTCATGCAATACTAAATAGAGGCTGACATGCTTCATAATTACTTTTCACAGAAGATTATGTCCTTTACTGCCTTCACAAACTCCTTTTCCAAACTTGGTCTGCTCTCTGGCTAAAAATATAGTTGTTAAAACCTTTCCTGGTGCCTTATTACCAAGTACAAATTCGTGTTTTATTTTTTATTAAGTGGGTATATTTGCATTGAGAAAGTTGTAAATAACATGATAAACCACTGTTCAAAGACAATTTTTATAAACAAAGTAAATCTCATGGGACTAACTCTTTAACTGTGATAATTCTAATAGCCTTGGTAGTGAATGAGAAATATTTTTGTGAGACAAGAGGTATGAAGAACTACTCCATATTTCAGTTAGGAAATGCTACATATTTGCTATCATTTTCTACTTCAAGTACTAGTCTCCTTAAATGTTCTGATAAATAGGAAATGGCTACACTTGTAGAGATGAGAAAAATAAATAGGTATAAAAAAGGCAGGATTATGAATAAGAGGAAATTAATAGATCCTTTCTACACAATTCATCAGTCACCTTATAAAATAAATGGTATCACAGGACTCGAGTGATAGCACAGTGGGTAGGGTGTTTGCCTATTATATGGCGAACCCAGTTTCTATCCTTGGCTTCCCTGAACCTGTCAGCAGTGATTCCTGAGCACAGAGATGGAAGAAATCCCTGAATGCTGCTGGGTAGACAAAAAGCAAAAAAACTTCATCAACAACAACAAAAAGAAAACTAACTATATAAGTAAATAAATAGTAACACATTCCAACTGAAACTAACAATGTGTGAATGAAATTTGGTCTATGATGTCATCAAATGTTGGGTTCAAACTTTGCTTTTGTTACTTGCTAACCTGGAGAAAGTCACTTACCCTCTCTGAGTTTCAGCTTAATTCAGATATAAAAATCATAATACCTCACTGAGAACAAAAAGTTTAATTACTGTAATTACTGTATATTGCTACATATAATGGCATATTACTATAAGCCACTTGTATACATTACCATGAGGTGAACAGCACAATGACATAATTTGTACCACATTGTCAAGCATGAATGATCATGCAAATGAAGGAATCATTGATGAACTTATGATAAAAATAATAATAATTATGAAATACTTTTCATGGCAAGAAAATTTCTTTAGAGTTTCATTTGCTTAGTTAGTCTTCACTATCGTACCTTCTGCAGCACTCCTTTCCCAAATCCTATTAAGTGTGATATATTAGAAAGATACAAGAGTTTTTTATAACTGAAACCCAACTACATGTTTGTAAGCACCATGTTTAAATAAATATATATTATTAAAAAGAGAGAAGGGATCGAGGAGGACACTTTATCTTTCAATAAACTGGCCAGTATTATTCCTTTCCATAAAAGATTATTTTGAACCTGTTTCATAATATGCAGTAGAAACTTTTTTTTAGTATCCCAACTATATAACTAGACACACTGTACACGGCACAGAAAGAAGCTCTTATTTATATTGCCACTTAGGAAATATTTTGCTGTACCTTTTTCTGCCAGAAGGAGAAAAGGAGCTCAATGATATGATAGCCTCATATTTTATTGTCTCCTCAAAACAATAAAATACTCCTAAAATTGTTCTCAGAGTCTGTTTTTATATATGTAGAAGAAAATCTCATTATTGAACTGAAATACCATTATTGTCACATTATTCATTCCAAAAGCTTAGGCTTTCCAAACAGAAAGATGATTATGAATCTGTGTTTTTCAGAGTTGAAGTCACATTTAAACCTTTTATAAAGATTGAGTAACTTGAAAATGGCTAAGTCAGAAGTTCTGAATAGTCTTCTAAAAATGAATTTAAGCAAGAATCAGTAAAATATTCCCACCCCCCCTCTCCATAAAGACAACAGTAAAAATTGATTTCTCCCTGGAGAGATGGTATATAAATCTGCCTTGCATCCAACCAACCCTAGTGCAATCCATCCCTAGAATACAGTCTTAGTACTATGAGTACTAAGTAATCATAAGTATTAAGTACTAGGTAAGCTCAGAATTGATAATAACACCTGAGTTCTGCTAGGGTGTTGAGACCCAAAACTGTGGCTTTTCAAAACCTCTTTTATACACAAAAGAAAACTCCACGGAGGTAGTAGCAACCTTCATCAATAAATGAGATTGATTATAATGTCTGTTCAATATTAGTCATATTAAGTTTTGCATTTCCCATTTCTACATTCTGCCACAGAGGCAATAAACTTTGTATGCTAATTCTGTCTCAGAAGGTTAGATTGTCCCCTGGGAAGACAAAAATATTTGTAGCTAAAATGAACTCATCAGTGAATTCAGGTTTTCCACATGGACACACTTTGCACTTTTCTTAAAACAAGAAAGTTCAGATTGGGTCTCATGTTTTATGTTTACTTGTTCCTTCTCATGTTTTATGTTTACTTGTTCCTATGTCTCTACTCACAACAGTTTAATGTTTTGTTTACTTTTGAGGCCACACCTAGAGCTAATAATCTCAGGATTTATCCCTAACTTTATGTTCAGGGATCACTCATGGTGGTGCTTGATCTGTGCACAGCAATCAGTAGGGATTATATCCAACCTAGCTATGTGAAAGTGCTTAACTCCAGTATTAGCCCTCTGGATTTTCTACTTGGAGCCCTTACCACTTTTTTTTTTTTCTTTTAAACAACGTATGGGTAAATCCAGCCAGTGAAGTTTTTACTAAAGGTATATTTTATAAAAATGCAAGTAATTTCAGTCATAAAATTCATTTGGAACTGATAACATTAAAAAGAATGAAAACATGATTTCAGATGGAACAAAAAAAAAAAAAAGGTCTTGGGGTTCGGAGGTCTCCACACTGCAATCCAGAAAATAAGAGCAGAAGAAGCACTTGAATTGTGCACTTGATTGCCTGAGCATGAGCAAGCTTAATACACAGAGAAATGACAGGATAGTTCCCTCTCAGATTGACTACGCAAATTAGATTCTGAGTCAGTCAAGTTCTGATTAATACATACTACATGCATATTACAATACTACAATATGCAAGTGTGTGAAGATCTAGTCAAGCAGTGATTGGTGGAATTTAAATTTTATTTCTTCTGTGTGGGCCTGCTCTGTTGTCAGTTTTTTTAGAGGTCAACATATTGATTTATCTGAGTTTGCTGCTTGCAATATAGGGCAGGGCCTATCAGTGTCCAGAGGCCTGCCATCAAGAGTTGCCAATTCTGGATTGATCTTACTCAGTTTAATTTTGGTTTAATTTTGTTTTTTGTTTATTGTTTTTGTTCTTTTAAAGCCTGAGCTGTGGTGGTGTTGAGTCACATGTAGGAATGCTCTGGGCATATTCCTGATAATGATCAGTCACAATTCCTGAATATAGATAGTGACAGGGATTGAATTGGGGTTTGCTGCAGGCAAGCAAGGAAATCACCTCAAAACCCTATGCTATCTTGTTTTTATTCTTTGCTTATATTGCCTATCGATAATTATGATATCTTATATTTTTTGTTTTTGTTTTTGTTTTTTGGGCCACACCCGGCGTTGCTCAGGGGTTACTCCTGGCTGTCTGCTCAGAAATAGCTCCTGGCAGGCACAGGGGACCATATGGGACACCGGGATTCGAACCAACCACCTTTGGTCCTGGATCGGCTGCTTGCAAGGCAAACGCCACTGTGCTATCTCTCTGGGACCATGATATTATTTTTTTAAAAGAAGGTAGACTATTGGATAGTAGAGGAGAAAGGAGAAGGATCACCTACATGGGCAGAACTTAGCAGGATAGAACTAAATTCATTTTGACTATCCTTGTGGAGATTTTCATTATATAATCTTATAAAAATATAAACATTGCCTCACTATCTTGAAATACATTTCTAAATTTCAAAACTTGTAATGTAAAACCTCCATATGGTAGTTTCATGTCTACACTTCATCTTTAACCTAGGGAAATTTTAGACTTTGGCATTCAAATTCATCAAATATGGATAAGAAAAGATACCAGTGTTTCACTTGAAAGATAAGCTTATTAACTAGAAGAGTGAAATTCCTAACATGTATGGCCTCTTATCTGTAAGGCTTTCTAAGGTTATATCTTAGAGTCCTAATATCAGTTTTGTAAGCTAGGTATTAGCATTTATATTTTGGAGAATACTGGGGTTTAGAAACATGAGTAATCTAGGTCACAAAGTAAGTGACAAACCAAGATTCAGGCCCAAAATTATACCACTTAAAAGTCCATGCTTCCAGGCCAGAGAGATAGCATGGAGGTAAGGTGTTTGCCTTACATACAGAAGGATGGTGGTTCGAATCTGGCATCCCATATGGCCCCTCGAGCCTGCCAGGAGCGATTTCTGAGTGTAGAGCCAGGAGTAACCCCTGAGTGCTGCTGGGTATGGCCCCCGCAAAAAAAGTCCATGCTTCCTGAACACCATATAGTGCTTATAGTGCTTTAATCAGGTAAGTCTAGTTGATGAAGAATATGGGACCTCCCTGTTACATCTCACTGGGGAGTGATAGATGGAAAACTTAGTCTGGAAGATGCAGGGTAGACTGAGGCTGGAATGTTAGTCAGAAGGCCCTTTAGAATAGTATGACACTTGGGAGCTCCAGTGGCGCCATGGTACTTAAATGGCAGTATATGCAGAGAATATTGTGACACTATTTCAGAAAATTATAATTTTTGTAGTGAAAATCTTTTTCTTGCCCTCTAGAATTAAAGTAAGTAGTGTTTCAGAACTTAATATAATGCCAATCTACAAGCACTATTAATAACATCTCATATTTCACTTCATCTTAACTATATATGGGGTATAGACCAATGTTAAGCGTAACAAAAAGCACAACACAACATAACATAGCACTAAGCAAGTCAATGGTGATGGGACTGGAATATGTGAATAGGCAGTATAATTCTAGATTTCTTAGTCCAGGACTTGATATAGACTTGATACACTGACCCACTTTACTATATTTAACTCTTTACTAGCTGAAGGAACAGTATTCCAATTTTAGAGGTGAAAATAAGAATTTAGTTGGTAATTTAACTTCCCAGCCGCCTCACTACCAGTAAGTGACAGATAGGATCTGTGTCACGTTATAGTTGGGAAAGTGAAAAACACTAAGAGTTATGAATAAGAAATAATAGGTGGGTGAAGGAATATAACAATGTACAAAGAGGCTTCATTTGAACAGAGACTTAAAGGATGGATAGGCTGGCAGGGGGGATTTCAAGCAAGGGACTGAAGACCAAAGTGGAAGGATGCTGAAATGATGAGAGGTAGCAACCACTTATGTTGGGCACTTAGAGAATCATTGACTAAATGAACCAATGCATACACAAATATATGAATGAATCATTGGGGCTTGCAAAAGCATGATGACAATAATAATTTGAAGGAAACTAATATAAAGGACATAGTAAAGACAAACTCTACCAAATTTAGCAAATTATTGGGATTATGCTAAAAAATAGAACCAGTGGGTTAAAATGTTAAAAGTTGGTCAAATGAGATCTGAAATGGCAGAGATATAGACTTTGAAATGTTCCTCAGAACATGGGGAAATATCTGGAATTTAAATTTATTATTCATACCTGTCAATTAATATAACTTCTAGTATGATAAAAATTTACTTTAGAAAAAAATAATTTAAATGATGGAAACAGGGACTGAAGCAATAGTACAACAGGTAGCATAAGCCCAAACTGAGTTCTATCCCGGATTCCCCTTTAGTTCCCAAAATACTGCCAGGAATGATTCCTGAGCATAGAAACAATAATTAGCCCTAAATAGTCTAGTTTGTCCTCACCTAAAGAAAGATGAAAACACTTTGTCATGCAAATTTTTATTTCATATTATCTTTCTATCTATAAAGTATTTGTGTACAAGAGAAAGTCAAAGCAAAATAAGGTAAACAAAATACAGCTTGGTTTTAAGGAAAGTTTTTGGAGTTTTGCACATTTTAATAGCAGTCTTTCATGAAGCAGTCTTGTAGTTTTACACCAAAGTATGAGATTTAGCAAAAATGAGTTGTGACCAAGTCAATTAGTTCATTTCCTTTTAATGTTGAAATTCTGGGAAACTGATTTACATTGAGGAGAAATTTGAGGTAATGTTCTGGGAATGTATGACTGAAATTTCCAGTCTGTTAAAACCTTTAAAAGAATTATGGACATTGTACCTAGAATTATTAGTTCTCTTTAGAGCTCCCCAAATGTAGAAAAGTTTTTTGGTATTTTTTAATGTTTAAGATTCTTTACACAGTGTATGATGGGAAGTGTGATTATGCCAAATTAATTTGTATATTTATCAAGTAGATGAAGCCATATTTTACAGGTAGATATCTCTCCTTAAATCATTCTATAGTCACACTATAAATCACACTATAACCAAAATACTGTTCACACAGTCAAGGTGCAAATGCCTAGGAAAATAAATGGAAGACGAACTGTCAGCAAAACTAACCTATCAGTTAATACACTTTTGGGATTTTGATTCTGTCATGATGTGAAGGCTTCCAGTGTTAATCATGACTATGCAAAATAGTCCAGTATGAAAACATCTAAGATAAAATTGTAAAATTTTGGCCAAGAATCTAAAATTTGCTTCAGTCTGTGCCTGCAAGTTTTGTGCCAAATAAGAAGGCGCTTTACTAGCTCCCTTTTTATAGAAGGGCCAAATGAGATAGATTGGAAATATGTACTTTGAACAGCAAGGCATAGTCTCAGGAAGTTTGCCAAACAAGATTTCCAAATAAATACTTTGGGAAAGAAAACAGGGGTGGACTTTGCAGATGTTGGATGGGTTCCACCAGCCATCTGTGCAAAGCCTAACTTGGTATCACATCAGCTGAGAGCAATGGAGTGGCACAAAACTATCAGCAATCACTTCATTGTTAACAGGGCCCATTTATTTACCAGGCAACCCTCTTATTTATCAAGATAAAGTATCTGAATGTATCTGCATTTCCTGTGAGCAACAATAGGGATGGCCAGAATTATTTAAATATAAAGGAATTTCAGCAATTGAACGATTACTTCAGTCCTAATGCATTAGCAGTCAAAGAAGGCAGATTAATTTACTTACGGTGAGCTAAGTGCATTCTTGGCTCACATAGGGGAATCATTTGCTCACTTAAGCCAGAGATCCCATTTTTGACGGCAAATGTCACTCCCTGGATTTCCCTTTGACAGTCTGGCAACCCCACACCCTTGTTATAGTATCCATTTATTTGTCTTATTTTCAGCCAGATTAATCCATTCTGTTTTGACAAGAAGACTGATGGGTAATTGATAACTGTGATAGACACAAACAGAAGAGTTGGATGCTGAATAATTCAGCACTTTTCAGTATCAATAAGAGAACAGGTTGAAGAATTTGTGTCTCTATTTACACTTAAACTAAACTAAGTCAGCCCAGACATTTATGCTGCCAGTCTATCAGAAAACCAAACAGTGTACATTCGGTTTCCACCCGACAAAATGTTTTATAAGCTTGTAACAATATGTGTGAAGCTGCCAGAATAATAAATAGGTACAGCAGCCCATGCATGCTAATGTTATGTTGTAAGCAGTTTTGTTGACAAGTGCTAATACTTCTTTCATACTATCATCAAAAGCAGCTAATACAACAGCCATTATTTGCTGGCTTTCCAAGCAAGACATGATGGATTGTGACCTTAATATGGGTTAGCCGAGTTTTGAAAGTTAAACAACTTGCAATAAATCATAGAATTATTACAATGCAGTTTAATTGGTTAAGGACTGTTTATTTCCTAAACAGGGTGAAAAATTTCTGTTTCGGCACTTTTAATTTGCAAAGTGCATTTTCATTATGAATGGCAGTTTAATATTCTGCTCTTTTGTCATGCAAAATATGCAACACAGGCAATCTATTAATTGGACAAAAATGCATTGCAAGCGTAAATTATCCTTTATATCATCACTTGTGAGCTTTTACATCTATTAAATGTGTTAAATGGAACATAGTTAAAGACTGTACAACTTGCAGTCTACTTCTGAAATTTAAGTCAAGCTTCAAGACGATTTTAATGACCTTTATTTTTGGCAAAATAAGGTAATTAAGTAATTGTAAATATAAAGGGCAATTTAAAGAGTTACTGCTTCCTTAAGGCATAGGTACATATGTTTTATTAATTCAGCACTTTCAGGAACAGATAATAGCAAGGGTTCATATCAATATATCTTAAGAAATGGAATCTAGCCTCATGTATGTACCTCTTTCTTAGGTATAGTATAATTCTAGAGCAGAAAATTCTATTGGCAAATATGTAGAAAAAGGTGAGTGAGGAAGTCACAAATTGATATTGCAGAATAGCTTAGCATAACTGAATAGCTTCTTCTGTATGTTTTGGTTAAATGACATGCCTTTGCACAGGGCTATTTAGAGCACAGAAATACTAAAAAAAAATACTGTCCTCGGGACGTTGATATGACATATGTTCATTTATTAAGAATGCCAGAGTGCTCAACGAGTTCCTGTAAGACTGCCTTTAAAATGCAAGCAAATAGTCGTTTACACACAATTCTGAGACTATTATTTCATATTTATTGATACCTTTACAAACTTAAAGTGTTCTTTGGCCCCAAACATTTTCCATAGGTTGTCTCAGCTGATGCAGGATATTTTGTGCTGTCATTCCAACTCTCCTTCAAAGATTGATCATCAGCATTAGAAACTGACAGTTAAAAATGTACTTAGGATAGGCATTCTATTGATCTCTCTCTGGGAGTAAAATAGGTGTCCATGGAAGACTGTGCATTCTTTCTTAAGGGAGGGACTAAATACTTTCCCTCCACATCTGGGGAGATAGCTCTGAGGAGGTATAGCATCTTCCTTGTACACTCAAATTTGATCCCCAGAATAACATGGTCCCCTAAACACTGCTAAGAATGATCCATCAGTTCCTTGTCAATCTAACTTCATGTCTAACCTGTCTTACTAACTGTCTCCTCCTTGCCTGAAACACACCAAACTTGTACCCCACCACACCACACTTTTCATTTACTCTTTTCTTTTCTAAAACAGTCCTTCCACAACACTTCAGTTTATCCTTTCACTTCACTCAGCTCTCTCACTTTAAAGCTGCCCATCCCCCAATGTCTTCTCTGCCAAAAGAAAATCAGTATCCTGAAAACACACCACCCCAAGTAAAAAAATATTTGATGAAGACTAGAAGATTTACTCTACTATGAGCAATAAGTTTAGAAAGTTCTTTTGGAAAATTACTGGAGGGGAATCTGAATGAAATGAACAATAATTTAGGAAAGGAAATATTTTATGTAAACATGACCTCACATTATATATAAAATTTATTTACATAAGAATATACGAAAACTTTAGTATATACAACTGGAAAGGGCTGGGATATAAAGAAACTCAAGGGCAATGGGTCATTATCATATGAAATTCATAATATTTATCATGCATTTATACATGATAAGGTATGATTATATAAGTTTACTTTAGTGCTATAAACAAGCAGAAAAATTTTACAGGCCAAAGATATTTTTAAAAGAGTAATAAATGCATAAATAAACTGTAATATATGTAAATTAAAAAATAAAATAATTCATTTTTCTCTCCTTAAATAATTTTATTAATTATTGTTTGTGAATCTCATTCAATTATTTTATTTTTAAATCTGAATTTGAAAATATTTGTGAAAGTTCAAAGAGTATGGCAACAGTTAGTTATAAGTCAGGCATTTTCAGTTTTATATGCAATGTATGGAACTTTTAGAATCACCCATAGCATAGAGGACATCTGTATTAAACAGTAGTTCTTTAATATTGCCTTCCTTTTATTTTACTTTTATGGGAAGGCCACATTTAGTGGTGCTCAGTGATCACTCATGGCACTGAATTCAGGAATCATCCTGATTTGAGGGACCATATTTAATGTGGGGGATCAAACCTGGATTTGTTAAATCCAAGGCAAGTGCCTTACACATTGTACTGTCTCTTCAGTCCTGCTTGCCTTCTTTTTAATGATATATTTTTCTGTCTTTGTGTCTGTCACATCAAGAACACATCTAAAAATTTAAAACTCCTGCAAGACTTCAATGATTCTCAGTTCATAAAATAATACCTATGCATTTAGATTCTGGAATGGTTTTGATCAGGTACCTTTGTATAAATATTATGTAATTTCATCTATGTAGTAATCAATGACATGTACATTGCCCTTATATATAAGAAAAGAAAACTGAGTTTAGTGAATTCCTTTTTTTCATAGATGGAAAAAGAGCCTAGGGTCCAAAGAGATAATACAGATTTTTTTTTCCTTTTTATTTTATTTTATTTTATTTTATTTTTTTTGGCTTTTTGGTGACCCCAACATGACATGATAGTATAGATATTAAGCTGTTTGCTCTACATGTGATTATTCCCAATTCAACTTGCAACATCAAGTATAGATCCCTGATCACCAGGAAAAATTCCTGAACACAATACCAGTAGTAAAATATTACTACCACCATGTGTACCCTCAAATAAATAAAACACTAAAATACAACTTAATATATTGCCTTTTTTTTTTTTATTTAAAACTGCAGCATAGCAGTATCACTGCCATAGATTGTTGAGTTTGTTTTTTGGGCCACATCTGGTGATGCTCAGGGGCTACTCCTAACTATGTGCTCAGAAATCACTCCTGGCTTGGGGGACCATGTGGTATGCTGGGAATCAAACCATGGTTCGTCCTAGACTAGAGCTGGCAAGGTAGATGCCTTACAACTTCATGCCAATGCTCAGGCTCCTCCTTCATTTGTTTTTACCATCTTCTCCCTGATATAATTACTCCTCCCACAAACTATTCTATATTATAGTAGATAGATAACTATCACAAAAATTTTATTGTCTTGAAATAAGTTAGATAGTTAAGTACAGAGTTTTTATAATGATCCTTCATAATAAATCTTCATAAAAATTAGGGGTTCTTGAGATGTCAAGCTGACTAATGTCCAACCACTTGAAGAAGCTCAATTCAAGGAATGAGACTCACTTTAAAACCTATTTTGTGTTTTCATATCTGTGTCCTATCCACTAAAAAATGCCATTTTAATCTCAAACTCTATCACCGAAAAACATTGTTTCATATAGCCTTATCACTGTTGTTTTCAATATTGCTTCAGAAACCATGTTAATTTGAGTTATAGTTAATGCTAGTTAGATACAGTAGAAATACATTTTATGCTGCCAGGACAATGGTTCCATGCAAAGCATTTAGTATATGCTATTAAATAGTAATAATCATAACACCTAATTTATAGGTTATCTATTTTTATCTATTCCTTGTTCTGTCTTCACTATGAATTTGGGCAGTATTCTGTCATTTATCCAAGTAATTTCTGTATACAAAATTTGAGTATTCAGAGTTGGAAATAGTAACTGGAAGTTACAGCTAACCTCATGAAGCTCACCACAACAGGGATGAGTTTAGTTAGAGAAATAACTAAGTTTCGAACTTTCCTAATAATAAGAATGTACAAGGGAAATAGAAAGCCTGTCTAGAGTACAGGCGGGGGTGGGGTGGGGAGGAGGGAGATTTGGGAAATCGGTGATGGGAATGTTGCACTGGTGATGGGTGGTGTTCTTTACATGACTGAAACCCAAACACAATCATGTATGTAATAAATTTGTTTAAATAAAATAAATTAAAAAAGGGAAAAATATCTGGTGACACCAACTTTATACTCAGAAAAGTGGTAAGGGACAAAGATGGACACTACCTACTAATCAATGGATATGTGCAACAGGAAGAAATCAAACTATTAAACATATATGCACCCAATGAAAGACCAGCAAATTATCTTATACAGTTACTGACAAATCTGAAAGAAGACATCAATAATAACACAATAATTGTGGGAGACCTCAACACAGCCCTGTCAACACTTGATAGGTCAACCAACAAAACCATACTAGCCCTGAAAAGAGTAATGGAAGAAAAAGAACTAGTAGATATATATAGGACACTCCATCCCAAAAAACCTGTATACACATTATTCTCCAATGTACATGGATTATTCTCCAGGATAAACTACATGCTGACACATAAAACATACCTTCATAAAATTAAGAGGATAGAAATCTTGCTGGCTACCTTTGCTGACCACAAGGCTCTGAAATTAGATGTGAACTACAAAGGCAAACAGAAGAAAAACTTTAACAATTGAAAATTAAACAGCCTGCTACTTAACAACCAGTGGGTCCGAGATGAAATCAAAGAGGAAATCAAAACTTTCCTGGAGACAAATGATAATGAAGACACAAACTGCCAGAATCTATGGGAAACATCAAAAGTGGTCCTGAGAGGAAAATTTATAGCTTTAAAAGTACACATCAGGAAGGAAGAAGGGGCATATCTGTATAACTTAATGACGGAGCTCATAAAATTAGAAAATGGCCAACAAAAGAAGCCAAAAAAAAGGGAGACAGAAGGAAATAACAAGGCTGAAAGCAGAAATCAGTAAAGTGGAAAACCAAAAACCTATCCAAAAGATCAACGAAAGCAGAAGTTGGTTCTTTGAAAAAATAAACAAGAATGATAGGCCATTGGCAAAACTCACAAAGAAAGAAAGAGAGAGAAACCTGATAACCCGTATTGGAAATGAAAAGGGGGAAATCACAACAGATATTGCAGAGATTCAAAGGGTAATAAGAGACTATTTTGAGAAACTTTATGCTACTAAACATGAGAAACTAGAAATGAAAAAAAATTCTTGGACACTTATAACCTTCCACAGTTAAGTAAGGAGGATGTAGCAAATCTAAACACCCCCAGCAATACTGAGGAAATTGAAACTGTAATCAAACATCTGCCCAAAAAGAAAAGCCCAGGCCCAGATGGATTTCCAAATGAATTCTTTCAACTTTTTCAAGAGGAGCTACTACCAATCCTAGCCATGCTCTTCCATGAAATTGAAAAAACGGGAACATTCCCAAACAGCTTTTATGAAGCCAACATCACCTTGATACCAAAACCAGAGATGCTGTCAAAAAAGAAAATTACATACCAATATCCCTGATGAATGCAGATGCAAAGATCTTCAACAAAATCCTGGCAAATAGGATCCAATGTATCATCAAGAAGATCATCCACTAAGACCAAGTAGGTTTCATCCCAGGAATACGAGAATGGTTTAACATCCGTAAATCTATCAACATCATACACAAATCACAACAAGATAAATAAAAATCACATGATCATATCAATAGATGCAGAGAAAGCATTTGATAATGTCCAACACCCATTCTTGATCAAAACTCTCAGCAAGGTGGGAATGAAGGAACCTTTCTCAATCTAATTAAAGCCATCTACCACAAGCCAATGGCAAATATTATCCTCAATGGAGAAAAAATAAAAGCCTTTTCTCTAAATTCTGGTACAAGACAAGGCTGTCCTCTCTCACCATTCCTCTTCAACATAGTACTGGAAAGGCTTGCTATAGTGATCAGGCAAGAAAAATATATCAAGGGAATCCAGATAGGAAAGGAAGTCAGGGGGGGGCGGTGGCACTAGAGGTAAGGTGCCTGCCTTGCCTGCGCTAGCCTAGGACGGACCTCGGTTCGATCCTCCGGTGTCCCATATGGTCCCCCAAGCCAGGAGTGACTTCTGAGCTCATAGCCAGGAGTAACCCCTGAGCGTCACCGGGTGTGGCCCAAAAACCAAAAAAAAAAAAAAAAAAAAAAGAAAGGAAGAAGTCAAGCTCTCACTGTTTGCAGATGACATGATACTCTACCTAGAAAACCCTAAAGACTCTACCAAAGAGCTTCTAGAAACAATAGACTCATATAGCAAGGTGGCAGGCTACAAAATTAACACACAGAAATCAATGGCCTTTTTATACACCAATGATGATAGGGAAGCGATGGACATCAAGAAGGCAATCCCATTCACATTAGTGACACACAAAATCAAATATCTTGGAGTCAACTTGACCAAAGATGTGAAGGACCTATACGAAGAAAACTATAAAGCCCTGCTCCAAGAAATAAGAGAGAACACATGGAAATGGAAACACATACCCTGCTCATGGATTGGCAGGATTAACATAATTAAAATGGCAATCCTCCCCAAAGCACTATACAGATTTAATGCGATCCCCTTAAAAATACCCATGACATTCTTCAAAGAAGTGGATCAAACACTTTATGAAGTTCATCTGGAACAATAAACACCCTCGAAATAGCTAAAGCACTCCTAGGGAAAAGGAAAATGGGATGGCATTACTTTTCCCAACTTTAAACTGTACTACAAAGCAATAGTTATCAAAACAGCATGGTATTGAGATAAAGACAGACCTCAGATCAGTGGAATAGGCTTGAGTTCTCAGATAATGTTCCCCCCACATACAATCACCTAATTTTTGACAAGGGGAGCAAGAATTCTAAGTGAGCAGGGAAAACCTCTTCAACAATTGGTGCTGGCAGAACTGGCTAGCCACTTGCAAAAAACCGAATGTAGACCCCTAGTTAACATCATGTATGAAGGTAAAATCCAAATGGATTAAAGACCTTGATATCAGACCTGATACCATCAGGTATATAGAACAGCACGTAGGTGAAACACTCAATGACATTGAGACTAAAGGCATCTTCAAGGAGGAAACTGCACTTTCCAAACAAGTGAAAGCAGAGATCAACAGATGGGACTATATTAAGCTGAGAAGCTTTTTCACCTCAAAAGAATAGTGCTCAGGATACAAGAGCCACTCACCATGTGGGAGAAACTATTCACCCAATACCCATCAGATAAGGGGCTAATATCCAAAATATACAGGGCACTGACAGAACTTTAGAAGAAAAAAACCATCTAATCCCATCAAAAAATGGGGATAAGAAATGAACAGACACTTTGATAAAAATGAAATACAAATGGCCAAAAGGCACATGAAAAAATGCTCCTCATCACTAATCATCAGGGAGATGCAAATCAAAACAAAGATGAGATACCATCTCACACCACAGAGATTGGCAATACATCACAAAGAATGAGAACAATCAGTGCTGGGGGGAATGTGGAGAGAAAAGAACTCTTATCCACTGCTGTGGGAATGCCATTTAGTCCAACCTCTATGGAAAACGATATGAACAATCCTCCAAAAATCTGGAAATTGAGCTCCCATTCCAGCTATTCCACTCCTAGGGATATACCCTAGGAACTCAAGGAATACAATACAAAAACCCCTTCCTCACACCTAAATATTTATTGCAACACTATTCACAATAGCCAGGCTCTGGAAACAACCAAGATGTCAACAAACGAATGGCTAAAGAAATGTGGTACATATACACAATGCAATATTATGCAGCGTTAGGAGAGATGAAGTCATGAAATTTTCCTATACATTGATGTATATGAATCTATCATGGGAGTGAAATAAGTCAGAGGGAGAGAGAGAGATTCAGATATTCTCACTATCTATGGATTTAAAAAAAAATAAAAGTCATTTTTTGCAACAATCCTCAGAGACAATGAGAGGAGGGCTGGAACTTCCAGCTCACTTCATGAAGCTCAGCACAAAGAGTGGGTGAATGCATGTTATATGAAATAACTACACTGAGAACTACCATAATCATGTGAATGAATGAGAGAACTGGAAAAGCTGTCTAGAGTATAGGCAGGGGGTAGGGTTGAATGGAGGGAGATTTGGGACATTGGTGGTGGGATTGTTGCACTGGTGAAGGGGTGGTGGTGGTCTTTCATGACTGTGAACCTAATCACAATCATATTTGTAATACAAGATGTTTAAATAAAAGAAAAAAATTTAAAAATAGATATTTGGTAGTATAGCAGTGAATATTCTCCAATCTTTCAATAAGTCATACAAATAAAATACTGACAGATTAATGATTACTTAAAAAAAATAAAAAAAAAAAGGAATAAGCCTTCATTCAGCACTGCTGGGTATGGGCTTCTCCCCCAAATAATAAAGTAAAACAAAAATAGTTCATGGCACCTAAGTCTCTAAGAATTTATAGTCAGGAAAATAGGTTTATTAAAATTATTTTAAAAATCTTACTTTTGTGAGTTATATGAGATCAAATCTAAAGTAAAACATAGATAAAATTTTTATTATAAGCTATGAAATCTTACATTTTTAAATAAGTCACAACCTTTATTCTTTTATGTATGGAAAGAGTACTCTTTACTTGGGTAAAATAAACATCTAGAGTGGTAAAATGACAAGATTGCCTGCCCTAAAAGTCACATTCATTTGGTTTGTTATTACAAGTTATTAAAAGCTTTCCAGGCATGCATATAAAACCTAAAAAATGGTTGAGTTTATCACGTTAAATTAAAATCTGTCTATAAAAAGGGTTTATCATATAGGGAATATTATGTTGTCCCAGAATTTAATACAAATAAGACTTATTATAAATACAACTAAAATGAGGTTCCCTAAGAATTTTCTTTATATATATATATTTTTTATTTAAACACCTTGATTACGTACATGATAGTGTTTTGGTTTCAGTCACGTACAGAACACCACCCATCACCAGTTGCAACATTCCCGTCACCAATGTCCCAAATCTCCCTCCTCCCATCAAACCCCACCTGTACTCTAGACAGGCTTTCTATTTCCCTCATACATTCTCATTATTAGGATAGTTCAAAATGTAATTATTTCTCTAACTAAACTCATCCCTGTTTGTGTTGAGCTTCATGAGGTGAGCTGTAATCTATTATGCTAAGTGAAATAAGTCAGAGAGAGAGAGAGAGAGAGAAAGAGAGAGAGAGAGAGAGAGAGAGAGAGAGAGAGAGAGAAACAGAATGGTCTCACTCATCTATGGGTTTTAAGAAAAATGAAAGACATTCTTGCAATAATAATTTTCAGACACAAAAGAGAGAAGGGCTGGAAGTTACAGCCCCAAGAATTTTCATTGGAAATTGTAATACTTCAAATTCAAGTGTGAAGAATAAATACATTAGCTGACCATAATTTCCTTAAAATAACAGAGGAAAGAAAAAACAAATTCCAATTAGAATTATACATAAAAATTGTGGTCTAAAAGAGATATAAATGAAACATAACTGTACTTCAAGTTCCAAAAATCTACTTTCACAGCAGACAGTTCAAGCTCTATTTTAGTACTAGTACTATATTTCTCTGATCATTTGTCCTATCCAATGATCCTTAACTAAATGTTAACAATAATATATAGCTTCCATGAGTTGGTATTCTACCTATTTTCTTTTTTATGCTTTATTGATTATCAAATTATTAAATATTCTTTTTATGATTGTTCCTTATACATTTCCCTAAAGCAACTCATGCTCACATGCACAACAGTCAAAGAATGTACTCAGATTTTTACAGTCAGATTGAAGCCTATGTAAGAGAGACTTCCAAATGCACAGCATGTTAGCTATATCTGTTCACATTTCTAAGCTTATTATTGAGAATTAGAACACTTTGTCTTAGATTAGAGAAATAGTAAAGGGGTAAAGTGATTGTCCTTACCAAACCAGTTTGATCCGTGACACCACATGTGATCTCATGAGCAAAGTTAGACATGATCCTAGACCTAGAGCAATAGTGAGTGTGGCCCCCAAATAAAGAAACAAAAGGCATTCTATTTGAAAATTAATGTTCGTCATGTTAAATGACTCCCAACATTCTATAGGAGTATTTATACATAAATGATTTGTAGTTCTCTTTCTAATACTCAATAGACATAACCTTAAAGAAATCAGCAGGGAGGACACAAAATTATTGTTGGAGAGAAAATTACCAAAAGACATATCAAAAGATAAAAAAATCTTCAAATTAAATAACTAATTCTATATTTAAATTATTCACTAAGTTTTTACGTAATTGTACTTTTAGCAGGTCTTTAATATTTTGTTTAATGCCTCAGTAAGTATATTTTAGTTCTGAATATGCATTACACTGATAATGGTTAAAATATAGTTGTATATATGATCCAAAAGTAAAAAACAATGATCAACAAAAGTTTTCAAAGAATTGACTAGTAAAGAAGTTATAGATTTTAAAATATCCTATTATAACTTTCAGTTTTTTCTGCTTCTTTTTTGTTTCGTGTTGTTTTTTCCCTAATTGTAGGATTTTTTTGGGTTTTTCTATTATTAGTTATTTTGACCAAAGTGAATTACAAATCTTTCACAGTAATTTTTAGGTACATAGTGACATTGAATCAAGGGCATTCCCATCACCATGTTGTTCTTCCTCTGCTTCTTTTTTAAAACAATAAACTCTAGAATGCACAGTAACACTTTTCAATAATTGTTTGCTTAGCTTTGGAAAGAAAATCTTCTGAATAAATTATATGTACTCTTCATACTAATTCTGAAGTATGTTCAACATTTAAAGATATTTTAAGATAGTAAAAATCTGTATCTGCAGCTTCTCTTCCTAATATCAGTTTTTCTAAATCCTCCATTATAGTAAAAATTATTGTATAGTGAAACATTATTTTCTAACTTTATTTCTGAGAAAACTGTCAATATTTGTCTATTGATCCATTTTTGAATCTCTTATTTCTTTCCATACTACTGACTTTTGTGGTTGTAATATCAATCTGAAACCTGAAACAATCTAGATAAATCAAGAAATAA
Source organism: Suncus etruscus (assembly GCF_024139225.1). Taxonomy (NCBI): domain Eukaryota; kingdom Metazoa; phylum Chordata; class Mammalia; order Eulipotyphla; family Soricidae; genus Suncus; species Suncus etruscus. Next base: position 150,476,461 of record NC_064849.1, on the reverse strand, counting down.
TAAAGCAATGTTGTAGAGATAAAAAGATAATAAGCAGATAAATAATAGTAAGCAAGTGAAATAATAAGCTTATTTCACATAAAGACAATTTAGTCCTTGTCTACAAAGAGTAATCCCTAAGTGCAAAGTCATTAGTAAACTTGAACATAGCTGAGTATGTACCAAGAACCCAAAAGGGGAAAAAAAAAAAAAAGTAAAACACTATTTTTGAATGTTGTTTTATTAAAACAATTGTGAACTAGAAAGTTTTTGATAATTGAATTTTATCTATACAGTGAGGCAGGGCCATTCCCACCACCAGTGTTAACACTCATCTTACCAATGAACCCAGAGTGCATCCTATACCACCACCCTTTGAAACTCCTGGGCTTGCCAGAATAACAGGCCCGTTTAAGTTTAGATTATTAAAGTTTAGGTCCTTTGATTCTATTATTATTGACTTTGGCTCAGCTATTTAGTTGTGTCATTTTTTTCTTCACCAGTGCATCTGAAACCACTTGGCTCCTGCCCCCCAGCCTTTCCTATATTTCTTTCTTCTTAGTTTTATAGAAAGATGGAGAAATATGTGGTAAAACAAAGTAATCTGTGTCCCAAGTTTCTATGAAAAAAGTGGGAGCCCCTATTTAAAAGATGAAAAAAAAGAAAAGAAAGAAAGGGTATGTATGTCAGTTGTTTTGTTTTGTTTTGCATGAGCACAGCAAAAGATGGGGAAAACCTTTGGCTTAAAAACAGGGGAAACCCTAACCATGAAGCATCCTGCAATAAGTGCAACTATAGGCTCCAGACATACTAAGCTATCTAACACCAAAATCTTTCTTTGTGGGGTCCCAGTAAAAGTTTTTCTCAATCACAGTTGTCACAGTCAAGTTTCTATAGTTTAGAAATCCTATAAAACACTAATTCTTAAATATTCTATAACTAAAAATATTAAAAAAGAAATGGCAGATAACACATATATGAGTTTTGTTAATACTTCCTAAATGTTTTATTGATCTCAGTTAACCTATATGACCTCAAAATAAACTTTAGGAGAAAACATATAACTTTCCTATATATAAAATTTTCAAAGTTTATCCAGAACTGTTTGTTAAATGTAGAAGATCATAAGACACGTTGATTGTCTCTTCTAAATCCTCACAAAAATATAAGTTAAAGATATTTGGGTTTGTTTTTTTTAATATAAGTCCAGTGTCCAAGGCTGTAGAGAGCACATGAGCTCACGCCTTGCTGGTATGAGACCCTGAGTTTTATCCTTAGCCCTCATAACCTCGTAGCCCTCCACAAATAAAAGTCCATCAATATAAAAAAAACTAAGAAAAAAGGACAGCAGTATTAGAGATTTCAAAAAATTTTTAAAAATCAAAAGTTATGCCAAAGTATATGTGATGACCCAGCTGCCTACAGCAGGGAATGTCTTGATGGCAGGAATTTACCAAACAGAACTCAGGACTCAGGATACAGGAAGACTAGGTATCTCAGGAGACAGGTGGAAAACAAAATTTCTGAATATGTAGTTTGCTCTTTCATGGGAAATACATTTGATCTCTTATGATATTTGAACTCAAATCCTTCTATGTTAGAATGACTTACAGAGTTGAGCAAAGCTGAAATGAGTGCCTAACTTTCCTGATCTTCTAGTGGCCAGTCATTTACCCTCCCGGTAGGAGATTCTTTTTAGGATAAACTAAACTGTTCTACCAAAAAAAAATGGTATTTTTGAATTTCTGAAGCATTCAGAAAATTAGATTTTCTGATTAGATTAAGCTTGAGCCCAGAGAGATAGTACAGCGGTGTTTGCCTTGCAAGCAGCCGATCCAGGACCTAAGGTGGTTGGTTCGAATCCCGGTGTCCCATTTGGTCCCCCGTGCCTGCCAGGAGCTATTTCTGAGCAGACAGCCAGGAGTGACCCCTGAGCACTGCCGGGTGTGGCCCAAAAACAAACAAACAAAAAAAAATTAAGCTTGTAGCACACCTAGAGAGAACATTGTTGTTAGTTAATGTGGTAGACATGGTAGTAAGTACTGAAAAGCTTTTCACAGCTACGTTTTTCTTTGAGTTTATTCATGTAGAGGTTTAAGAGTAAAAATAATCATTTTTCCTAAACTCCCTTGTATCTGTAACAATAGCCATTAACTAAGTTACATGAATATGTAATAGAGTCTGGGAAAGCCGTTGTAGTTAACCTTTGAACAATATGAGAATTAAGCATAGTTGTAGGGCATTTGCTTTGCATGCAGCTGACCCAGAACAGACCACAGTTCGATCCCCAGCATCCCATATGGTCCCCCAAGCAAGGAGAGATTTCTGAATGCATAGCCAGGAGTAACCCTTGAATGCCACTGGGTGTGGCCCAAAAGTGAAACAAACAAACAAAAAAAAACCAACAATATGAGAATTAACTAGTTCCATAGTAAAATAAAATCTGAGTATGATTTTCATCACTTTTCCTATTTGTGAATACATTCACATAATCCCATACTATACCAACTGACAGCAGAGGCACATATATTTTTCTACCCATTTTTATCTATTCTTAGGTTCTGCATTCACTAATACAACCAAACTCTGATGTCAGTGCATCTATGAATATAAATACTTTGAGGTTAAGACCGCACACCATGGAAGGAGAATGGGTAGGAGACAGGATGAAGACTACAAAAATACTATCCACATTCAGATTAACAGTTATGGAAAAAAATAACTTTTTCTTATTCATTAGATTTCTTATTACAAATAGCAAAATTAATCTAAACTTATTAAAATACATAGAAAACCTTCAAAAAGTTATTAATGTTAGAACAAAGGGATGAGTGCTTAAACTCAGTCATGATAACTTTGTAACTTCGTATCTAATGGTGATTTAATAAATGAAAAAGTTTTAGAAATATTTCTAAAAAAAAAAAGAAAAAAAGAAATACTTCTGAGAATACTATTTCTTGGCTTACCATAACTCATTAGTCAGTCAGTGACCTATCCCCACCCACTGTGGTGACATAATTTTTGGTTATAATAGAATTTATTTTTCACATTATTCTGACAAAGCGAATATTTTCATAGTTGATCTAGATAATATGCCATGATTATTTTCTTGTTTTGAAATAACTTTTCATTTATTGAATCACCATTAGATACGAAGTTACAAAGTTATCATGACTGAGTTTAAGCACTCATCTCTTTACCACTTCCATCTACCAATGTCCCCAGTTTTCCTCCTGCCCCTCAGCCTGTCTTTATGACAGTCACTTTTCTTTTTCAGGAAACTATTGAGACACAGAAAGGACCAATAGCAACACTTCTGAGCCTAATGTTGTTCCTAGGGTGTGGGATTTGTGGATGAGAAGTGGCCTGTTTCTCATTCTATATCATCTATAATATAATTATTATGAATGAATAATGAACTATGTAAAAGTTTATTTTAATGCCATATGCATGCACTGCTCTGATAAGTTTCAAGTTATATTAAGGAATAAAAACTAGAAAGAAAACTATAACATTGAAGCAATCTCATAGTGTCAAAACAGATATTGACAATTTCTCAGATATGTTAATAGAATTTAATTAAGCAAAAATATTCTGCAGAAACAAATAGTCTACAAATTATTACAGAATAAAAGAATGAAGGTTTAACAAAGCAATGATATTTAAAAACATTTTGCGATGGAATAAAAATAAACCTATGGATTAATAAAATAGAATTAAAAGTCCATAAATAAACACACAGATTTATCAATATTAGTATAAAACAAATAATGTGAAAGTATAAAATGGATAAAGGAACGTCCTTGCAAAAATGTCACTAGGGAAACTGGACAATCTGATTCAAAAAATGAATCTGAATTACTCTCTAATACCATATACAGAAATAAATTCATAATTATTAAAAACATAGTCCTAAAACTTAAAACCTTAAACAATATAGAATATATAGATAAAACATTCGATGTTGTTGGCATTAGAGGTGCTTTGTAGGGGAATACAGTGATAATTTGTTGCATCAATTGGGACTACATTAAATGTAAAATATTTTATTTATGCACTTGAAAATATTACATATATATTAAATAAATAGAAAAAATAAGACAGCCTACTGAAGTGAAAAATAAATTTCACATCATCTAGCTGAGAAAGGGTTAACATCCAAGTTGTATATAGATATTACCACACACACACACACACACACACACACACACACACACACACACACACACACACAAATTCTCAATGAAAAAGGAAAAAGCGGGGCTGGAGCAATAGCATTGCACATGGCTGACCTGGGTTTGATCATGGTTGACTCCAGAGTATAGTGGAAGGAAAGAAACTGAGTGGAAGAAAAAAAAAAAAGAAAGAAAGAAACTGAGTGGAAGAAAAGAAACACAAAGATAAAAGAATGGGGGCCAGGAGCCAAGCGATCTCAGGTGCATTGGTAGTATTTAAAAAATATCCAAGCCAAAGGCAACAACAATGGAATAAAAAGATTCGAACGTTAATGATCTAAACTTAAAATAGGCCTGTTATGCTGGCTGGCTGGGGCAACAGGGTAGGTGAGTGATGCACCTGGGAACATTGGTGAAGGGAGGTCAACACTGGCCTTGGGATTGGCGCTGACTCATTGCATGTCTGAAACTCAACTATGAAGAGCTTTGTAAATCACAATGATTTCAATAAAATTAAAATTAAAAATGTAAATAATGTGTTTTCTTCTGACATATTTGCATGCAGATCATATTTTATTTGTATCTTTTTTAATGTCATGACAAGAAATGATTAGATTTTGAAGAGGAATCATTTTGAATAATTAACCATGAATTACTCTAATTAGAAGAAATAATTATAGGTTGGACATCAGCTCTTTTCAAATCTAAGGATGGAGTAAAAGATTATTGGAAAAATAATGCCGTCTGATAGTTGTTGAGATGAATCCAAAGGAAGGCTTTTCTTTGACTCAATCCTCAACTAACGCATTTAAATGCTCCCATTAGAAAACATTAATATTTCTACTTGACAAAATTATTATCAAGTCTATGTTGTTGGATAGATAATCTGTAATATAATAATTAAAGAAAATGTCTTCTCATCATATTTATTCATTGCAGAAATGCTTACTAACTATATGAAGGCTCTAACATATTCTTTCACTTAGAAAGCATTTATCCTTTCCATGGTATGATAGTTACACTTGTGATTTGTTTCCTCAATAAACACATGAGTTGGATGGAATAATTTGCCACAAGGTGGCATATAGGGGAGGCCTGTGAAAGGTAGAAGATCTTAATTCTTAAAGGGTTAGTGAAAGGAAAATTCACAGTACATGCTAGCGTCTTTTGCAATCTAAGCAGGCTCCCATCCATGCACTAAGTTAATTTTATATGAGTAGGGCATTCTGGAATACACTATACTTGGATAAATTGTTTACATAAAGCGATTATTACATTGGTGGGTTGAAGACACCATTCTTAGAAAAAAGAAAAGGAATAGTAGTAATTATAACATGACTTGAATTTATCCTATTATAAAATTAAAAATTTTTATAAAATGATAAACTTCTAAAATAAATTTATAAAAATAATAAATTAAATTGAAAAAATAAATATGAAGAGCTAGTAAAACTATTACTAGTTTTATATTAATACTATAAAATATAATTACAATAATTAATGGGCTAGGACAAAGAGATACTGTATATGAGTGACTCCAGTACTGTCCCCAATATCATATATGGTTCCCAGAACAAGACCAGGAATATCCCTAAGCATAGAGGTTGGAGGAAACTCTGAGCACTGCCAGATGTGGCCCTAAAACAAACAAACAACATCATTGGTTAGTGAAATATCTGAATTGTAGATCATGTTAATAGACAATTTTCCTGATACAATAAAATCAAATTTACTATTTAAAATTTATTTTCATTTATTAATAAATTTAGGTTTTATCTTAAAACAGACCTAAGACTTTAAACTTTAACTTGGTTTATTATATTAAAAATGTATAAAAGAATAAGATCAAGTTATTTATAAATAATTTATTTTCTCTAATTGTTTTTATTGAGGTTACATACTTTAAATGTTTTCACATTATTATTTTATAATTGTAGAGTTATTTCACTTCCCTAATCACCAGAGTGTCAATTATCTGCGATTGTTCCAAGGTCCTTTCTTCCCCCTGCATTCCCTTTACAGCATCACTGTTCTGTGGCACTGTAACAGGGTTTTTATTCCTTTGGTAATTGTCTAACCCTTGCTTTGATTTCTTTATACTCCACAGATGAGCAAGATCATCTGGTATTTGTATTTTTTTCTCATTCACTACACTTAGCATGATACCTTCCTTCTATCCTTTCATCCAACTTATAGAAAAATCCCAAGGTTTTATCTTTTCTCATAGTTAAGTAATATTCTTATGTGGGGTATTTGTGTTGCCTCAGTTTCATTATCTTCACAACTGTTACCCTCACAACTGTTGTTGAGCACTGGGTTGTTTGCGATTCTTAGTTATTGTAAATAATGTTGCAATTAAAATAAGTAAATATGTTATATTTTTGTGAATTAATATTCTGGTGTTGCTCTCTTAACCCCAGAATAGGAAAGAAATTGTGTGGAGGAGGAGAAAGACAGATGTGAAATAATTGGGGACAATGATCAAGGGAACTCAAGTGCATTAATGGTGGTAAGAAAGGACAGAGCTAAATATTTAAACCACAGAATTAACAACAATAAAATCATGAGACCCAAACTTTAACAAGCAAATTTAAAGTTCCTGTTAGGATGGGAGGCTTGGCCAGCCGGGAGGTATGAGATGGACTCTGGGAACAATGATGAAAGGAGGTTGACACTGATGGTGGAATTGGTGCTGAAACATTGTATGTCTAAAACTTAAGTATGAATAACTTTGTAGGTCACAATGTTTTACATAAAAATTAAGTTTAAAAATTATATATTTAGTGTTCTTGAAGCAGACTCCCAGGAGTGGAATTGCTGGGTCATATATAGATCTTCTAATTTAATTTTTTTAAGATTTCACACCATTTTCCATAAAGGCTGAAGCAGACAACAGTCACAACAACTAGTTAATAGGGGCCTTTTTTACTGCACCCCTGCCAACATTGACTGTCTCTAATCTTTTTGATTAGGGTTTTTCTCACTGGTGTGAGGTGAAATCTCATTGTCATTTTGATTTCATTTCCTTAATAATCAATGATAATGAACAACTTTTCATATCTTTTGACCATCTTCATGTCTTCTTTAAGGAAATATCTGTCTTCTCCATATTTTTGTTTTTGGGGGCATACCCAAAAATCACCCAATGACACTTAGGTATTACTACTGTGCTCAGAAATTACTCTTGGCAGGCTCAGTACCATATGAGATGTCAGGGATCGAATCTTGGTCAACCGCATGCAAGGCAAATGCCCTATCCAGTGTTCTATCACTTCATCCCACTCCACACTTTTTATGAAGTGTTGTTTTTATTATTGTGTTTGTTTGGATTTTTGGGGGGAGTCACACCTGGCAGCGCTCAGGGGTTACTCCTGGTTCTACCCTCAGAAATTGCTCCTGGAAGGCTCGGGGATCATATGGGATGCTGGGGATTTCAACCACCGTTCTTCTGCATGCAAGGCACACGCCCTACCTTCATGCTATCTCTCCGGCCCCTGTTTTCATTATTGATCTTGTGGATGATTAGAATTATTTCTTTGTCTAAGGTAAAATGTTAAATATTTTCTGCCATTTATTAGGCATCTTTTTTTTTTTTTTTTTTTTTTTTGTTTTTGGGTCACACCCGGCGGTGCTCAGGGGTTACTCCTGGCTGTCTGCTCAGAAATAGCTCCTGGCAGGCACGGGGGACCATATGGGGCACCATGATTCAAACCAACCACCTTTGGTCCTGGATCAGCTGCTTGCAAGGCAAATGCCGCTGTGCTATCTCTACGGGCCCTTATTAGGCATCTTTTTAAGTTAACATCACTCTTTTCACCATGAAGAAGTGATGTAAACCTATTTGTTTATTTCTTTGCAAGTTTGAATACTTGTTTGAAATCAGTAATGGGAAAAATTCTGCCTTTGTTTACCTCAGTGAATTTTATGAATTTTGATCTAATTTTGAGGCATTTAATCTATTTTATTTGTGTATTTTATGAGATAGGAATCCCACTATTTTGTATATAGTCATCCAATTTTTTAGCACCATTTATTAAAGTTTTCTGCTGTTTCATGTACAAATTGCCTTATTCATAGCATATTGTTGACTAACACATATTTTGTGTATTGGATGCATTATATACTGTATTTTTTGAGGGGAATAATTCTTTTTATTTTTTTATTTATTTATTTTTTGGTCACACCCATTTGATGCTCAGGGGTTACTCCTATCTAAATGTTCTTAGAAATTGCCCCTGGCTTGGGGGAACCAAATGGGATGCCGGGAGATCGAACCACAGTCCTTCCTTGGCTAGCACTCGCAAGGCAGACACCTTACCTCTAGAGTCACCTCGCCAGCCCCCTTTTTATTTATTTTTATTAAATTTTTTATGGAAATCATATTTTTTCAAGTTATTCATAGTACAATTGTTTCAGGCATAAACTAGTCCAACCTCAATCATCATCACCAGTGTGACTTTCCCTCCACCAATGTGCCCACCATACATCATTCCAATTTGCCTCTTATTACAACACTATCAAAACTAGGGAACTATCACAACTCAGCTCAATAAGTGCCTATTTATAATCATTGTTATAATTCACAGTGGAGTTTCTAGAAAATGTCTGATGATCTATTGTGCTAGTTGAGCACAGTGTCATTGTTTAGGTTTACTGAGCTTCGTGGGCTTCTATGTAACTTTCCCATCAGATTTTCTGTGATCCTCCTGAGCTAGCAGTACTATGAAATGAGAAGGTGTTGTGCAGTTGTATATACTGTATTCTTACAATAAAATAAGCTAGAAAAGTACTACTACAAAGGGAGATCACAAGAATGGTCATAGTACAGGAGTTGAGGCAATAACTTTGCTTGCAGTTGACACTGGTTCTGATGTTGGTTTTTGGGGAGGGTGTCTCCAGGTGATTTAATGTGAAGTCAGAAAATCTACCACTTTCTCTCCACCTCTGCCATCCTGTTTGACATGCCTTTGTTTGGAGATCAAGGACTGTGAGACTTGCTCCTTGCAAGGAAAGTCAGTTCTAAACCTTACTTAAGCCTTTCAGAAAAGAAGTTTAGTTTCTCTCAGACAAAATCTCTCCCAGAAAAGAAAATGAGCAGTGAAGTAAAAACAGGATTTAGGGGGAAAGCTTTGAGGAAGGGGAAGCAGAGAAAGGAGAATGAGAAAGAGAGAGAGATTAAATAACATGGTCAAGAGAGAACCCAAACTTCTTCAAAGTCCCAGTGCATATCCCAGCATTAAAGTATGAAACTATACATCTCAAGAGGAGATGAGGGCAAGATATGTGTGTGGGCACAAGTGCATGGGCTGGCAATATATATGAGCATCTCCAATGTTTCAAATTGCATTTATAGTGTTTTCTCCCTAGCTGCCCCACATGGGGCTTTTTACCAAATAGTTCTTTGCTAAGGTGGTTACCAGGGGGGAAAAACAAGGGCAGTTGATGGTTTTCTTTGATATTCTTCTCTTGACCCTATTCGTGCTGGATTTTCTCTCAGTAGGGGATCTAGTCTTATCTAGGTCTGCATTGGTGACAGGTAATGATCTTATCAGGCCTGGTTCCACAGAGATGGGTCATGACACTCACAGAGCTAGTGACAAAATAACTTCTTCAAATCAATCTCTTGCTTTTATTATATTCCAAGAAAAAAAATTTATGCCCCAAGAGCTCATTGTTATGAGGGGATGGGTAGGGAGCGATGTGCCATCCCAACCTTAGATCTATTTACCAAATATTTACATTTAAATGAACCCTGTATAGTCTAAAGTTTATCATTCCATGATCAACTGTAAATTTAAATCAAAAAGTATTATTTTAAATATAAAATAGAGAATTATGGGGGTTGGAGAGATAATTCAGATGTTAAGATATCTACCTTGTGGCTGGACCCTGTTGGAGATTCTGATATCACATATGGCCCCAAAGCATGCCAGGGATCACTACTGAGCACAGAGCCAGTTGTACCTGAACATTGCTAGATATAAGCCTAATTCTCTCAATACCACCATCAAACCAGATTTATCTACAGCATTATTATATATGCTTATTATTATATATGCTATTTGGTGAATTTTGGTTCAACCCACAATGATCCTGAGAATCTAAAGATCAAATGTGATTCAGGGTGTCACTCACTTCTAGCTCTAGGGCAACTCTATATTCACCATTGAAGTCAGTCTTTCTGAATCATTTCTGGACCTCTGTTCAGCTGTAATGAAAAGTACAAAAGATATAAATTAGACAACACCAACAATGACTAACTTCTTTGATAATGTGTTTCATTTTTATTTTAGTGTGATTAAAAATGACAAATTATTTAAAACTGTGCCTATACTATACCAAACAAAATGCAAAATTAAAAATATGTGAATAATTTATATTGAAATGTTTACTTTAATTTTCTAGATACTTGAGCTCTGAAATGTTTGAATAATTGCCTCATATTCAACTTCTCCATTGATATACAGTAAGAGAACAGGAAAAAGTCTTTGAAATGTTCATATTTCTCTCTGACATTAACATTAACATGTCATAATATTTTTTGTTTTATGGGACTCATTTTCAGTTGATGCAGAATTTTAAAGTGAAGATAATCACAATAATTAAGGAGTAAATGTGTAAATGAAAGGCTGATTTGAGTTATTTAACTAGCATAGATTCATGAAAATTTGGCAACTAGAAGTAAAATATGGATTTTAGTCTAATATGTTCCTGTACTCTGTAGTACTCCTAATCTATCAACAAAGAAAGGACAGAAGTACAGAATTAGACATGTATGAAAAACTTAGAAAGTTATTAAGCTAATTTCTATTTGCTTGTATTTGTCGAATCTAAGGATCTGCCATAAGAAAGTTCTTACAGAAAATCCATGTAAACTGTGGAAGTAAGATGGACAAAAATGGCTCAACTTGCACATGTGGCCTTTGTACTTTCTACAGACAAAACACTCTATGTGAAGATGAGCTTAAGTGACCTGATCCAATGTCTTTCAGAACTTGATTGTAATTTCCTTTTGTCTCCTGTTACACAAATTGGATTTTATTCCTCTTGACTAACTTCAAAAGCAAGGAAACAAATATATCACCTGCTTTAGTTGACTAGAACCTTCTCCACTAACAGTTCTCTTATCTTTATCACAAAAGTTTCTCCTACTAGAGAGATTTTACCTAGGGTATGGTGCTGACTTTAAGCACTGAAATTTGCAATTGAATCCTGGGCACCTCAGAAATACCCCCAATCCACAAGCTCTTTGGTGGTGTGCAGGGACAGTAACTTTGCATGTCAAAACTAAAAATGTAGCTACTGTTGTAAAGAAGCTTCCCAAATTAAAATAATAAAAAATTGATTATTAATGTTTCTCATAAAGATAGATGAGAGAATTCCAAAATTGTTTTTTTTATCATATCCATGTAATTCATACAATGGTTAACTTGTTAACAATGAAAAGTTAAAATTCTAGACTTAAAAACAAAATCTGTAGATACACATAAACAAAAAAGAACTGGGTTACCTAAAGATAATAATTTGAAAGAATGTCAGTATCTTTTTACTGTTGAAATTTAATGCTATCGTTCAAATGAATTTTTGTATTTAAACCCCATGAATTCTAAAATAATTCCCTAAGTCACTTAGGGGTCATTAGGCCATCAGTTAGTGTTATGTTTGCAAAGGAGAGTAGAAAAATAAGGTTTGATTAAATCAGGAGTGAAAATGGCCCTGGAGCTGGGGATTTACTCTGAATGTGAGCCCTGGGGCCACTGGGAGGGAAAGCTCTGAGAAGCTAACCTCAGCAGGAATATTTGTATATCTAATTAGGAGAGGAAGAGTGATGTTAATCAGGAAAGGATGCAGAGTGAGACAAGGTCAAAATGAAAATGAGAATTTCGAATACATCCTAAATTTGCCTCAATGAATCAGTATTTTTAAGAATTTTATTTTTATTTTGAGGGCCTAATTTCCATTTCTTTTCAAATATTTTTTCTGGGAGGTAGGACTGAACATTTCTAGAACTCCTAATATATCTCTCTAGTAACAAGGAAGATTAGAAACCTGATTTGTTAATTTATTCATTTACTCATTTACCCATTCTCACTCATTAATTAAAGAATATTTCTTTGGTGCCGGAGAGAGAGCATGGAGGTTAGGTGTTTGCCTGGCATCAGAAGGTCGGTGGTTCGAATCCTGGCATCCCATATGGTCCCCCAAGCCTGCCAGGAGCGATTTCTGAGTATAGAGCCAGGAGTAACCCCTGATTACTGCCTGGCATGACCCAAAAACCAAAAAAAAAAAAAAACCAAAAAACAGAATATTCCTTTGTGATGTGATCAGTATACTTCAGTATTTGATGTAGAAGTAGAATGGAATACAAGACATAGAGTTTCTCCTGGGCTTTTAGTATATGTAGGAAACTAAAAATGCAGTTACAGTCTACTATGATAATCATCATTGAAAGGTGGCTAAAAGGTGGAGGAAAAAAAGTCAAAGGTAGAAACAGATTTGACCAACTGGTGTCTTGGGGGGGGGGTGTGCTTCCTGGCGAGGTCTGACAGTGTCCCCTGAAAGCTGCCAAGATTGGCTCATCCTATCACAGCCTACAGTAGGATTCAGGAAGAGGTAGTACTTATGAAGTCTAGTCAACTTAAAAGATTCCTATCTCCCTATGGTTATTAGACATCTGATGTCTTCAGGTTTAACCAGCTCTTGAGCCTGCCAGGAGTGATTCCAGGATACAGATCCTGGAGTAACCCCTGCGAATCATTGGGTATGGCCCCCCAAAATGGTCTGGGTCACCATAATAAATTCTTTTCATGTGCTGTGAAAATTATATAAAAGTATTGGTTTTTAATTTATATTGTGAGGGCAAGGGATATTCTCACATAGTGCTCAGGGGACCCTGGAGCTGCTCTAATGAATAGACCAGCTCTGCAGGTCTAAGATACATTGCTGGGGCTGGTGATAAGATGTTGTTTGAGCCTAAGAGTGCTAGGAACCAACAGAGCCACTCTAGTGGTATTGAAGGAGCCATGCAGCATCAGGGATCAAGGTTGGTCCCAATGCCTAAACCCCAGCCCTTACAGCTATATCCTTCAATCATCAGCATCACAGACACACGCACACACACACACACACACACACACACACACACACATACACACACGCACACACACACACACACATTTTTGTGAAGAAAGAAAATACTTAACCAGATTTGCTTAGCAGAGAGTTGTTTCTAGCTGAAAGGTAGATGTGGTATTATAAGGGTGGGCAGAATATAAAGTTGCATCAGCAGTTTTTAAATCATGATGGTAGTAATCCTAACCAGAGATACTGGTGGTCTAAATTATTAGCAGAAGAAATTAATTCAAGAGAAATTTAGTGGGTAGGTGGTTTATTGGACAAATGAGAGGAGAAAACTACAGATACCTAGTTATCTGATTTGGCCATGGATGAAAGGTTGTATCATTTATTGAGAGAACACTAGAGAAAGTTTTTTCAAGAAGAATACCTCTGAAATACCTGCAATATCTCATATGATTTCAGATAAAACAAATATGAAGGTCACAGGTAGAAGCCAGAGTTATAGTTCCAGGGGGGCATTGGCATATAAATGGAGACTGAATTTGGAAGAAATGAATCACTCTCCTACTTCAAAGGTGTATTTGAACAAGGAGTACCTGTCTTCATGCTAGACTGTGACTCCAATGAGGGCAATAACATTGTGTTTGACCCTTAAAGTAAAGCATTATATCTTGCCTATAGAAGGTAATAATTCCTGAATGCATAAAAATGATACCTGTGGGGCTGGAGAGATAGCATGGAGGTAAGCCATTTGCCTTGCATGCAGAAGGTCGGTGGTTCAAATCTCAGCATCCCATATGGTCCCTTGAGCCTGCCAGGAGTGATTTCTGAGCGTTGAGCCAGGAGTAACTCCTGAGTCCTGCTGGGTATGACCCCCCCCCAAAAAAAAAAGATACCTGTGAAAATCTCATCATCAAATGCAAAGCGAAGTATAGCAAATTAATATCAATTAAAATTAGTCAAGTCTAAGGACTGGAGCAATAGTTTAAGCAGGTAGGGCGTTTGCCTTGCATGTGGCTGATTTGTATGTGGTTTGATTCCCACGAATTCCACATGACCCCTCAAGAACTGCAAGGAATAAATCCTGAGCACAGAGCCAAGAATATCCCCTAAGCATCATCAAGTGTGGCACCAAAACAAAAGACAACAAAAACTAGTGAAGTCTCTAGACTTATTCTCTTTGGCTTTTAAATGCTTCATTTTTTATGTTTCTTATGAAGAGTACATATAAAATGTATCTTGATTTACTTATTTTATGCAATATTATTTTTCATTTTTTCTAATTTTTATTATAACACCATGATTTACCAAGTTCATAATGCAGTCATTCAGGCATTAAATACTCAAACACTAATATCACCACCAGTGTGACCTTCCCTTCCACACTGTCCCCAATCTCCTATCCACCACCATATCCTGCTTCTGTACAGACACAAATTTATTTCACGCTGCTTATTACAACACAAAAGCAAATTGAATAATCAAAACTTAAATCAACACATGCCAATTTGAAATGATTATTATATCTCTCTAGGGTATTACTACACTCAGCGTGTAAGGATTTACTGAGTGATGGTTGGTGCTAGTTGAGACTTCTGTGTTACTGTTAAGGCTCACTAAGGTTGAAGATTATGTAAAGATTTTCTCACCCTCATTATTTTTATTAGTATTTTTTTTCATTTTAATAAAGTGAATTACAAATCTTTCACTGTAATATTTAAGGCACTTAGTGACAATGAATCAGGGCCATTCCCACTACCAATGTTGTCCTCCCTCCACCCCTGATCCCAGCAGGCATCCCATATCTTCCCCCTTTGCCCCTAGACTGCTAGCATAAATGGTCCTCTCTGTGTCTAGCTTGTTGGAGATTGGATATTGATTCTGTTGTCATTGACTTTGAGTTTGGTGTTTAAGTCTGATCATTTTTATTTCCACTCAATGTTCATATGACTGTTTACTCCTGATACCATTCATTTCCCCCTCAGTTTATGAGGCAAAATAAGATAATTCAAGTTCTGTGGTTCTGTTGGAAAAAGAGAAAAAAATAGAAAGCTGGGAGGAGTCTGTCTGGAGGCTATAAATACCACTTTAAAAGAAGAAAGAGAATGCTGACTCATAGCTGTATGGCCCTCCCTACCAACTCTTCCTAACATGGCCAATATCCCTGCTGACTCATGCTGTGTGGCCCTCCCTACCAACTCTTCCTAATGTGGACTGTTGCCGGATACTGGATTTAACCCTAAAAGGACTCCCAATGCAAGAACTCTACACAAGACCCCCCCTGCCTCAAATCTTTTACCAATCTCAAGAAGGCCTGGATGTGCGATGAAAAGGCGCCAGGGAAACCACACCCCACAAGAAAATCTCAAAAGACAATGGGGAAACCTATACTTCCATCATAGTCGGCATAGTTGATTTTTACCCCATTTTATTACTTTTCTCTTCCTCAAACAAAACCACATAACTTGAACTATCTAGTTCTGCCTCCCAATTAGAGGGGGCAGTAATGGAGGTACCAAGACCAAACAGTTACAAGACCACTAAGTAATAACTAGACACAGAGAGGACCACACATTCTAGCAGCCCCTGGGGGGAGAGTGGAGGATATGGGAGGCAGGATGGGAGCAGATATGGGAGGAGGACTAATCGGTGGTGGGAACTCCCCTGATTCAATGTAAATATGTACCTGGAATATTACTGTGAATGATATGTAAGCCACTATGATTAAAATAAAATTATATTAAAAAAAAGAAAGGGAAAACAAGAAAAACATAAAGAAACAAACAAAAATAAAAACAAAACAAGCAACTACAAAAAAAGCACAACAGAAAAAAAAACACACACACACAGAAAAGTAAAGGAGAAAAAGGAAGGAGGGTTGGTGTGGCAAGGTTTTGTGCCTCTTTTTTTTTTTTGCATAGTACAGTAAATATTGGGGAAGTTGAAAAGGAATTCCCTTAGCCTAAGAGATACAGGGTTTCTTTGTCCTTGAAACATATTGTCATGGGAACAACTACAGGCTTTGTACATGCTGAGTTTTACACCCCAAGGTCTTTTTATGGTGCCAAGAAACTTTCTGCTCAGTTGTGGATGAAAAATCAGTCCTCTATAGCTAGAGATCTTGGTATTTGTATAGGTCATAGGACGAAGTCTAGGATAGAGTCTTTCTTTATGGTTCTAGAAGTTCTGTTCCATCACAGTTTTGTAATCAGTCTTCTGTAATTAGTGGTCTTGATTTTGCACAGATCTTAGTATAAAGTCTTTCATTATGGTTCCAGAAGCTCTGCTTTGTCACAGTTATCAAAGTCAGACCCTGGGATTAAAGATCTTGGTTTTTGTACAAATCCTAGGCCAAAGCCTAGGCTAGGATCTTTCTTATTGGTTTCAGAATAAGTTCTGTCCAGTCACAGTTGTGTCAGTCTTCTGTAATTAGTGATCTTGGTATTTGTACAGATCAAAGGATGACATGTCTTCTGATTTCATCTTCTCGTTAGATAATTATGCAATTATTTTTGATATGTAAAGCAAATATCTATAAACAAACCTCTTTGATTAAGTTTCTTTATCTTAGAACATGTTTATTACTTAGCTGTGTAAGGATGAAACCAATACCTATTTCATAGAACTATTGATATAATAATTAAATGATAATATAATATTTTGGTTCGATTTTGGGATTAAACCAAGCCACACACCAGATTGATCTAATGTATATTATTTTCCTTACCCAAGACCATAAATAATATTCTATAAATAATAAATATTCTCTACAGCACTTCTACTGAATTATCTAAGTTTGGTGATAGCTTTCTTTCTCCATTATCACCTCATGGTATGCCAGTCTAGAAGTTCTAACGAGACAGTACAGTGTATAGGATACTTGCATTGTACCTTTCTGTTGAAGGTTTTATCTCTAGCATCTCATGTGGTCCCCCAAGCACTACAAAGAGTGATTCCTGAGTGCAGATCCAATAGTAATTCCTGAACACTGCCAGGTATGGCTCCAAACCAAGAAACAACCTAAGTAGATAGAATTTGTGACTCCCAGAACTCTTGTGCTCCCTGGACTCATGTGTCAGTGCTGCACATGTATGTGTTGCCAGCCCGTGCATCTGGTATCTGAGTACATATCACTTATATCTCTCCTTTGTAGATGTGGACTTTTACACATTCCTATTTTTATACTGTTTTGTGTACCAGGGCTCTCTCCATCTTTGGAGAAGCCTGTGTTCTCTCTTGAGCAGTAACTCTCTCATCATCTCCCTCCCATTCCTCAGAATTTTCACTACAACCTGTTGTTACTTAAAAAAAAAACAAAACAGCTGTAACACCCTCAAGGAAAAGAATCAATTTAATCTTTGCCAGGATAGTAAATATTCTCATTGGACAAAGACTGGACAGACTACCAGTATCTTTCTTGTACTATTGGATCTCCTAAATTTAAGGTCCCTCTACTCATTTTGTGTGTAACCTTCACCTGGATACCCTATAACACCTCTTGGGACTTGAACAGTTAAGGTAACCAGTGTCTGCAATAGACTGGTGTTTTTGCTCAGATACTTTGAATAATTAAGCCCTTTTTTTCTTTGTTGTTTTTATCTTTTGCCAGCATTTCTGAAACTAAAAATCTCAGACTCTTAATTTCTCTGGATAAAATTATCTTCTCAATGTAAACCTTTATAGTATGAAGCATGATTTTTCTGTATGACACTGCTTAGTACTCTTCACAGTAGATATTTTCTGCAATTGTAATTATACACAATAGGTAAATAGGAAATATTTTTAATTTAATTTTGAGGAATTTATTCTTTTTTGCTTATTTGAAAAAGTTTGAAAACACAAAATACTCCGTGTTCAATTTTTCTTCTTGCAGCCATCAATGTTTAGAGGACAAATTTTTATTATAAAAGTCTTAAACACCTCAAAATATGTCATATTATATTTTTAGTCTTTATGTAAACCATGGGTACATAGCATAGGATAAGTCAGGTATGGACTAACAAATATCACCTACACACAATGCAAAATAACAATTGTGAATTGTTATAGACTTATGCACAATAAGGTATCTCTTATCTATCATCCAAGTTTTAATTCATATGTAATTAGATGACACTTTATTTCTAAATATATATCAATATTTATGTGTGCATTTGTGTGTGTATTAAGCACCTACTCACATTTCAAAATGCTCTCAACAGTGCTTTGGGGACCATGTAGTACTAGGAATCATCCAGAGCATCACTCATGCAAAAAAAAAAAAAATGATTCATCACTAGTCCCTAACCTAGTCCCTAATTTTTTCTAAAGAAATATCATTATTTTAACAAGATTTGGCATTTTCACAGTAGAATGACTAATAGAAACATGATTTAGAAGTTTAAAACAATATTGTTTACTCGGAACACATGAGATTCTGCAGGAGAGGATAGTGGTTGCAAATTTAAAAGAACAAAAAAGAATGAGAAAAACAAAACGCAAAAGCAAGAACAGGAAATGGGACTCAATATATCAGGTAAAATATACAACCTAGACCTTATTGAAATAGTATAATTCAGGAGTAAGATAAGAGAAGTAAAAGATTTGGTGTGCTTTAATAGAGGAGGTAGGAAATAGTTTGGAGTGGAGAAAAATAAGTGCTCGATAAGGCAAATCTTCCCAGAATGAGCCAATAACTATGAGCAAGATCTCCATCGTGACAGGGAAGATTAATACAGAAGCTGCTGAACTAACTTGGGAGCCTAAGAACCTTATATCAGCAAATATCAGAAAGCAGAACTTATTTTGGTAAACCAGAATATCTATGAAATGGAGAAAAACACTGATGCTTCTGAATCACTTGTACCAAGCAGATATTGTCTAGTGTCCTTAAAATCCATGAATCATTTTCCCTGAAGAGTAAAACCTGTGCTAAATTAAATAGATATAAAATTGCAATGACAGTATTTCTAAACCTGACTTTATTAGATTATATAGTTATACTCTTGGGCTAAATATCAGACTTTGGGATGAAAAAGGGTTTATCTGTAAGATGATCAGAGAGTAGAAGTTTGATACTCAATGACTGATTTTTATTGACAGTTCCTTTTCATCTCTTATTTTTAAGTAGTGACAGAAAAGATAGGGCAATAATAATTGCATAGTCTGGCATCATGAACAAAATCTAAAACACTACCATATTTTATGTTTCTTTTTGGGGGAGAAAGGGGTGGTGACCAAACCATGCAGTACTTGAAGCTGACTTCTGGCCCTACTCAGGGGTCTTTCCTGCGATAACAAGGCAAGTGTCTTACCCACTGTATTGTCTCACCATATTTTAATTAACTAAGAGTTTAGCCATTCTTGTTTTTGTTATTTGGCCAGACCCAGTGTGCCCAAGGCTTTTGTCTCTGCACTCATGAATTCCTCCTGTCAGAGTTAGGGGCTCATATAGAATGCTGAAGATTGAACCCAGGTCAGCAATGTGCAAGACAAAGTGCCTTACCCACTGTACTCCAGTCCCTGAGTTAGCCATTCTTTTACCTGCATTATATAATTTTATTTAATATTATTTTATATGAAGCCTTTGTCATTATACCCTAACAAAACTGTTAACAGAGAAATTTAAGTCCCAGAACTAATATATATATATATATTTTTTAATTTTCCTCTTAAACATAAATATTTGAATTAACTATGGGGTCTTACTTGATATCTTGCCATTGTATACTTTGTTCTTTCTGTAACTTATAAAAATAACATGTATATAAATGCTTAAATATATATATACACATACTAATTTTTAGTGCTTTAAAAGCAAGTTCATTTTAATTCATTGAAAGATGTCACCTTCTACTTATTATTGTTCCTTGGGTTTTCATTGTCTCTTGAACTGACAGAATTACCATCTCTACATTCTGAAAATATAATTTGCAGCGTGGGTTTTCTAGGAATATAATTTTCAAAAGTGCCTGACATAGGATGACTCTAAAACCATTTGATGAGTTTTCTGTTACATATTCTCATTTTCTTCCTTCTCAAAGAAATTTTTTATTTTTGCCTAGAACATGCTTATCAGCTTAAAGGTAGGCAGCATCATTATGTTATAAAGATTTTTTTCTGCCGCAGCAAGTGCACTAACCTTGAATGAAGCAGTTGCTAATCATGTTGCACTAAGCAAATAAAAGTCAGAAGCAACCTAATCTTGCTTGCCTAATATCAGTTTTTGCAGACTTCAAGTGTAATGTTCTAATCACTGGCGCAAAACAGCCAATTAATTTGCTTTCCCCACGTGTTTTTACTAGGCAAGATGCATAGGGGAGTAGCGCACTTGGTCATAATCATGCTCCACAAAGATGGGAAATGTTCCCTTTGAGCTTCCAATCATTAGGCCAGCTGAAGTGAAGACAAGCCCATTGACAAGTGAGAATGGCAATAATTTATTTTCTATTGATGGGTTGTGACAAATCATGTTGAAGCAGTGGCTGCAAACTGTGGGGCTCCACTCAGGAAGACCGTGATGGGCAAAGATGAAACCCTTCACAGCTCATTTAGTCCAAATGTAGCCACCTGGGTGGTGAATCGGTTCAACATACCAGCCCAGGCATTCCAGCACAAAATTAGATCGCTAACAGGCAGGCCATATAGGGGTTCCTACAAGGCATTAATCAACAGGGTAGAGCTGTCAAAATGCAGAGTCTAAAATTAAGAAACACCAAAAGGATGAAGCTGTGGCAATGCTGTCAGAGAAAAAATATCAAGAATGTAACTCCTACTGCAGAATTCTAACAACCATTATAGAAAGAAAAAAATAACTGAGGAGAAAAATGAATTATAAAGGGGCGGTGAGAGGCATTACCCCTGTGTAAAATTTCCCTAAGATTTTTACACACGTTAATTAGTAAAAAGCAGCAGGAAGCTATATGTAAGCATAAGCTTACCCCTTTCAATGTAACACTGACAGGTCAGATTACATATAAGTTCTTCTTACCTCCCCACAGTATAGTTCATTTCTTATTTAAATTTCTTCTCTACTCAAGCCTACTGATGTGCAGAGAGCATTTGATGTCTCATGCTGCTTCTGAATGCAGACACTTCAAACTGCAAAATTCTTGGACTTGCACAGTTTATTTTCTGAACACTTTTTGATAGAAGAAAGATTTCTAACATTCAAAAGGGAATACTGTTCACACATCTGTGTGAGTTGTCTGTGCTTAAGTTTTTATCATATTCTTTCAAGAGCTCATTATCTGTTTTTATATTAGAAAAAAGTGCCCCAAACAAATCTTAACATTTAAAGTTTTCTACACTAACCACATTTTCAGGCGTACAAAACATGCAAAGTTTCTATCACCTGAAAATACAGTCTAAATCCTGAAAAATTATTTTAAGCCCACAAAGTGGGGCTAAACACTGAAAAATAATCTAGAATGTTCACTAGAATTGTACTTGAATCAACATACCCAGACTCCTGCAGACAAATCTCTGAAATGGGTTTGGGAGCTGGAATGGACACAGGATCCCTAGAATAATGCTGAAAATACACTAAATGCAGGATTACTTTTTCATTTTATGACTAAGCCCCAGATCAGATTCAAGTTATAAACATTTGCTTTGATTTATTAATAACATATATTGCCCCTTGGAAAAGTTGTGTTTAACTGGTTCATCAACATCATTACTAGGGCTTACAGGGCTTACTCCTGACTCTCACTCAGGAATCACTCTTAGAAGTGTTTGGGAGACCATATTAAGTGTCAGAAATCAAACCTTACTTAGCTATGTGAAAGATAAACATCTAACCTGCTCATGTATTGTTCCAGTCCCAACATAATTACTTTAATGTCACCCCTATGGTCATGCTATATACCTTCCATGTGCCATAACTTTATCCTCTGAGATATCAATTTTCATCCTCTGAGAATTAATTCAAAGACTTTTTCCTACTAGAATTCTTCTGCTGCTTCCACTAGATGTGGACATCCTTGCTTCTTGCTCTCCTTATCTTTTGTTTCTACGTCTTATGATATTAATCTCTTCTGCCTCATATTGCAGTTGCCTTATTCATGAATTCTTTCCCAAATACAAGCTTGCTTACTCCTTGCTGTCATGTTTTATATACCTGTGCCTCTTGCTAATCAACTAGGGGTATATGTACAGTAAATCTGTATAGAAATAAAAAATTGAATAATATATATTAACTAACTCAAACCCAAGATTTATATTTTCAAGTTATTCACAGATATAAGTATTTTCTCATCCAATTCAGAGTTCTGAATTCAGAATTCTTATCAGGATCTTTGAGTGACTCTCCCTGTAAGCAAAAATCTACAGGGTCTATTGTTTTGTTTGTTTTATTTATTTTGTTTGTTTTGGGGGAACCACACCCATTGATGCTCAGTGGTTACTTCTGTTTATATGCTCAGAAAACGCTCCTGGCTTGGGGGACCATGTGGGATGCCAGGAAATTGAACCAAAATTCGTCCTAGGTCAGCTGCATGCAAGACAAATGCCCTACTGCTGCACCACTGCTCCAACCCTTTGTTTGTTTTATTTAACTACAACTTGTTTGTGTAGCAATGTTTTACTTTTTTTTTTTTTTGTTTTTTGGGCCACACCCGTTTGACGCTCAGGGGTTACTCCTGGCTATGTGCTCAGAAATCGCCCCTGGCTTGGGGGGACCATATGGGACGCCGGGGGATCGAACCGCGGTCCTTCCTTGGCTAGCGCTTGCAAGGCAGACACCTTACCTCCAGCGCCACCTACCCGGCCCCGCAATTTTTTACTTTTTAATTTTTCTTTTTTTTTCTTTTTTTATTTTCTTTTCTTTTCTTTTTTTTTTTTTTTTTTTTTTTTTTTTGGTTTTTGAATCACATTCAGCAGCACTCAGGGGTTCCTCCTAGCTCTATTCTCAGAAATCGCTCCTGGCAGGCTCGGGGAACCATATGGGATACCGGGATTCAAACCACCATCCTTCTGTATGCAAGGCAAATGCCTTACCTCCATGCTCTCTCTCTGGCCCCTTCTTTAGATTTTCTAAATTAACTTTAACAATATTTTTCCAGAAAGAATGTTTGTTAATATTATAAATTCTATGCTGAAATAGCTATATAAAAGTATTTGTTATGTATAATATGTTAGAAAAATCAATTACATTAAAGAATACCATTTTAAAAAATATTTTAAATATTCATTTTAATAGAAACTATATATTTTTAAATATTGGAAAACTTTATATGATGATCAATAATTGGTGGCTATAATTTCATCATGTCTGATCATCTTTGTGTCTAATTTTATATAAGTCTAATACTGTATAAAAGTTTTTATGGCACATAAACAGGCAAACAATGATTTGAATTTTATGCTCTGAAGGAATATGGTTAGCCTAATTATAAGGCAAAGAAGTATTTTGCCTATATTTGGGTACATTATGGTACAAGCAATATCAGGAGAGAAATGCACAAAGAAAAGGAAGCGAAATATACAAATGTTATCAGTTTTTATAATTCTCCAAAGTAGTATACCTCTCAGTTCATGTGATAATTGTTTTTAAAGATCTATTCTCAGGCTGAATAGAGAGAGCTCATTTGGCTGAGTACATGTTTTGCATGTACATAGTCTGGGTTTAAGCCATAAAACTATATGGTCCCCTGAGCACTGCCACGTAATAGCCCCTGAGCATGGCAAGACATAGTCTCAAAATATAAAAACAAAATAAATTAATTCCAGGCCTAGAGCAGTACTACAATACAAAGGGTAGAGTGTTTGCCCTGCACATAAGCAACTAGGGCTCAGTCCCTGGCATTCCCCACATGATTCCCTGACCTAGTCAGGAGTAATTCATGAGTGCAGATCTCAGTGTAACTCCTGAGTATCACCAGCTGTGGCCCCAAAACAAAAACAAAATTAATTCCCTTCTTATCTGTGACATTGCTCTGTCTAGCCATTGCAGAAACACAGAGAAGGAATGTTTGCAGGTTACTGCACAATAATACACTTGAGAAAACAAAATAATTCAAGGAAATTTGAACCAAACCTCATCAGAAGAATAGTCCATTATCTACCCCAGTCTTCAGTTACAAACATTCAAGATGAGGAGCAAGAACTGAGGAGGGCCCTCTCATTTTTCTATGGCGCCAAAGATAGAGTAGACTGGAGCCAGCAGAGAACCACTTGGATAAAATGAAGGTCTGAGAAGGTGTGCTTTTTATTTTTTTTCCAAAAATGATGATATGTAAGTTTACTTTATTCTTACACTACAAGTTGTTTTGGATCTGATTTTAAAAGAGGTTTCTGAGGCTACATATGTTGATGATATGTCTATCATAAGTTAGTCAATTTAGTAATCATCTCAATGGGGTTTGTTTCAAATCTGTTGATTATACTAAGATATAGAATTATATTGCATGTTTTTAATAGTAAATTCTTGGCCATGGGCACCAGGAGAGTTCAAATGTTATTAGGAAGAAGATCATTGCTGACTCAATTTTTGAATCAGTGAGTAAAATGAACACAGTAATCCCAGATATAACAATATGAAACACTTTGAAATAAATAGTGATACTGTCTTTGAATGTGTCCTCTACTTCTCCAACTAAGAAAAAAGACAATAATGTGGTATTTTCTGAGGAAGTACCTGTTTGATCCTCTGTGCATCCTTCATTCTAGTGGAATATAGTTACTTAGAACAGTTTCTGTAAACATCACATATCACTTGGGGACTGAGAAGTAACAGGCTAGTCCATGAGTGGTTGATGAAGAATTGTCAAATCAATAGACGAATATAATTTATATGAGTTATATGTACTGAAAAAGGGAAAGAGCTTAGAAGCAGCCAACTCACAGTATGAATTTCAGAAAACTTTTGATGTGTGATAAATATTGGACAAAAAATGTTCTTAAGAGGGTCTTCATGATACTCTTGTTATCAATATTAGATAAAGACACCACTATTAGAGAGAAGATAGGAAGAGTAAATATTTTAGGAGAGATTCAAATGTAAAAAGAAGTTATAAAATATATAGTTGAACAGAAATGACAGAAAAGTCACAATGTCAAAAATAGTCTTCTATATTTTTTTATCTTTTTACTTATTAATATCTTTATTTCAACACCTTGATTACAAATATGATTGTAGTTGGATTTCAGCCATGTAAAGAACACTTCCCTTCACCAGTGCAACATTCCCACCACCAATGTTCCAAATCTTCCTCCATCCCACCCCACCCCCACCTGTACTCTAGACAGGCTTTCCACTTCCCTCATTCATTCACATTGTTATGACAGTTCTCAGTGTAGTTATTTCTCTAACTGCACTCACCACTCTTTGTGGTTATCTTCTTGTCGTGAGCTGGATCTTGCAGCCCTCCTCTCTTTGCCTGTGAGGATTTTTGCAAAAATGTCTTTCATTTTTCTTAAAAACCCATAGATGAGGGAGACTATTTTGTGTCTATCTCTCTCCCTCTGACTTATTTCACTCAGCATAATAGATTTCATGTATAGGAATATTTTATGACTTCATCTCTCCTGACGGCTGCATACTATTTCATTGTGTATATGTACCACAGTTTCTTTAGCCATTCATCTGTTGAAGGGCATCTTGGTTGTTTCCAGAGCCTGGGTATTGTGAATAGTGCTGCAATAAATATAGGTGTGAGGAAGAGCTTTTGTATTGTATTCTTGTGTTCCTACAGTATATCCCTAGGAGTGGTATAGCTGAGTTGAATGGAAGCTCAATTTCCAGTTTTTGGAGGAATCTCCATATTGTTTTCCATATGGACTAGAATGGCATTCCCACCAGCAGTGAATAAGAGTTCCTTTCTCTCCACATCCCTGCCAGCACTGATTGTTCTCATTCTTTGTGATGTGCACCAATCTCTGTGGCGTGAATGTCTTGAAAACAATGGAATTCAATGAAAAAAAAAATCATAGAAGATGAATATGAACTGGAAAACTCAGGAAAGGAAACTAGAAATCAGTACAAATATAAAGTTCCCATTATAGTCAATGATAACTAGTATATATATGAGTATATATGTCTGAAACTAAAGTCATGGGGATCAGAAGTGAGAAATAAAACATGAAGTATAGGGACTGGAGAAATAGCACAGTGATAGAGTGTTTGCCTTGCATGCAGTCGATCCATGGTGGATGGAGGTTCAAATCCCAGCATGTACATTGTCCCTGTGCCTGCCAGGAGCAATTTCTGAGCACAGAGCCAGGAATGACCCCTGAGCACCACTGGGTATGACCCCCCCAAAAAAAAAACCCCCTATGAAATATAAATCTCACAAACAAAAATAGAATAAAAGAGCATTTTAAGTATTATTATAGAAAATATGATAGTATGACAAAGCCGGAGCAATATCACAGTGGTAGAGCATTTGTCTTACATTCAGCAGACCCAGGATAGACCTAGGTTTGATTCCCAGCATTCCATATGGTCCTTGGAGCCTGCCAGGAGCAACTTTTGAGTACAGAGTCAGGAGTAACCCCTGAGCACTGCTGCCACCAGATGTGGTCCAAAACAAAGAAACAACAACAACAAAAACACCAAGAAGTTCAAGAAGGCTTCCTACATGGATAGTATGACTAACAAAAGAGATTCAACAATCACAAAATTACTAGGTCTGAAGAAAATAACAACAAATGAATAAAAAAGTGATTGAACATATAAGAAAACAGGAGAATGATTTTTATCTGTATGGAAACTTTTCATGTGAGAGAAACACACAAAACAACACAAATAAAAACATGGTAAGACAATTACTGACATTTGAGGATACATTATATGCAAATCCTAAATGAGAACAGAAGCCATGTAAAAGAGTGACATCATTTGTATCTTTGATTTCTTCAGAGACTCTTGATGAGTTCAATATGGCTGTGGCTGGAAGATTCTATGGTCAAGAAAATATAATATAGGAATTTCACTCACAAGCAAGTTATCTTTTGAATTAAAAGATCACATTGTGAACCAGATAAATATTAAGTATTATAACACATGATAATTATTAACAAATGATGAGTCAAAATAAATAGCATGCACGCAAGATAAATATTAAGATAAAACAATTGTGGCAATGTGTATGGTTAGATGCTCTAAATATTGAATATATCAAAATAATATACGTATAAGTACTTGTATATATAGATATATATGAATTTGGGGCTTTTTTTGTTTGTATTGTTTTGGGGCTACACCAAGCAGAGCTCAAGGCTCTGCACTCAGAAATCACTCCTGGCAGGCTTGGGGAACCATATGAGATGCTGGAGAATGAACCAGGATGAGCCATGTGCAAGGCAAACACCTATCCAAACCCTATATAGAAGTTTGAAATGGGCAGAAAAAGAATGGTAGGAGGAATTATCAACTGTGTCATTATAATTGGTTTAAGTACTGACTTCAACCCCTCATGTTCCTTTGCTATATATTTTCCCTATTTTTCCATTTCCATGCATTTAAAGAAATTTTAAGAAATACTAGTAATTTAGGGGCTGAAAGGATAGCACAGTGGTAGGGTGCTTGCCTTGCACACGGCTGCCCAGGACAGATCTGGGTTCAAACCCCACAGCCCCACATGGTCCCCAAGCCAGGAGCAATTTCTGAGCACATAGCCAGGAGTAACCCCTGAGCATCACCAAATGTGGCCTAAAAAACAAACAAAAAAGAAATACTAGTAATTTAATGAAGAAATTTATTTTCTGAATTCCAACCATTTTTCTCTTCCATTCATTTGCTCTTGGATTTTTTTATATTCACTATTAAAAAACTTTATAAACATTCTATTTATAAAAGATTGTCTTTATTTGCACTTAGTGCCTAGAGAGATATTTATCAAATATTAAACATTTATCAAATATTTAAGTCCATCTGTATGTAAGATCTTAAGTGATTGTTAACTGCCTTTAATAAACTAGAGTATATAAGTTAATAACTGTGAATTAATAACCACAAATATCCAGAAAAGGCAGGTATAAATTAAATGCCTGGAAAACAGTGCTATACTTTTGTAGATATTTCCTTTACATTTCTTCCTGAAACTATTTGTTAAATGAAAGACTCATTCAATGAGTTCATGAAGTATACTCCCAGAGCAGAATATTAATCTTGAGAGGAATTACATAGGAAACTAAAGAAAAGTGACTTTTCCAAAGTTTCTCATTTAACTGTATATATTTTTAATGTTAGAATTTTTATTAAGCATCTTTAAAAATATAAACTCTTTTCTTTCTTTTTATAATTAAATATTTTAAATTTTGACCAAAATGGATTACAAATCTTTCACAGTGATATTTTAGGTACATAATGACATTGAATCAAGGGCATTCCCAACACCAGTGTTGTCCTCCCTCCACCCCTGTTCCCAGCATGCATCCTATATCCCCCTGCTTTGACCCCCTGGCTGCTAGTATAAATGGTCTCCTCTGTGTCTAGCTTGTTGTAGATTGGGTTTTGATTCTGTTGTCGTTGACTTTGGATTTGGTACCTAAATCTGATCATTTTTTATTTCTTTTTTTTTTGGGGGGGGGTCACACCTGGCAGCGCTCAGGGATTACTCCTGACTCTACGCTCAGAATCACCCCTGGCAGGCACAGGGGACCATATGGGATGCCAGGATTTGAACCACCGTCTTTCTCGCTCCTGGCTTGCGGGACCATATGGGACACTGGGAATTGAATTCAGGTCAGACGGCCTGGGTCAGCTGCCTGCAAGGCAAATGCATTACCACTTATCACTCCAGCCCCAAATTGGTCCTTTTTTTTTTTTTTTTTTTTTGGTTTTTGGGCCACACCCAGCAGTGCTCAGGGGTTACTCCTGGCTCCTCGCTCAGAAATCACTTCTGGCAGGCTCGGGGGACCATATGGGATGGTGGGATTTGAACCGCCATTCTTCTGCGCCTAAGGCAAACTTTACTGCTGTGCTATCTCTCCGGTCCCATGGTCAATTTTTATTTGAGAATTATTTAAGGCATAAAGTAACATATTTGGGACCAACTTCAATGTGAGCTTGAAAGAGGGAAAACATCAATTCTAATTAATTAATTAATTAATTATTATCTCAAGATTATGATTTTGTGTATGTTTCAAGTCACTATTTTGGCTTAAAAAATCCTTGACTGGATTGTCAATTATCAAGAAGTAAATATTTTTTGTATAGCCCATAATAGACTCAATAATTAAAGTAAATAATTTGGTCCTTAGACTATGGCCTAGATTTTATGAAATAATTTGCCATGCTGTCAAGATCCTTTTAAGTTGAAATTAGTTGTTCACAGACTTAGCTAGTTATCCAAATGTTTTATTGACAACCATCTAGTTTGATTTTTTAGTGCTGGATAGTTTTAGGATGCTGAATGCGTGACTAAATTTACTTTTATTATCATTTCATGATAGAAGCTAAAATTTCAAAGATTATTATATCAATTTATGATTATCAAAGATCCCAGCTTGGCATATTATTTCTTAACGCTTACTTCAAAAGATATAATGATAAAAAGATTCAGAAGTTTGTAAGTTTATTATCATAAAAATATATGGGAAGGAGATGAGGAGCTATATGTATGACAAAAGGAAATTTTCAATAATTGCACAAATATAATAAAGCATCTTTTAAAATGGCTTTCTTCTATTTAAAGTTGAATATTTCTTTGTGATATAATTTATATTTCTAGAATAAATTTGATTTCATTGTTCATTGTAGAAATTCTTAAGCTCATGAATTTAACTTATTAATATTAATCATGCTATAATTACAAATATGATCATTCACACTTAGATCTATTAACACTTTTTAAGTGAATTATAACAAATTGCTCACTGTGGTTTCTTTTGCAACTTTCAGTTTTGTATATTATTTTGTCCTCCAAGATAAAATGACAAAATGAGCATATTGCATAGAAACTAAGATCATCATTCTTTCACTGCCTATCACCTTGTTTATGCTTAACCAAGCATTTATTTATTAGTTCTTAATGGTAAGGGCTACAAGGTTACTACACCTGAGAGAAAAATCTGTAAGACAGGCTTTCTAATTAATCACTGGGAGGGTTCAGGAAGGTCTAGCTATTTCTGTAAACTGAAGCATTTATGCACTTTATTGCAAGTGTTGAACATGAAAACAGCAGGTAATACCTTACCTCTTTAACTTTCTGTAGTTCCGTTAGGAATAATGAACTCTTCCTGTCTCTCTGTGGTGTGCACATCAATGCTATCACTAAAACTAGGGCTTTATGAGAGCCTCAGCTCAACTAGGATTGCTATTGGGACTGTTCTGAGTAAACAGTATAGTAAACAATAAACTAATATCTTAGAAATGATATTCTCAAAGTACTACACTAACAGTGCTCTGAATGGAAGGCCACCATTTGTGTTCAGCATCTGAACAGAGAAAGCTGTGTTCTGAGAACCCTAAAGAGTAACAGACTCTCTGAGGAGTTGCTATATCAAGGAATAGAAAAGTCAACTAGATATGGTTCCATATTGATTCATTTATAACTTCACAAACAAAAAAGTCAATGGCATTTACAGAAGTGCTTCAGGTGAAATAATCAAAAACTGTCACTAGGTATATTAGAGATACATTAAGTAGTGAGTATGGACATGTCTGTGGCTGCCAGGGCTTCTGGAAGTATGGAATGGCAGAGGGAGGCTCCCAAATTCACTCTGAGAAGACCCAAGAGTTCTTAGCCCAGAAACCAACATACCTGGAACTTCAGTCATTTACACATCTCTGCAGACATCATTGGTAAAGCAATAATAAAAGTTGGGTCATTGGCATTGTAGCAATTGTAGGTTGTGCCCTAGCTTTCAGTTGCAAGACTCATGTACCCATGATTTTTTGTTTAGTTTTGTTTTGGTTTTCAGTTTTTGGGTCACACCAGAAGCACTCAGAAGTTACTTCTGGTTTTATGCTCAGAAATCATTCCTGGCAGGCTCAGGGGACCATATGGGACACCGGGATTCGAACCACCGACCTTATGCATGCAAGGCAAATGCCTTACCTCCATGATATCTCTCTGGCCCTAATTTTTCATGGCTTGGTTTATAGCCTTTTTGAGAATAAAATGAGCCTAGAGAGCTGACCAATGAGATGACATGGTAGTGACTATGGGATGTGTCTGTCTGTTCCCTTTTCTTTAAAACACATTAGAAGCCTAACATGGCATGTTCCAAAAAACCAAAGTCTAAAAATATTTTTTTCTGGCTAGTATTTGGGAGGACCGTCCACGTCTGGTATAATGTACCAAGAAGAAGAAAATCTTGTTGTTCAATCCTGAACTCAATTCCATCTGCCAATTCTTACAGTGATTTATGAAGGAAGAGCGGATTAGGTAGCTAATGCCACCTAATTTAACCTTTCACTAACACAAATAAGGATAGCTTAGAAAAATTAGACCAAACTTTTGAATATTTAGCTTCCATGGTATCTGCAGTATGCCAGGCTCCATAGGAAGATACTTTAGTCATTTTTCTCAAAATAACAATCTATAAAACATAAATAGCAAATTTATTTTTACCATAAAAGAAAATTAGATTATCAGAAATAGTGGCTATAAATCATGTGTGATATGTCTGAACTCTTTATGTACCATAATAACTAATCACTTGGCTATCAGGGCACTGGGGAAATTATAATAAATTATATTTGTGGGGTAGGCACCACATGAATGAAGCCAAGAATATTATAGAAATAACCTTCACCTTGTGTGATGTCATAGAAAAAAATTGATGCTGCCCTAATAACTTCATAGGGTTAATTAGTTTTGGAGAACACACAAGAGGCAACGATGTCACAGAGCTTTTTTTATTTTCTTTCCCGTGGGAAGTTGAGCTAATAAAAATGAAAAACATTTCAAGTAGCTAAATAAGAAAGAAGAGTTGCATAGAGTTGGAAAGAAATGCTTCAGTGCTGTCCCATTACAAGGCCTCGTTCTCTTTCTCCACAGCTGAACATCTTAATCTTTTCTTGTGCATCTTTTCCCATCAACTTGTGAATCTTGGAAAAGACTGTTGTTTCTGAAACCTGCTCTGACAGTGGAATTTTTAAATTGCTGATAAACAGGGATCCATTTAATCAGATAGAGTTCTCTGTAGATAGAATGGTATTTATCTGTATAAAATATGCAGCTTTGTTCAATGTTGCCACTTGGATCCCCAGTGAGGGTGAAGGAAAAGTTTCCACGCTCATGCTGATTTCTGATGAATAAGTTTGCGAGTGTCAAGCGCAGGCTGCAACTCTGCTGGCATCTGGGGTACAGAAGGCTAATTCTTCTGAATAGAGCCATTGATGATTACATTTTGGGGAAACTTAATCATAGAGTAATTAGGCTTTAATTCTTACAAAAACTTGCAATTAATTGGTCTTTTATACAGGGGTTTTTTGGGTTTGATTTAAAGTACCATGTAGGTTAGTTATAGAAACTTCATTTAAATATGGATTTAATTAGAATTGTTTTTATGATTTTAATGAGTCTTAAAAGTCTTTTGATGAGCAGCCTGTATAATTATGGTATTTAAAATGATTGGGTAAATGCATACTTTTATAATTTACCTTTCAAGAAACTTTTTTTTTAATAGTGGCCAATTCTTTTTTTTTGCATGATGAATTGTTTCATTTTGTGCTCAGTTTTGTGTGGCTGGGTACTTAGTCTTGTCCCTAATCGCCCAAATACGTGTTCTCCAGAATGAAGTTAAACTATCATGGACTTAAAAGCATTGGGTAGTAGCCTCCCACTACAGTTATAGAGATTGGATCATTGCTAAAACTTTAAACTGGACAGTTATCTTTTCTACATAAATTTTTACAAGTAAGTTATCTTAAGATATGCTCCACATTACAGGAAAATATAATTTTAGGCAAATAACTTGAATTTTTAATTAAATATGGTATTGAGTATTTTAAAATTTAGTGTATTACAAAAAAACTCTATGTATGAAAAAAGACATTACTTATACCTTCTGAATATGTCTCATTTTAATCATATTATATCATATAATTGACATTTGATATTTTTGGCTCCTTTAAAAATGCATATTTGGAGCCATAAAAATAATACAGAAATAATACATTTGCCTTGCACATAACTAACCAGGATTCAATCTCTGGTGTCCCATATGGAACCCCATGCCCCACAAGAAGTGATTCTTGAGTCTAGAGCAATGAGTAACCCCTGAACACTGCCAGGTGTCACCCAACAACTAGATGAAAAATTAAAAATGCATATCAAATAATATTATAATGCTTTTTAATTTTTCCAGTTTAATAATACTCTATTGGGGTCTATCCTATGTCCTTTATCCTTTAATTTTACCCTTTTACTTTCTATCCTTTCCTTTCTAGCTTTGGTCAAATTATAACATATTCCAGAAAAACTATGACGTTTACCACATCGAAAGTGTATAGAAGGGCCAAAGAGATAGTAAAGGAGTAAGGCATTTGACTTGCGATTGGTTGATAACGATTTAATACCTGGTATTACAGACGGTCCCCTGTGCATTTCTAGGAGTGATTCCTAATACTTCAGTGTATGGCCCAAATGTTTTAAATAGATAAATAAACAAATAAGTATAGGAGAGTTTGCAACTAGAGCAATAATAGCACAGCAGGTAGGGTGTTTGCCTTGCATGACGCAGACCTGGGTTCAATCCAGGGCATCCCATATGGTCTCCTGAGCCTGCCAGGAGCGATTTCTGAGCCAGGAGTAATCCCTGAGCACTGCCATGTGTGACCCAACCCCCCCCCCCAAAATGACAATTTTATACCTAAATTTAAAAATACTTAAAAATATATAACCTAAACATTTGAAACCACAAAACATTGCAAAGATAAAGTTGAAAATTCAATATATAAAGTGGCATACTGTAATGGGTCAAAGAGTCAGTATTTTTTAGATGGCAATTCTTCCCAAATTGAACTATAAATTTCATGCAATGCCATTTCAAATCCAAATAAGATTCTTTAAATAAATTGATGAGATTATTTTAAATTTTACATCAAATAATAGTCCAAACAATTTTTAAAAGAAAGGCAATGTTTTTAGAGCTACAGTATCTGATTTGAAGACTTACTATATAGTTGGACATCAAGACACTGTAAAATTGATAATGGATAGAAATAGACTGAAATAGAAAATATTAAAAAGATCCTACTCTTAAACAACCAATTAAATTTTGACAAAGTTATCAAGTCAATTCAATAAAAAAAAAGTTTTTTTCAACAAAAGAAACTTCTTTTACCATTCCCCCCAATGCTATAAACCATGTATATGTATGTATAAAAAAAATTGCATGAGGTAACCACAAAATGAATTCTCATCCAAATTAAAAACTTTTCCTTTAAAAATATAGTGTTAAGGAGGCAGCTTGGGACTTTAGAAGAATGGTAGATAAAGGTTTACATTAATGATCTGATCAGTACTAGAGCATTTATTGTCTAAAATTCAACTAATAATAACTTTGTAAATCATGTTTTTTTAAATAAAAAGTTAAATTAAAATACTGATTTTTAAAATATTTTTGTCATTATGAGTCACTTAAATTTTGTCCTCTTTCTACCTTTCTGTGTACCTCTTTCAAATGCCTTTACTCAGTCCTAGACACTTAATGTCAATTTACTCAATTTACTCAACCTATTACCAAACTGCTAGTAATATTGATAGAAATAAACTATTATAAAGTCAAACACATTTAACTGCAAGTTAATAACCAAAATCTTGGGCCAAAGTGATAGCACAGTGGTAGGGTATTTACCTTGCACGCAGCCAACCATGGAAGGACCCAGGTTCAATCCCCCTGGCATCCCATATGGTCCCCCAAGCCTTCCAGGAGTGATTTCTGAGTGCAGAGCCAGGAGTAACTCCTGAGCACTGCCGGTGCGGCCCAAAACCAAGCAAACAAACAAACAAAATCTTTCCTTTCAAATATGATTGTGCAAATGACTAACTCATTACTTCTCTTTAGTTTCCATTCATTCTTTCAGAAGATGTCTATTAAACACTTTGACCTATCTTTAATACAATATCTTATGAACTAATAAAATTGCTATAAAGAAAACTGAGAACATTGGAACTAAGCAAAATTTATGGGCAGGTGTCACTCTTCCAAAATTTCTGATTGCTGCCTGGGAAATGCCTAAATAACGATTAGCTGCTTGTTTTGTTTCCCATCTCCTATTTATTTTTAACATTTCTTTACAAAAAATTTTAAGTTTTTTTAAGTTTTCTTTTTAGTAAATGCTATATTAGGCATTACATATAAAAATCTATTAAAGATTAATAAACAAAAGATGTAGTATCTTTTTCAAGCTTTGAAGTGCTCTTATCTCCATAGAAAATTATCTTATGATAAAATGATCGCTTATCATCATACCCTTAGGTCCATTCTGTGGACCTTAGCAAATGACAAGATTTCCTCCTTTGGGGGATTAATTATATTAGTGTGTATGTGACATTTTCTTTTTCCATTCTTCTAGTAATAAATCCCTAAATCATAATTCTCACATTAAAAATTAAAATAGTTTATAAATGATTTGGAAACCTAATTAAATTAAATATTAAAATAATTTTAAAATACAAACAAAGAAACCATTTGCATAAGGGATAGTATAAAAATGATATTGTATGTAAAATGAGAAATCATGAACTTCAGTTGTCATTCTGCTTGGAATCATCTCTTTAGGAAGAGGAATCAAATCATAAAGGAATATGTATAGTGCATAGGAATTTAAAAATTAGTCAGCAGTGGCGAATCTCTGACGAAGAGCTATGAAAATGAAGCAACTAAGAGATTCAGGAAGATAGTAGACAGGAAAGATGCTTGTATTGCATGCAGCCAACTCCAGTTGAATATTTGGCACCAGATAAGGTCCCATGAGCACCACCACAGGTAACTCCTGAGCCTGAACCATGAATAGCTCCTTAGTACTACTGGGTTCAGCCCAAACACCAAAGGGGAGGTGGCAAGTAAAGTCTACAGATGAAGGCAGTTTCATGCAGTTGGTGTCCAGAAGGCTGAGCAGTGGGAGAAAGCAAATTCAATCTAAACTGGATGCATAATTTATTTCACAAGACTATCAGCTAAATCAAATGTTCAACTTTAAAATATCTTACTTTCTTTTTTTCGTCTTTAACTGTCGTTGCATTGTAAAGAAATTGAAGCAACGGTCTTTCAATAAGCATTTTATCTTCTCTTTGGATCAAGTTTTCACAATTTGCTGGCCTCTTTATGCCAGTCTCTTTACCCTGATGCAGTTTCATTCTCTTCAAGCTATCCTCTGGCTGGATGTACAAGAGAAAATCTTACAAGCAATAATACATTAGGCTAATAATTCAATTATTTAATTGACTCTAATTTTATTGGCATTCCTATTAGCTAAAGGAAAGTGACGCAATCCCTGTTTACATTTGTAAAGCCAATATTGTGGTTTAAATTATAGCCTTTGGATGAATTTGAAAATTGAAGCCTGATAATCCTTAAAGCAATATTTACAGAGGACCCTTTGTCTTTATAAAATATAAAGGAAATGGAAATAAGAGCACATTTAATCAGAGAGGCTTTTAAATATTCATTTTGTAATCAGCTTCACTAGTTTGAAGGCCACTATCTAACTTCATTTTTCTAAGTGGAGAAATATCAATTCCCTTGCTTTAATTTTCCTGTGGATCATAAACTATTGCTTCAC
This sequence comes from Suncus etruscus, assembly GCF_024139225.1. Classification (NCBI taxonomy): domain Eukaryota; kingdom Metazoa; phylum Chordata; class Mammalia; order Eulipotyphla; family Soricidae; genus Suncus; species Suncus etruscus. Next base: position 150,439,567 of record NC_064849.1, on the reverse strand, counting down.
TTTTTGTTTTCTAACTCTGGAGTACAGATGTTTCAGACATAATGCCTAAAATCAATACTGACCCATATCTGAAATATCTTGGAAGCTACTGACAAAAAAAATGGTCCAAGAAAGCAGGGGCTGGAGATATAGCACAGCTTTAGGGCATTTACCTTGCATGCTGCTAACCCGGAAGGGATCTGGTTCAATTCCTGGCATCCCATATGATTCCTCGGTCTGCCAGGGGTGATTACTGAGTGGAGAGCCAGGAGTATCTGAGTGCTGCTGGGTATGGCCCAACAACCAATCAATCAATAAATAAAGTTTTTTTGAAAAAAAAAGAAAGCAAACATCTTAGCTAGGTAAAATTTTTCTGTCATCATAACTAATTGGTAATATCATATACATATAAGTAAATATCAATGTTTTATTTTATCTGGGAGTATCTACACATAAATGTGTTTGCACAGTATTTTTATGTGTTTTCTAGATGTAGGGACACTGTGAAAATGTCCCTTTGTGTTTTTAAATAAAGACTTCCTATGAACACAAGTAATGGTAATGACATAGCTAATTATGGAGAGAGCTAATCTGGATTCTGTGGAGTTGTATTGAAGTTTTTTTTTAAATAAAATTGGATATTCAGCATTTCTCAGCAGTAATGAATATGTTTATGTTGTAGAAAGCAGGGTTAAGTAAAGAAAAAACAAAATTTTCAAACTCAGTGTTTTTGGATGGTCAAGTGTTTATTCCATTGGGTCATTAATGTACCATATTCCCTATGCATTTTTTGGGCAGAGTTCATCTTCAAATAAATGTCTAAAAAAAAAGCATTGGCCCATTCCAAGCTTTTTACAATTTTTAATGATAATTTTGAATCTGCCAGGTTAGATCTTCTTGAGTAAAATCTATTATTCTTAAGATTGAAAGGTTGAAAAACAAAGATTGAAAAACTGGAAATGATTTTGGTTTTATATAAATTTAATATAAAGCTGTATCAAACATCAATAGGCATTATTGGTTTCATTGTATTACTGGACTAATGGTGGACTTTAACAGTGAAAAAATTTAATAAAATATTATGAAAATCAGTACATTAAACATGGTGGTAAGAACATATTACAAAACCTTATACATTAATAAAGACAACCTTTCAAATTGTCCTACCATTGTACAATGATACACTTATTGCATTTGGAGTCATCTACCTTTGAAATTGTCTTCCTTCAACTGAATGATATTTGCTGTATTTGGAGTAGATTCAAATGATAGAAAATAGGACAGCTAAGAAAAATGTAAAAAAATAAATGAATTGTTGCTTTTTACTATCAAATATTTAATTTAATGTTTTTTAGTTATTTTTATTAAAAATAAGTATTCAGCTTTAAATTTGCATAGTTCGGGGCCGGAGAGATAGCATGGAGGTAAGGCATTTGCCTTGCATGCAGAAGGTCAGTGGTTCGTATCCTGGCATCCCATATGGTCTCCTGAACCTGCCAGGAGTGATTTCTGTGCATAGAGCTAGGAGTAACCCCTGACCGCGGCTGGGTGTGACCCAAAAAAACAAAACAAAAAAAAATTGCATAGTTAAATTAAATTAAACCTTGGGCCAGTATGGTGTTTGCATTACATGCAGTTGACCTGGATTCAATCCTCAGTATTCTATATGATACCCTGAGCACTGTCAGGAATGATTCCTGAACATAGAAAAAGGAGAAAGTCCTGAGCACCACCAAGTGTGGTCCAAATGTTTTTAATTAATTAATTAATTAAATAAATAGTTATTTAATTTGCCACATAGGTCTACTCATTTTGGAATTAGTTTTGCTGGGGGCAGAGCTCTTCCAAGAAATACTCAGTATTCAAGGGACCAGAGGCCACTCTGGCAATACTTGACCCAGCTGTGAGAACCTGAAACTAAATGATCAAATTGGCAATATTGGGCTCCTTTGGTCAATATGTGCTTGAGGGTCACCAAGGCTATGATTGGAAGTCCTTAGAGAACCATGTGGTGCCAGAACTGAATTTAGGATCTCAGTTTGCGAGGTCATTTGGGGTTAATACTAATGTCAGTTGATTAATATATTTTCAACATAAACTAGAAAGATATACTCATATTTAAAAAAGCATGTGGGACAATAAACATAAGAAAGAAATTTCTCCCAGGTGGCAAGGATTTCTCTTAAAATATGAAGTAGTCATTGGGTAATTTACTTGGTAGTCATGGAAAGAAGAAATTAAGATTTTGGTTACTCTCATGTCTAAAGCCTCTGGAAATTCTGTCAGTATTTTCTGTACATGGTGATAATGCTTGCACAGCAACAGCAAAACATTATTAAACATGGTCATTCTTTATACCACATGATGACAGATGTTAAAATGGCTATATGAAGTTGAAGAGAGAATGAAGGGTCATAGGCATTTATCTGGAAGCAATGAGACAATGTTTAGAAAAATAACCTATTCTCTGAACAATAATATGATTTTGGGAGTAGGAGAGGTAATGGGTAAGATCATTGGAAAGATTGAGCAAACGCCAGTTTCTAATTATGTTAACAGCATAGATAGGATTTTACTCAGGGAAAATACCTATAATATGAGGGGTTTACCATTTAACAAATGCAACTCTTCAGTGAGGATATTGTTGAAAGATACCTCATAAACTTGGCAGAGCTTTGGGGGTAAGACTTTCTCCACTATTTATCAAGATAAATACCATATCAATGATGTGCTCAGTCACAAAATGGTAAGAAATGGGAAAAGGGCTTCTGGAATGATAGGTATGTGAATTAGTCACTGCATAAATTCTGCTTAGCAAGGACGATGTTCTAATTTGAAAAAAAAAAAAGGCTCTTAAGTGTTTAAAGGTATTCATGCTGCCTTTAATTATCATACTCATTTGGGCTAAAAATAAAAGGAAATTGATTGATAGAGTTTGTAATTGAATGTTGTGAAAAGAAAGCTGAATAAGTGAGCAGAACACAGGTAATTTTTTAATTATGTAAAGGAATTATGGTTTTTCATCTGTTGTTTGACCTCTGAAGGCAGGGGTAAGTGTTGATTTTTTTTAGAGCAACACTACATCTGAAATAGCATCACGTACACTCTTAGCTAGTACTCAAACAAGTTCCATATTCTATAGTACACAAATGGGGGAAATGCAATTCATAATTGACAAGGTATAAATTTTTTATGCTTTAAGCCATGAGGCTGCCACATCAACAAATGTAATTCCTTAGCAAATATGTCTTATGTTTATATTTATGAAATGTACACAATTGACATAGAACCCAAAGGGAATAAGTAAGTATTTTAAATATATATACATATATATATTTACTTTGATTTGCAAACTCCATTCTGGGAAACATTTATTAAATTAGAAACAAGGAAGGAATGTGAGAATGCAAGCAAAATGTGCTTAGAGTTTCAGTTTGTCTTAAGAGTTCGTATTATTTTTATGTATTTTGCTGAAGCTTGGAATTACAGTGTAGAATTATTGGCCTTATTTTGTTCTTTTTTTTAAGTATGGACAGCTACTCTCCAAGGTTAAGATGACAATATTAAAAATTAAACTCATCTTTATAAGTTCACATTTCAGCGGTGAATTTACATTACATATACTAGTGTTTGTGGTTTTTTTTTTTTTTTTTTTTTTTTTACAAAAAGGCAAGAAAAGATAATGTCAAGAATCTTGGAAAGGCTAACCAAGTCTGAACATATGATATATTCCTTTCTTTTGTACAGCTATTGAAGAGAGTACCATAGCTCACTGAAGAAACATAACATGTAGAATTTTCTTGTTATAACTTTGAATATCCTTTCACATTGTAAAGCCAATGAGTATAAATATGTTATTTATCATTCCTCTCAAGATTTTCATATTTCCAAGATGCCTGCATAAGTTAGAGGAAGCAGTACTTTTTACTAGTCCCCCAGAGCTAAAGAAAGAAAATGAGGAAGTGATCCCATCGTACACAACAAAGTGAGACAATAACTATTACTTTGAGAGGTTCCTAATTTGCCTCAAATCAATTGAAGGTCTTTCAATTTACATAGGTCTAAAGTGTACTCTTATAGTTTCTCTAATCCTATCCTGGCACATAAAATATACAGAAATAACTCCAAAAATGATCTCATTTTATTTAGTGCTACTAGATATTACAGAAAATGTAGGTTGTAATAGATATATATAGAGTAGCAAAGAGCATAAACTGTGAAAGAAAGTATATAGGTTAGAATTCTTGGTCCTATCACTAACCTTGTTGTGTATAACAAGTTGTATAACCTTGGGGAACTTTGAGCATTAACAATAATAATTAACTCATCTTATAAAGTTTCAGTGAGGGCTAAGTGTTGTATAACCTTGGGGAACTTTGAGCATTAACAATAATAATTAACTCATCTTATAAAGTTTCTGTGAGGGCTAAGTGCAGCATGCTTAGTAAAACAGTACACAGAAAACAAAAACTATTAAGTATTAATTATCCATACATACTCCAAAGTTCCAGAGTGTCCAGAACATTGCAGGAGCACCGCAAAACTTTTATTACTGAATAAATAGAAAAAATGTGAAACTAATGTCAACTGGAACATATAAACAGTAACACAATGAAGAGTAATGCAAGCATAAGTCATGTAAAGTTACTTTTATCTTCTAGTTTTTATATAGGCTTTTTTATTGTAAGAATTTATTCAAGAGACAAAATTGATTAACATATTGAGGTAAACTGACATAACATAATATAGTAACATAACATAACATATAATTAATATAATATAATAATACATGTAAGTCAAAGGACTTTTCTAAATAAAACACAATTTTTTATCATAATGACTTACATATCTTTCACAGCAGTATTTTAGGTACATATTAACATTGAATCAGGGGAATATCCATCGCCCCCAGTGTTGTCCTCCCTTCATCCCTGTTCCCAAGCATATATCCCTTTCTCCCTCCTTTATCCCTCAGAATGCTAGTTTAACTAAAAGCATATATGTTAACACTAATGTAAACCATTTTTTTTTGCAGTTCCAGATATTTTTACTAGTGGTTTCTTAAAGGTTTAGAGTCAAAGGAGCACTGTATAAACAATGTTAGAGTGGCAATTATCGTTTACATGGGCCCACCAAAGTATGGGGGTCATAGAAAGGAAAAACTTTTGGCCTAAGTACAAGGAGACCTTACCCCTGAAGTTTCCTGACATAAGACCATTTCTAGGCTCCAGGCAAAATAGTTTGTCCAATCCTGGTCATAGTCTGTAGTGCCTATACAGTTATATTTTTCACAGTCTCTGTTGTTGGTATCCTGTTTCTGTATTGAAGGACCTGGAATCTGTATATCCTACATTGAAGTCAGGATGGTGCGGAGCAGCATCTAATTTCAACTCACAATTAAAGGGCAATGCAGAAAGCCCTGTCCAGTACGCAGGTCGTTGTTGTTAAGAGAAGACTCTTTTGAATAAATCAATGTCAGAGCAGCAGTAGGGTCTTCCTTGGTAGAGAATTGCTTCCAGGTGATGTCATAGACAACTTTGGATGTTTCGTAGATGACTTCCCTGGTTTAGAGGTGACTGGAAAATGCCCAAACCTCTGAGGCCTGTGCCAGGTCATCATGTCAATGTTCAGGGTGTACGGTTCCATTGCACCACAAGATTTGTGTGTTCCTATCTCTATTAGATAAGAACTTATTTGTATGTATAGTATTTTTCATTTTAATGTGCCCATGTAAACAAGGAATAATGCTGCCTGGCGTTATCAGCGCATAAGGGGGCCACAGGAACTAGTCCAACAATCCCCGTGACCTGGTTCAAACATAAGCATTAAACTGAGGGACTCTTTCACCAACATTCCTTATTGAACAGTTCACAAAGAGAAAAAAAGATAAAAAGTGGGGAAAATAAACTAACTTAAGACAGTGGACACAATTGTCACTGTTTAAGAAAATTTGTGTGTTCCCATCTCTATAAGAATGTGTTTGTATATAATTTCCCATTTTAATGTGCTTATGCAAAGGAAGAATAGTATCACATGGCAAAATTGGTGCCTATTGGGGATGCTAGAACAAGTCCAAAGATCCAATTGACTTGTTTCTTATATAAACATTAAATGGAGGGACACTTCTACAAACTTTCTTATTTAACAAATATCAAAGGGAAGGAAAGATGGAGAGGGACTCTTTCACCTAAATACTTTATTGAACAGTTCACAAAGAGGAGAAAAGATATAAAGTGGGGAAAATAAACGATCTAGCTTAAGACAGTGGACTCAATTGTCACCGTTTATAGGAATTAAACAGAAATCTAGTACGGTAGCAACCACAGTTACACAATAAAAGAAGGAAGAGGCCAAGAGGCTGTTGAGAGTAAACAAGTAGGTAAAGAGTACTGGCCTCTTCCCAGCCTGAGAGTCCATCCTCTCATTTTTATTTTGAAAATATATGGTACCCCCACCTGAAATGGTCTCTTCCCAGACTAAAAGTCCATCCTCCCATTTTATTTTAAATATATTGGTATCCCCGAGCGGCTTTTGAAATGGAGACCAATGAGAAAAAAAATACCAGTGAATGTCACGACATAATGTCCCTACATACACCAATGCTGCATCAGCTCGCCATCCACCCCACGTGTCCCCCACTTAGTGTTGGGAGAGAAAGGGAGAAAGCCTGAGGACCACGATAGAGTCCACCTGGGCCGGCAACCAGGGAAGACCTGGAGTAGGGGAGGAAATAGGGGAACAGCTAAAGGCCAGACAAGCCTCCCAGCACCCCCCCCCCAAGCTAGGGAAAATGCATGCGGTCTGGGGTGTCCCCTAACCCCATACCTGGGAAGAGCCAGCCTCCAGGATCAAAGCACTGGAAGCCAGCTATCTGCCCGGCCCCTCCCTCTGCTCCTCCTCCCTAGAGTAGGGAGGGGGGAAGTCTGGAGACCCCTAATAGAGTCCACCTGGAACCCACAGCAGGCCACCCGAGGTGGCACTCAGGCCGTGCCTAACATCCAGAGGGAAATAGGGGAACAGCTGGAGGCCTGCCAAGCCTCCCACCACCCCCCAAGCTAGGGAAAATGCCTGCGGTCCCCTAACCCCATACCTGGGAAGAGCCGGCCTTCAGGATCAAAGCACCAGAAGCCAGCTATCTGTCTGGCCCTCCTATAGGCTTTATTATTATTACTATTATTATTATTATTATTATAACTTCAAACAAAGTATAAGTCAGTTCTAAATTTAAAAAAATCAATATATTGTTATTAAAGAATTTGATTATAACAGTGGTTTCAAATAGTAACTTCAGTTGGTGGACCACATACTTCTATAGTGCTTTTATCGAGGTATGTATCCCAGAAGTAGCTAGTACGACTAATAGCTCTGTGCCAGCTTGTTATGCCAAAACAACCATTATATCAGGTTTCTTTTTGTTTTGGGTTCACACCTGGTGGTGCTCAGGAGTTACTCCTGGTTCTGGGCTCAGAAATCACTCCTGGAAGGCTCGGGGGACCATATGGGATGCCAGAATTTGAACCACTGTCCTTCCTGAATCAGCTGCATGCAAGGCGAACACCCTACCACTGTGCTATTTCTCTGCCCCCCCTCAATTATGTCAATTTTATACAAACTAGTAAATGTACTCAATTTTTGCTAATTTTAGAATTATAAACAGATAAGCCTTCTTGGTAGAAAGAATACATTTTTATAATTTTTGGAATATTTATTTGTGATATAACCTATGAATCTTTTAACGTAACAGTTTTATAAATGTCAGAAACATCATATATTTATAGATCACAGTCCATGAAAATTTACAAATATTAATATCACATTATACTAGAAATACACATTTTCTTTGGATTCATTCAATTATATCTTAATCTGAAAAACTACGTAGTGTGATTCTGATAATAGATATTATCCTGACCCTTCTCTTAGCAAAGGGCATCTCTTCCACATAATCACTAAAAACCGGTCAAATATCATGACTATGGTCTACTAACTAATGTCTTATAATCCTTAGAAATTAACTTGTGAAAATGAAATCTCTATGGAGATATAGATGACTACTGATAGCAGAAATGTTCAGATTCCATTACTACTGATCACTATGCTTTATATGTTTTCCCTAAGGCATGACTACTTAAAATGTTACTGTTAGCATTTTTCTTGTGATATTTGTTGGAATATAACATTCCCATCTACACACATATATAAAACAAATCACATTAATTAAAATAAATTGCTTGGGCAGTTATGTTATGTTGCAGGTTGTCTCTCAAAGCTATAAATTCAAATTAAAGGGATTTTGCTTGTCTCTGAGCTTGGGAAGGTTCCTTCTATTGCACTAGTAGTAGAAAAAGCAATAAACTACCTTACCAAAGAATAAACATTTTAATTCTTGCATAAGTAGCAGGATAAACTAAATATATAGCTAGTTATGATAATTATATAACAAATTCTTGGATATTGCCAGCAACCAAATTGGTAATTTATGATAGCATACACTTAATAGGGTTGTGATAGAAGTGTACAGGTAATAGCTATATTTCTGTCTATTTCTTTCCACATTTTAATACATCATGTCCTATGTAAATTAGAAGAAACATTTTCACTCTTATTTGAAAGAAGCATTGCAAGTAAATCAAGTTCTTAACAATTTTGAACTATTTTTGTTTTTCTTCTGATTGAGTTTTTCCTATAATTAGCACACCTTACCTTAATTTACTTTGTGGGGTTACTAAATTAAATTAGAAATAACAGTTAAATATTGGTTCTCTGTTCCCTTATCAAAGTGATATTACAGTATAAATATGTAACTTCCATGTGGGAGCTTTATTATTAAACTATTCTAAAGATCTAATAAAAAGTTCAATGGGAAGCTAAAAAATTTAAGCGTTAGAAATTACAACCTAAGGGGCCGGAGCAGTGGCGCAAGCAGTAAGGCGTCTGCCTTGCATGCACTAGCCTAAAATGGACTGTGGTTCGATCCCCCAGCATCCCATATGGACCCCCAAGCCAGGAGTGATTTCTGAGAAAAAAAATACAACCTATAAGGCAAGTTTGAACTATTCTATTTTTATTTTTTTGGTTTTTGGGTTACACCTGACAGTGCTTAAGAGTTACTCCTGGCTCTGTGCTCAGAAGTGCTTGGGTGAGGGGTGGTCATATGGAATGCTGGTATTTGAATCAGGGTGAACTCTTCTATTTTAGATAAAATAAAAATAAGAAATAAATAATCTGTGGTATACAAAAATTATATTGATATTTCCATTTCCACTAAATGAATGTGAAAGGAGTTGGAGTGAAACTTTCTATTTCTTAAAAATGAGTCCTTTAAAATAATTAGGTAAAAGTGGTTTAGTGTTGTATCATGTGGAGAACATATCAGAAAGAGGGCTGTTTCATTTTTTAACTTTATTGTTGTTAAAAGCAAAGAGATTAATTCTAAACTTATGTTTTGTTTATGGGAGGAAAAAGAGGTACTAAAATATGGTGCTTTTCAATATTCATGATCCATATGAAGCTTATTTTCTGGCTCATAATAGGTTTCCCTTTGCCATTCATGAATTATACTATTTGTGATATTATTCTTACTTTCCTAAACTTTGGCCTTTGGAACTAAGCACTATTCAACATCATCTTCCTGTAGAAATGTCTTTAGAACATCTAATTCTGTAGTTTCTATATTTTACCATTGAATTTAATAATGGTAATTTTTAAAGTATGCCTTGTGACATTAATTATTCCTTTACAGTGAATAAGAAGAAATAGAATTATTCCCCAAACAGATTTCTTTATGGTTCAAGAAACAAATGCATGATCTCTCAAAAGCCATCTAGAGCTTGCCCTTTAAGACTGTGTTCTACCTCAAACACGTATTTTACTCGTTTGTTTATGTCTCTTTGCTAGCTAATTCCACTCTAGAGAAACCTGTGTTCTCTCACAAATGCATATTCCTTTCTTTATCAGTCACTTATTTTCTTATTTCTTGGTTTTTGGGTCACACTCAGCAATGATCAGGAGTTGCTCCTGACACTGTGATCAGGAATTGCTCCTGGCGATGCTCCAGAGACAATATGGGATGCCAGAAATCAAACTCGAGTTGGCCATGTGCAAGGCAAGTGTCCTACTGTCTGTACTTATCTCTCCAACCCCCTCAAATATATCTAAATAAGTTTCAATAACATTCTTATCTTGACTCATAAAAAATAAATAATTCAATAAAAATCTATTTTCCTTCACAATAAATAAATAAAAGTATTTGAATTATGCCTTGGTCAAAATATAAAGAAATGACAAACAGTACCTAATAAATGACTACAATTCATACCTAAACTTAAATATTTTAAAAATCTTTATAGGATTTAAATTGATCCATAGTAGGAAGCTAGGCACTGGATGACTGCAGTGGTTAAGTCAGGGAATGGACCACTATATCAATGACATAGGAAAGTGTTCTCTCTAGAGGAGAATAGGGAGATGAAAGAAGGGGAAGTGACATACACAACATTTAATCATGTATATCAGTGATGGTATTATAAGCTACTATACCTAAAAAGAAGAAAGAAGGTGTGAGAAGTGCCTGCTGTAGAGGCAGCTAAGGGCAGGATTGAAACTGGGGATATAGATGGAAGGAAGCAGACACTGGTGAAGGAATTGGTGTTGGAACATTAAATGTCTGAAATTCCTCGTGAATAATTTTGTAATTCATGCTGAGTCAAGAAAATTTTTTTAAAAAATCTCTAAGGAAATGCTACAGCTCTTTTAGAATTTGTCCAGCAGATCTTCTGGTCTCCATTGGAAGGCCCCACCCCCCAAAAAAATTCTCTAAGGATTTTAAATAGTAAGTTAGAACATTACTGAGCCGGGCCTATATAACGAATTGACTGTTTAACTTTCCCTAGGACAGACCATATGTTCATCTCCTCTGCAATAATTTACTGTTTTGATGAGCAAACTTAAAATTTTATAAAATGTTTCTCATTTGTCATATCAAATAAATCACTAAACAAGGCACATCTCTCAAACAAAGTTTAAAAGTTCAAGATAAGTAATGTTGGCATAACTGGCTAGCTACTGTAAAAAGCGAATTTAGACCTCCAGTTAACATCATGTACAAAGGTAAAATCCAAATGGATTAAAGACCTCAATATCAGACCTGAAATCATAAAGTATATAGAACAACATGTAGGTCAAACACTCCATGACATTGAGACTAAAGTTATCTTTAAAGAGGAAACCATACTCTCCAAACAAGTGAAAGCAGAAATAAATAAATGGGACTATATTAAGCTGAGAAGCTTCTGCACCTCAAAGGAAATAGTGTCCAGAATACAAGAGCCTCCCACTGAGTGGGAGAAACTATTCACCCAATACCCATCAGATAAGGAGTTAATATCCAAAATATACAAGACACTGACAGAACTTTACAAGAAAAAAACATCTACCATATTTTCCGGTGTATAAGACGACTTTTGAAACAAAAATATAGTCAACCGAAAATCAGGGGTTGTCTTATACGCCTAATATATCCCGAAAAATGTTTCAATATGCCGCTAAACGAAAATTGTCTGAATATTGCCACAAAACAAATTTTCCAACTCGATCTTGCACCAATCACTGCCAGGCTGCTCGGACCACCTCTCTAACTCAGCCAATCCAAGCAGACTTTTTATGCATGCAAATTAGACAATGTTCTATACTGGAATCTACACTGTAAAAAGCTTGCTCGTATTGGCCAGAGTCAGAGAGGAAGTCTATTATAGTATAGTCTCTGAACCTTTGTTTGTTGTAATTGGCTCACTGTGGTACATACAGTTGCAGCACAGGAACGTTCTGTCTTATACAGTGAATATAGGCCTAAACCTATGTTTTAACTGTAAAATTAGGGGGTCATCTTATACGCTCAGTCGTCTTATATGCCAGAAAATACAGTAACACCATCAAAAAATGGGGAGAAGAAATGAACGGACACTTTGACAAAAAAGAAATACAAATGGTTAAAAGGCACATGAAAAATGTTCCACATCACTAATCATCAGGGAGATGCAAATCAAAACAACTATGAGGTACCATCTCATACCATAGAGATTGGCACACGTCAGGAAAAAATGAGAACAAGCAGTGCAGGCGGGGATGTGGAGAGAAAGGAACTCTTATTCACTGCTGGTGGGAATGCCGCCTGGTCCAACCTTTGTGGAAAGCAATATGGAGATTTCTCCAAAAGCTGGAAGTTGAGCTCCCATACAATCCAGCTATACCACTCCTAGGGATATATCCTAGGAACACAAAAATACAATACAAAATTCCCTTTCTCACATCTATATTCATAACAGCATTATTTACAATAGCCAAACTCTGGAAACAGCCTAGATACCCCTCAATAGATGAATGGTTAAAGAAATTATGGTACATATACACAATGGAATATTATGCAGCCATCAGAAGAGATGAAGTCATGAAATTTTCCTATACATGGAATTTATTATGCTAAGTGAAATAAGTCAGAGGGAGAGAGATAAACACAGAATGGTCTCCCTCATCTATGGGTTTTGGGAAAAATGAAAAACATTTGTGTAATGATTCTCAGAGACAAAATAGAGGAGGACTGGAGGGTCCAGCTCCCAACATGAAGCTCACCACAGGGATTGTTTAGTGCAGTCACAGAAATAATTACACTGAGAACTATAACAAAATGTGACTGAATGAAGGAAGTAGAAAGCCTGCCTAGAGTACAGGCTGGTGTGGGGTGGGGAGGAAGGACACTTGGGATATTGGTCATGGGAATGTGCACTGGTGAAGGATTTTATATATATTAAAAAAATAAAAAAAGAAAAGATAACACCTCCCAGTTCTTACCACAGGCTGTGTTCTTTATACTGACTGTATAGAAAGAGGAGGTACAGTAAATGCACCCCATATACACCTCAACCCAGGCCCTTTGCCTGGTCTTTATTGTGAATTGGAAGACAAAAAATTAAAAAAAGTTCAAGTTAGCAAGTAATTTATAAGTAATTTTACCATAATTTTATATATAACCTCATATATTATATCTTATATAGGGAGTTCTCTGTGATAAATTTTGTACTATTATCATTAATTAGAGTTTTCCAAAGTTTTACTGTTTTGCTAATTTAGCCCAGTGTCCTTTTTTTTTTTTCTTTTTTTCTTTTTTGGTTTTGGCTACCACACTAGGTGATGCTCACTTCTGAGGGTATTTACTGCACCATATCAGATGCCAAGAATTGAACATTGGTTGACCATGTACAAATCAAGCATCCCACTAGCTCTACCGTATCTCTGGTCCCAGAACCATTATGTTTTTATTTTAATTTATTTACTTTTAGATAATATTTTTAAGCACCATGATTACAAACATGATTGTAGTTGGTTTTGGTCATAAAATGAACACCTTTCTTCACCAGTGCAATATTCCCACCACCAATGCCCCCATTTTCCCTCCTCATGGGATTTAGTGTTATCTTTGTGTAAAAGGTTGGTGTATTTGTTGGTCTGTCTTGTTTTAATGTAGACCTTTCAGGTTTTTTTTTTAAGGCTGATTTTGAGTCTTACAGCTGTTGTTTATCTGTGAAGCTATGTATACTTTCTTCAAACATGAAAGTGAGTCTGGCTGGGTGCAGTATTCTAGGTGAAGCATTCATTTTGTTGAGTTTTGTCACTATATACCACCACTGCCTTCTTGCCTTGAGGGTTTCATGTTACAGGTCTTCTGTAAACCTAAGGATGCTCCTTTGACTAGTAATTTCCCCCTTCGATCTTGCTGCCTTAAGCATTCTATCTTTATCTGTGGGATTCATCACCATGACTAGGATGTATCTTAGGTGCATCTCCTTGAGTCTCTTCTAGCTGGTACTCTCTGGTCATGCAGGATTTGGTTGCATGCCATATTTAGCTCTGGGAGATTCTCTGTAATGATGTCCTTGACTGTTGATTCTTCCTTGGAATTTTCTTCCTGGATCTCTGGGCTCCAATGATTCTTTTTTGTTGTTGAATTTATCAAAGACTTCTATTTTCATCTGTTCATATTCTTTGAGTACTTGCTCCATTGTCTGACCATTTGCTTTAAGGTTCTTTTCCAATCTCTTCTGCTGTATGGAGTTGTTCTGTATCTCATCTCTTAGCTCACTTGTGCTACTCTGTTGGAGAGGTTTTCCATTGAAGTTTTCATTTAATCTACTGAGTTTTTAGACCTGTTATTTCAGTTTGAAGTTTTCTGATTTCTGCCTTTGTGGTCAGTTCAGCTCTATCTATTCTTTCTTGGAGTTCTATGAATATCCTCCATATTTCTTCTCTAAACTCCTTATCTAAGAGGCTAACTAGGTGGTTGTGACTTTTTAGGTCATCAGAGCTGCCATTTGCATTTTCTATGTATGGTGTTGTCCTGCAATGTTTCCCCATTGTCACACTTGTAATTTTTTTTCCCTCATGTTATGGTGGGATTCATTGGCTAGAAGACACAAGTGGCCGTCTTGCTGCATCCTTTGTGGGCAGGACAGCTCATCTCGGAGAAGCACCCCAGGGAATGATGGGTGGGGAGGGCCAACATCCAGAACATGGGTGAGTTAAGAAGGTGGTCTATGGGGCCGGAGAGATAGCACAGCAGTAGGGCATTTGCCTTGCAAGCAAGCCAATCCAGGATGGAGGGTGGTTTGAATCCCGGCATCCCATATGGTTCCCCTGTGTCTGCCAGGAGCGATTTCTGAGCACAGAGCCAGGAATAACCCTGAGTGTGGTCGGGTGTGACCCAAAAAGCCCTCCTCCCCCCAAAAAAGAAGGTAGTCCAGTATATCTGCCTGCAGTGCTTCAGAGCACACAGCAGCAACCCAGTTCTAGTGTGTTCTTAAAGTGACTTCTGAAGTCACTTAAATCATATAAAGCATATCCATTTTCTTAGCAGTATGTATTGCTGTTTCTAAAAATTGGAAATAAAAATATTCAATTAGATTCAGCTAATTTCATTAAGTATGAAAAGTCAAATGCTTGGTTTTAGGTTTGTTATATGAAATGTGGCATTTCAAATAATATATTTGAAATATAAATTACAGATAATTGAAAGTATTCATTAAGGATTGTAAGTATTGATGAAAAGGTCATTCATGTGAAAAGATATATAATGTAATCATCATATAATAAGATAGTACCTGGGAAGTATGACAAAGCAATATTTAGTTTATTGACCAATATAGTGACAATATCAGGTACTGCAAAGGAAACAAGAAGACAATTTCATCAGGGTTAAGTCCCATCCTACATTACGCAAGAGATAGGATGTTAACTGGCTCTGAAGAATAGTATTCAGGTATGGATATATACATAGGAAAGAATTTCAAGTAAGGGAAACAGAAAATTTCGACAGATAAATAAGTGAAATTAATACAGAACTCAAAAAAAAAAATCAGAGTGATAGCTTAAAAGAAATACCTCCAAGGTAGAATACAGACTAAGATTAAATAATCTGGCCCAGGCACTCATTGCAAACTTGGTGTGGCAATGAAATGAGCTGTGAATTCTTTATGGAGAATATTGCATCATTCAAATACTAAATGAATAGAAGAGGGCTCCTCCAATAGAGAAGATAAAATGGTCCAGGATTGTGCCCAGAGCTCACATTAACAGAACAGTAAAAGAGAATAGGAGATTTTTACCTGACTGATGGCTACCCTTTGAAGCAAGACAGCATTATGTTAGTCAAGAGGAGGATAGAAGAACAAAAATATTTGTTCCACAAGTACAAAATCTAATACAGTTTAACTTTTCTCTGTTCAGCTACCAACTGGTAGGAAAATTTGAAATCATTAATTTGCCCAGATGGCTAATGTTGTTTAACACTACAGTTAGCTAATAAATAATTGTAAAACACTTTGTAACTATAAAGTACCTACATAAATTTTTAATAATAACATTAATTCAGAAAGTTCATTTCAAGATACATTTTATATTCAAACATTTTACTGTCATTTCAGGAGAAATGCCAATAATAGGAGGATCAAATTCCATCATTATTAACTATACTTTAAAAGGGATCATAATAACAACAACAACAAAATACCAACAACAGCCTTACTCTGCTAGGCTGAATGCAGTGAACTAAACATGAGCCATCTCCTACATGAAGGACAATGGGTCATAAGAATATATAATAGAACACTAAGTAAAATTCCTATAAAACTTTTTATTCTCATTTATAATAGAGATAACCTGTCATATAAAACACTATGAAGGGACAGAATAGAAAAATGAATATCAAAGTGGAATCTCTGGGAAGTCACTTGAATTGGAAGTAGATTCTCATTTCAGAAATAATAACATCTTACAAAATGCTTAACTACTCTTTACAACAATGCATTGAGATCTGTTATTACCATCTTCCTACTTTGTGTTTGAGACACAGAAGTAAAGAAACTTGCTCAATATAACACAGATAATAAAAGGCAGTGAGATGATTCAAACCTAGACATTATAGTTCAGTATGTGCTTGGGGGGATGTAGGAAAGGTCCCTGATAAAATGGGACATTAAAGATTGGTACTTTCCTTCTTTTTCCTGCCTCCAAAGAGATCATGTTAAAGCTATAACAACTACCTTGACACTGAGATATAGGGGAAGAGAACTAAACCTGTTATTATAAAGCTCTCTAAACCATGCCAGAAATCACTTCTAGCTCTTGTTATTGCAAGAAACATAGGCACATATTTTATTCAGGCTTTTATTTTATTCATTCTTTATTATTTATTTTTATTATTTAGTTATTTATAATTTTATTATTATTTATTATTATTTTATTCATGTTTTCGGCTATTTGGTACTTTAACTGATATACAAAATAAATATGATAATAGGATAGTTATTTCTCTATGAATCCTATTCTATATTATGTATACTTAGTAATTTAATCTTTTCAGCATCTTTATGAAGCAGAGTGTTATTCTCACTTAATTGAGAGAGAACTGAGGCACTAATTATATTATGAGTCCAGGTTTTATGACTTAAAGGGGTTCAAATCCAGTGCCCTGGCTTCTAATCTCTTTAGAAAAGAATACTCTAAGCAGTAAATTTAAAATCAATTAAATTACAGTTATGAATTAGATAGGAATACTTTGACATTATTCTAGGGCATATGTTTCTCAGCAGGAATGCTATTGGTAGTTTTAGACCTGTCCAAAAGGTGGACAGGTCTTCAGAACCACTCCATATCTCTTTTGTAAATTCCCTCTCAGTGTTTTAATCCTAATATGCTTGTTCTCTGTTGAATTACGTAGCATCTAGTCTGATCACAATATGAAAATCACAATGAAAAAAATTTTAGTTTACTGAGTCCTAGAATTACTCTCACTAGTTACAACCAAGTTGTACACCACATTTCCTCACAGGTAGGCAATGTCACCTAAGTTTAAAAAAATAAAAATAAATAAAACTTTAGAGTAGTCAGCAAATATTGGTGAATAGACAATCACCAGGGTGATTGTCATATTCACCATGGCCAGAGCCATAGTCCAGTGAATAGGGCATTGCTTTGCACTTGGCCAACTCAAGTTCAATTCCCGGCACTTCCTGGTCCCAGCCAGGTAGTGATTATGCCTTGAGTGCAAAATCAAGAGTAAACCCTGTATAAACACTTATGTGAGGTAGAAGGAAGGACTGGAAATTTCTATCTTGTCAATTTCTCTGAAAAAAATGTAAGGTGGGCATAGCATAGCATAAGCAGAATAGGAGCCATCAGGAATAAAGGAATTGGATCTTGAATAACAAGATACAGAAACTTTAAGATTATCAAGTTATGATGTATATTTTGTGCTTTCCAGGTAAACCATGACTTATTATAGCGTGTATTATGCTCTGCTGACTGTTTTAAAGTAAAATGGAAGCAAGAACAGAGCAGGGAAGGTATCTGAGTTTCAGCCTTTCCTTCCCTGCTAAACAAGCTGTAGCTTATTCACTCTGCGAAGCAATTCCTTTAAAACAGTGTGCCAAGGAATTATTGTTTTTGTCTAGACCAATTTATCAATGTCAGATAATCCTGTCCATTTAGGACTATAGTTGCATAAAGACTCTGTCACACCACTAACCTCTGACATTATAGAATGAAATTACAGGCAATACATAAACAAATTACACTGTGTTCCAGTTGAACTCTTCTGACCCCATTTTATAGAAAAGAACACTGAGGCATAGAAAAGGGTTAAGAACTAGCCAAAACTGGACCAGAGAGATAGCGGTAGGGCATTTGCCTTGCACGCGGCTGACCAAGGACAGATCTGGGTTTGATTCCCAGCATTCCATATGGTCCACTAAGTCTGCCAGGAACGATATCTGAGTGCAGAGCCAGGAGTAAACCCTGCCAGGTGTGGCCCAAAAATAAAACAGACAACAAAAAAGAACTAGCCAAAACTTATTCAATAAGTGGATAAATATTTAATTCTATGTTAGATTGATACCAAAGCCTGTCTTAATTAGTATACTATTGAGTTCACAGATTTGAGGGTTTTTTTTTTATTTTTCCACTAATAAAAAGAAAGGAGAGACCTCATACTTAAGATTCTGTGTTGCTGAACTGTTTGCAGTTGGATGCTCTTTCCTGCTTTCAGGACTCTAGAGCACTTGTTTCTGTGATAGTATAAACCTTTATACATTGCATCCCCAAAAGGATCTCCTGACCTGCTCTAATATATACATCCATCCATGAAAACATCTAAAAAATATATGACTAATTGGTCTTAGGTTAGTGCTATCTACTCACCAAACTTTCTTAGAGGTCTAGTCCTTTTTATTTTTAACAGACACAATTTTTTCCTTTCTTCCTTCCTTCCTCCCTCCCACCCTACTTCTCTCCCTCCCTCCCTCCCTCTCTTTCTTCCTCCCACCCTCCCTCCTTTCCTCCCTCTATTTCTTCCTCCCTCCCCCTCCCTTCCTCCCTCTCTTCCTTCCTCCATCCCTCCCTTTCTTTCTTCCTTCCATCTTCCCTCCCTCCCTTCCTTCCTCCTTTCCTTCCCTCCTCCCTTCCTTCCTCCCTCCCTTCCTTTCTACCTTCCATCTTTCCTCCCTCCCTCCCTCCCTCCCTCCCTCCCTCCCTTCCTTCCTTCCTTCCTTCCTTCCTTCCTTCCTTCCTTCCTTCCTTCTTTCCTTCCTTCCTTCCTTCCTCCCTTCCTTCCTTCCTTTCTTCCTTTCCTCCCTTCCTTCCTCCCACTCTTTCTCCCTTCCTCCCTCCCTTCTTTCCTTCCTCCTTTCCTTCTTTCCTTTCTTCCTATCTCCCTCCCTCTATCCCTACCTCCCTCCCTTTACAAAGCTGTTGGTAACAGAATTTTGGGCATTCAGTGCTTTAATTCCAAACCCACCACCAATTTCTGTGTCCCTTCACAAATGACCTGAGTTTCCCTTGCTTTCCTACCCCATTTCTTAGCAAACTCATTTTGTATTACTATTATTTTGTTGGTTTGGGGCCACACCTAATATTGCTGAGGGTTTACTTCTAACATCAAGTCAGTTGAACTTTTTTTCAGAATAGTTAGGTTGGAAATTTAGCAATAGACTACTTAGTACGTTGCCAAAGGAAAAACAAAAATGATTATTACTCTATCATCAGTTTTAGAACTAAAATAAATTGGTTCAAACATATTCTGATTTTTGTAGAGATACGCTCGCACTAAAGAAATTAAATGTTTTTTTGTAGGAAATTAAGGATAGACATTTTCAATTAGATTTTCCAGTCAGGGCCTGTCAGAATAATAGTATAAAAGGCAGGACTTTTGCCTTGCATGTGACTGACACCCACTGTGGTCCCCAAAGCCTGACCAGAAATAATACCTGAGCTCAGAGTTAGGAGTAAACTCTGAGCACCACCAGGTATTCTACAAACCAAAGAGAACAGTTTCCTAGTCAATGATGATTAGGAAATTGATAAATTGTGTTCTTTCCCAAACTTTCTTTAATTAGAATTGACTTTTTTTTTTGCAGTGTTAATAAAACGTAAAATCAATATGGGTTAGATATTAACTTATCTTAAGAATTTGTAGATGTGTTGAACCGAAAGATAGTTCAATGAGCAGGAGGCCTGGTTCAAACCCCAACGCTACATATTCCCCTGAGCTCCATTGGGTCCCAAATAATAGAACCCAATAATCTAAAGTCATGAATATAATAAGAATTGTGGCAAAGAAAAAAAAATGTAAATTTTCTATCCCCAGTGCTTTTGTTTTTAAATAATCAAAGTAATTAGGAAAGTATAGTTCTAATAGCATTTCCCCCTTTCATTGTCATAATTTATTCTTTTGCAAACTGATTTCTTCTTAATAGAAATGGAGAAAATATAAGAAGGTTGTAGTAGGTAAATAACTGTGCCTACTATCATTAATTGATAATAGCTTAATCATACTGTGAGGAATCTTTTGCCATGAAGTTTCAGAAATTCTCATCTTGGCTTCTATTATGTTTAGAATTCATTTAAATTACATTAAGTATACAGATTTTTAATGAAGCAGAGGCTGTGCTTTCAGTTTTCACAAGCAAAGACAATGATCAAAATATTTATATGCATATTACATATTTTGCTCTGTTGATATTCATGAAATAACTCATTTACACAATATAATATTAATATATTTACATGGAGAAAAAATAACAAACTTAATTTTTTATGTTTTGATTTCTTAAGAGTATCTACAAAAAAATTGAAAGTTTTTATTTAAATATATCTAGTTCAAATCAGTCAAAATTTAAGGTAATAGAATAGTTAAATTGTGTTTAACAGTAATTAATAATAATTATAAAATGATTTCAAACCATGGTTTGTATTTCATTTATAAGTATAGGATCCAGAGCTTAATGACCTAATAGCAATCCAAAGATGCTTGGGCAAGTGAGATTTAACATTCTGTGCCTTAGTTTGCTCCTCTGTAGAATGTAAATAATAGTATTTTCTATCCACTATGTAGAGTGACATGTCAAATTTACAAAACAATGTTCACTGTAAGTGCTACATAATTAATTTTTATTATGTAATTTTTGCTTAGAAAGAGTTCAATCTAACATACAAATTAATGATGCCCAATTTCACTTACATAAAATGAGTTTTGTGGTGGGATCTTAGAGATAATCTAATGGGTAAGATATTTGCTTTCCTCGCTGCCTGAGCCAATTTCAAATCCCAACAATGTGGATGATCCCCTAAAATCTGCTAGAATGGATCCCTTAGCACAGAACCAGAGTAAGCCCTGAGCACAGCTGGGTGGGACACCCAAACCAAATAGTAATAAAATGGATTGTGATATCTTTTTATCTTAAAATGACAATAACATTATATAATTCTGGAGTATAAATTTTAAATTATAAAATCAAAATATAGATTTTAGAAAAATTACCCACTTGCCACAAACAACGTGGTGGCACAGTTTTTCAGTATTAAAATCTCTATGGTCAATGACCTAATTGACCATCAGAAATAAAGTTTTTAGATCCATCTAAGGTTTGGACACTGATAAGAGAGAAGAATTCTAAGAAAGCATGAAGAAGTGATGTAAACTTAAACTCATGCTTAATCTCGTAGATCCCCTCTTTTTGCTCTCTTTTTTTCTCATCTCCCAAGGGATTCTGAACCCAACAACCCACACAGAATTGTTCCATTGATACCTCCTAATAAAATTCCTGTATTGGAATAGGAATTTTATTAGGAAATATCTATGGAACATGCAATTCCTTGCTTTCTGTTAACTATTCAAACCAAGAAAAGCACCCCCCTCCAAACAATGTGCTTTCCTAGTCCCAGTGAGAGGTTGGGTTGCCAGATGGCATTAAGTGACCAGCAGCATCTTTGTTAGAAATCCTTTTCATGAAGTTCTTCTAGCAATTGCGCATCTTTTGAGATGCATCAACATCACTTTTATGTGTGTGGTACAGTAGGTCATGGTGGATGGTAAAAATAGTGAGTAGGGAGCCAAATACATGGAAACAATTCCTTGTTGGAGTGTGGGAGTTGCATGTTATATGCCCTAGCAGTCCTGATACACTAGAATATATGAGAGAAGAAAGAGAAGAAAAAGGATTAATTATGGGGCTGGAGCGGTGGTACAAGCAGTAGGGCATTTGCCTTGCATGCACTAACCTAGAACGAAACTTGGTTAGATCCCCCAGCATCCCATATAGTATCCCAAGCCAGGAGCGATTTCTGAGTGCATAGCCAGGAGTAATCCCTGAGTGTCACTGGGTGTGACCCAAAAAAGAAAAAGAAAAGAAAAGAAAATGTATTAATTGTGTCTAGATTATTGTGATAGTTACTTTACAAGATTATACATATTCAAACCTTGTCTTTTATCCCTCAATCAATCAGAATTAGGCTTTCATTTCCCTTTCCACTTACCCATCCTCCAAATCCTTTTTTTCTAAAGCAAATGTTCTATGAAAAGCTTCTAATACTTTTCTGCTTTTTAAAAAGTTATTTAACTTGATTTTCAAATCCAATTTAATTTCTACAAAAAGAATGACCTGATTCTAAGGTATATTTATTTTGCTTAATTTATTTTTACTGCCCAACTTCTTCCTGACAAGCTTAAAACACTGATATACTGATCAGTGAGGTAAAAATGTTATGGAAAAATACTGATTATTAATCCTAGATTTTGTTTATTTGTATGTATATCCTTATAATTCATATCCAATTTGAAATTCTAGAAATATAGTATCTTTTTATTTCAGACTTTAAAGACTCTGCCAAATGGTGAGTCTTGTTTGACTCTACCTTTTTTACTCTTATTCTATTGGCTCTGTAGAAATGAATTGTGTTGAATTGTGTTGGAAGTTACAAATATATTAAGATGTGATTTTTATTTCATTTAGGTGGGAAATGAAGGATGAACGACTAGAAGAAAAAGAAAAAGCAATGCTAGAACATTTAAAACAAATTTGTACCATCCAAAATTCTTCTGCTTCAGATAACACAGAAACAGAGTGATATGAAGAAACAGCAACAGATTTATTTTAGGAAATAATCACATGTAATGGAGTAGGGTTTTTACTACATTCAGAATGAATCTCAGATGTACTGTAAGCATGAAGCCAATGACTGAGTAAGCTATGAACGGAAAAGGAACTAAAGCCCATGAAAGAAAGTGCTAAATATTGTTATCTTTAAAATAATTTCAAATGTTTTTCTTTTTCTAATCTTTGTCTTCATATAATATAACTACTGCCATCTCGTGTTCTCTTTGAATTATTTTTCCCCTCTCCATTTGTTTTGAAAGTCTTAAAGTTTTTCCATTTTTCTCTTCAGGTCTTTGAGTATCTATGACAACAAGCAAGTGCTTGAAAAATTTTTCTCTTGGGATTAAAATATACAAATTTTAGGGGGTTTGGGGGCCACATCTGGCAGCACTCAGGGGTTACTCCTGGCTCTGTGCTCAGAAATTATTCTTGGCAGGCTCTGGGGACCATATGGGATGCCCAGATCGATCTCAGGTTTGCCACGTGCAAGTCAAAGGTCCCACCCACTGTGCTATCACTCCATTTAAATGTTAAGTTGAATGGAATCATATATTTCCCTGAGGGTCATCTGGGGGAAAATAACTGCTTAATTTTTAAAACCATTGCTAATCATTTTCATTAAAAATCACTCTTTTAATGGATAATTTTTCATGTCTCAATGGAGTTTTTTATATATTAGATTCAAATTTACAATCATATGTGTTCTCAGATCCTATATTCAGTGTCTTTATGTTGACCTACTGCTTACTATCTTCTGAACTTGATTCACACACTGACATTTTCCCCACCAGAAACCGTCTGTTTCAGAGCTCATTTCAACAATTTCAGTAATTTCTACTCCACAGACCCCTATGCATAGTTTGTTTTGCTTCTCTTTTTTTCCCATTACATTGGTAGATGTGCATACTAAGAAATGGAATGCATTCTAATATGTTCTATGAAAAATAAAGTTATGTTCAATCTATCTTTCTATCAATCTGAAGTAAACAAAAATATCTTACATGGGGTACAGATAAGAAAACGCAGTAAAATCCAACCACCTTATGGAGTAGAGTTCTTGCTATAGAATACAAAAGCTGATTTCAGATCCAAATAGTACAATCCTTTGGAGAAGTGATGGATGGAACTTTACCCTGAGAAAAAAAGATAGAGGAGCAGAAAAATCAGTGCTACAGTTGTACAAAACTTGAGCAGAAGGCAAGGTTTCTTGTTTTTGTTTTTTTTTTTAATCATTGCTCGCAGCAGCCTCTGCAAACCAACAGAGATCACTTAGCTCTCTGAATAGGAGAAAGAGCCCAAGGGCAAATTCTACTATGCCCAGTTGAGCATGGGTGGAACAACAGTGGAAAGAATAGTATCTGCCTTCACCATTTTAGATAAATCTAACCAACACTTTGCCCCCTACTCAGCTCTCTGATTGAAAACAATGGACTGAAAGACTACAGTCTGTATGAAAACTTTCTGTTTAGATGAAGGAAAGCTGGCTTTTGTTTTACCTTAACCTGCTGTGCCTACATACCACCAAAGACTGGTCAATCTTAGAGTAGAACCCAGATCAATTTGAATCTATAATGCAGATACCAGACATAAGCAAACTCAAAAATATCCTAATATCAGGGTTACTTCATGATCAGTTGCTATTGGGTTCTCCTGATCGTGAGCCACAGTTGCTGCTCCAGCCTGATGAAGAACACAATCACTATAAGGAATCAGAAACTGCGAACTCTGGAAAATAACACTGATCTTAGGGATATACTGATATGTCGAGCCTTTAACTGCAAATTCCCAGTAGCAGTGGTAATTATGACCAAGGGCTTCAGCAAGCACCCAGACCCACATAATCTCAAAGCCATAGTCTCTGACTCAATTTGGTAAGCATCAGCCCATGTTTCATTGCTTAAACCACTTAAACCATTATCAGAGCTCCACCTTGAGCTTTCACATATCACTAGTCTTAATGACAAAATGAAAAATTAAATCATATTAAAAAAAGGAACAAAAGCCAGGGGGCACACTGGAACTTTTTATACTTCCAAAAACAATCTGAGAAAATATCAATGAAAATAAATCAGTGATCATTCACTGCTGGTGGGAATGCTGTCTATTGTAAAACAATATGGAGATTCCTCAAAAAACTGAAATTAAACTCCCATGTGATCCAGCTATATCACTCCTAGGGATATACCCTAGGAACACAAAAACACAATACAAAAATACCTTCTGCACGTCTATATTTATTACAGCGCTATATACAATAGCCAGAATCGGAAACAATCCAGATGCCCAACAACAGATGAGTGGCTAAAGAAACTGTGGTACATATACTCAATGGAAATACTATGCAGCTGTCAGAAAAAATGAAGCCATGAAATTTTTCTACACATAGATGGACATGGAAACTATTATGCTGAGTGAAATAAGTCAGAGGGAGATAAATACAGAAGAGTTTCCACTCATCTGTTGGATTTAAGAAAAAGAAAGAACATTATTGTAATAATACCCAGAGACAATAGAGATGAGGATTGTAAGGACCGATCACGATATGAAGCTTACACTAAAGAGTGGTGAGTTCAGTAAGAGTAATAAAATACACTAACAACTATCATGACAATGGTAATGAGGGAGAGAAATAGAATGCCTGTCTCAAATACAGACATGGTTGGGTGGGGAGGGAGATGGGGGAGAGGGTCATTGGTGGTGTGAAGGTTGCACTGATGAAGGAGTGTGTTCTTTTTTATAACTGAAATCCAACTACAAACATGTTTGTAAATCATGGTGCTTAAATAAAGATATAAAATAAATCAGTGAAAGAGACTATCAATTAACTTAGAGAAAATATAAAAGAGAGTGTAAAAAAGCTCCAAACAAATGAATGAGTTAGACTACAGTACCAGAAGACAATTGCTCTTAGTAGCAGAATGGAAAAAAAGCCAATTATAATTAATAATCATAAGGACATAAACAACAACAACAACAAAGAAAAGTAAAAGACTTAGAAAGTTCAGGAAACACATGAGATCTATGGGACAGTATCAATTCAAACAAGTCACATCATAAGGCTTCTTTTGTTTGTTTGTTTTTTGGTTTGGAGCCACACCTGGTGGCACACAGGGGTTACTCCTCTAACTCTGTGCTCAGAAACCATGCCTGGCAGGCTCGGGGGACCATATGGGAGCCAGGAATCGAACCTGTGTCTGTCCCAGGTTGGCCATGTGCAAGATAAAAGTCCTTCTGCTATGCTATCACTCCAGCCTCTGTAGGGCTTTTTAATGAAGAACAAACGTTGGTGAATAAAATAATAGCTGAGTTTCTCCAATCTGAGGTGGGAGATATAAAACTTTAGCAAGGAAACAAAAAGAGTTTCAAATAAAATTAAACAGAAGAATACCAAGTTACATTGTAATCAAAATAGAAAGTATTAAAAAGAGATATATTTCTAAATACAGCAAAAGCAAATATTGCATATAAACGAATACTTATAAAACAAACATTATTTTCTCAAATGAAGCTCTATGCCAGAAAGGAATATTATATGAAAAATTTAAATGAATAGGAAAGTAAGGAAGAAAAGAGAAAAAAATTTTTAAATGAAATTCTAAACAATGAATTTTTATATCTTGCCAGAGTATCACTCATAAAGAGTAGTAAAACACTTTTCATACTAATTTTTGTTCTCAAAACCAAGACTACAGGAATTACTAATAATGTTGTATAAAATGCAAGAAAACCATACATATGAACCAAAAAGATCCATAAAAATCATAAAATGACAGAAAGAAGATAAAGGGAATTCCAAAAAAGAATTTGTGACTAGCTTTAAAGTTAACAGTTAAAATAAACTAAAACTACAAGTGTAAAGGTGCATAGTAACCAAAAATTTAAAAATTTAGATATAACCAACAAGCACAAATAAGCAGATAACTATATAAAATATTAACATCATAGAATAAGTAGAAAGATAGAGAAAAAAGAAAAATAAGGAAAAAAAATCTAAGTGGGCAAGCAACCCAAAATTCTAATAGAATAGTGGCAATAAATTCTTGATGTCAATAATTTCTTTCTATTCAATTATATTTAACTCTTTAATCAAAAGTCATATAGTGATTCTATGGATCAGGAAATAAAACGTATACATCTGGAAATTTTAACAGACACTAGAGTTTTCTTTCTTTCTTTTTCTTCTTTCTTTTTTTCTTTCTTTCTTTCTTCTTTCTTTCTTTCTTTCTTTCTTCTTCTTTCTTTCTTTCTTCTTCTTTCTTTCTTTCTTTTTTTCTTTTTTTTTGTTGTTGTTTTTGTTTTTTGGGCCACACCTGGTGATGCTCAGGGGTTACTCCTGGCTATGTACTCAAAAATTGTCCCCAGCTTTGGGAGACCATATGGGATGCTGGGGCATTGAACCAAGGTTCATCTGAGGTCAGCCGCATGCAAGGCACAAGCCCTACCACTGTGCTATTGCTCCAACCCTGACACTGGAGTTTTCATAACAGAAGTTTAGAATAAAAATTTGGAAAGAAATCTCATAGGAAAATAATAGCTTAGAAAGCAAGGATGATCATATTTCTATCAGACAAAATAGAGTTCTAATATAAGTGAAAAATAAAAAATACTGATAAACATGATATATTAAGAGATTATTAACACATAAAGAGCATCAAGGGCACTTAATTGTATCAACATATACATAGCAAACAAGGGCAGCCAAGTTTTAATACATCTATTAATAGACCTTCAAGAGACACATTAATAATAGCAACGTAACAGTAGTAGGAAACTTTAACATTCCACTTTCATTACTGGACATATCAACCAGACAGACAATCAATACAGAAAACAACAGCCCTAATAAAAATCTGAAGAGCTGGGATTAATAGACATGTACAGAGTTCTCCTATTAACTCCCTCTGAACACAATTCAAATACACATTCTTTTTCAGTGTACCTGGACCATTTTTCTAGAATAGACCAATTCTAAGGCACAAAACTAGTGTCCACTTGTCCAAAACAAGTCATGAAAAAGAAATTCTATCTTTTTTTCAGAGTACAATGCTATTCCTGAAGGAAGCAAAACCAGAAATTCTGGAAATACTAAAAAAACAAATCACAGAGATTAAGCATATACTATTTATTGAACAACCATGATTCAAGAAAAAATGAGTAAGACAAGAAATTTCCTGAGAATAAAAATATAAACTACAAGAATATATGGGACACAACAAAAGCTACAGTAAGAGGGATGTTCATAGCAATGTAAACTTTCACTAGGAAACAAGAAAAGATCGAGCTTTATCAAAATGGCATAATGTTATATATTAACAAACTAGAGAAAATGAAGTAAAAGGTAAAAAAGTAAAAGGATTGAAAATTAAAATGGAAACAGAGGCCACCATTATAGGAGCCCCAACCCAGCTCAGAACAGAAAGACTGGTGAGATCAGCCCCAATCCTTACAAACCCTATCCTCGTAGACCATAGCTCAGCAGAAATGGTGGGCAGGAACCCTAGGCAACCCCATTCAGCACTTGCTAAACAGCTCCTCCTTCACCACTCCGCCTTAAAAATCCCAGCCTCCATCACAGAAGCCCCAACCAATCTCAAAGCAGAAAGGCGAGTGAGATCAGCCCCAAACCCCCACAATCCCTATCCCCATGGACCAGTTGCTTGCAAAGCGTACCCTCCTTCACCATTCCACCTTTGGAACTTCCAGTCACCATCACAAAAGCCCACACAGAAATAGAGCCCTAAAACCAGAATAACAACCCATAGAACAAATGCACAACACTTCTTTCATACTTGGGTAAACTCGCTCAGTTAGAAAAAATAAAACCCAAAACATATATACCTCCCACCATCTCTTCACAATTAAACAGACCACTGTTTTAATAAACCCTGAAACTCCAGCATTCCAACCCACTCAATGCAAAGAAAATGGGGAAACTAAGAAAGACACCAGCAGCTGGGGATATGGAGAGAAATCTTAACAAATGTCCAAGTTCTCCAAAGTGCACAAACTCTATTGATGAGAACCTAAAAGCAGCATTTAATGTCTTAGCAATGTAACTCAACGTATCATTAACAAAAGAAATTAAGAAGTCCACACAGATGAACAATTCAATCAACTTAAAGAAGAATTCTATTAGAAGATGAGAGAATCCATACAATTGGAACTAAGAGAACTAAAAACATGCTAGCAAGTCATAATAGCAGAATTACATATATAGAGAATCACATGGATGAACTTGAAGACAAAATACAAGTCAACAAGAAGTCAATAAAGAAATGAGAGACAAACCATTGGAAGAAAATGTAAGCTACTAAATGAGCAAAGACAAAAGAAATTATATATAACTAATAGGAATACAAGAAGGGAAGGAATAAGGGAGAGGGAAGAACAAATAGTGAGTGACATAGAGAACTTTCCCACTCTCTCGAAAGAAACAGCTGTACAAATCCATGAGATAAAAATAGTACCAAACAAAATAGACCCTAACAGATTAACACCAAGACGTAATAGTAATCCACATGACAGAGAGGGAGGGGGGAGAGAGAGAGAGAGAGAGAGAGAGAGAGAGAGACAGAGACAGAGACAGAGAGAGAGAGAGACAGAGACAGAGACAGAGACAGAGACAGAGAGACAGAGAGAGACAGAGACAGAGAGACAGAGAGAGACAGACAGACAGACAGACAGACAGACAGACAGAGAGACAGAGAGAGACAGACAGAGAGAGATCCTTTAAAACAATAAGGGAGAAAAAAAATCTCAAGTACAAAGGAAGAAACATAATCAAACCAGATCTTCCATTTGAAACAAGTCAATCAAGAAGAAATTGGAATGATATATTTAAACTACTAAATGAAAGAAACTTCCAACCTAGAGTCCACTACCATGAAAAACTTCTATTATCATGGGAGGGAGGGTTAAAAACATTCTCAGACAAAAAAGAACAATATTTGTGCTAAACAAACTGACACTAAATGAACTACTCAGAGATCAGCTACACAAACCAAATGCCTGATCCTAACAACAACCCTACACAATATAATCTCAGAACAATCTGACCTATCAATAATTTCCTTAAATGTCAATGGTCGACTCTAAACTCTTGCATTAGGTATTTGCCTTGCATGCAGAAGGACGGTGGTTGGAATCCCGACATCCCATATGGTCCCCCAAGTCTGCCGGGGGCGATTTCTGAGCGTAGAGCCAGAAGTAACCCCTGAGCGCTGGCGGGTGTGACCCAAAAAACAAACAAAATAAAATGGCTTTCCCCCATTCCCCACCTGACTCCTTAGGGAGGGTCTTGGTGGGGGCTTTGAACTTCTGGCCTCCCAGCTCCTGAAGGATCTCTTTTCTTCCTGGGAGCCGAGAGTCTCTGCCAGCATGGGGTTTGGAAGGCCTCCTCCTTGCCGGAGGGCTTCTTAACCAGGCCTAGGTGAGGTAGGGTGCTGGGTGACCCCAGCACCCCTCTACTGCCTTGCTCTGGATCTCCAGGGCTTCCCCTGGGCCACATGCCTTGGCAAGCCAGCGAGGTGGGTCCCTTGGAGGAGCTTGAAGGTTACCCTAAGCTTTCTCCCATTCCCCACCTGGCTTCTTAGGGAGGGTCTGGATGGGGGCTTTGAACTTCCAGCCTCCCAGCTCCTGAAGGATCTCTTTTCTTCCTGGGAGCCGGGAGTCTCTGCCAGCATGGGGTTTGGAAGGCCTCCTCCATGCTGGAGGGCTTCTTAACCAGGCCTGGGGGTGTGCAGGACTTGGGTGACCCCAGCACCCCTCTACTACCTTAGGCTTAACTTAACTTGTGGGTGCTGAGAGTTGCTCAGTTGCACTAAAACAGTCACTGGTAATTTCTTTTTTTTTTTTTTTTTTTGGTTTTTGGGCCACACCTGGCGGCGCTCAAGGTTTACTCCTGGCTATCTGCTCAGAAATAGCTCTTGGCAGGCACAGGGGACCACATGGAACACCGGGATTCAAACCAACCACCTTAGGTCCTGGATCTTCTGCTTGCAAGGCAAACACCGCTGTGCTATCTCTCCGGCCCCCACTGGTAATTTCTTACCAGTCTATATGTTCAAAACCGCGCGGGGGCACTAGTACTCCCTATCCTTGAATTTGTGTGTGTGTGTGTGTGTGTGTGTGTGTGTGTGTGTGTGTGTATGCAGAATGTCCATTTTGTACTCTGCCCTTTTGCACACCCCTACAAAAGCTCATTTTTCTCTTTAACTCTCTCACTCCCTACCATCATTACTCTACATTTACCCTTTATAACTTCAGTACTGCAAAGTCCTAAGTCACAGACCAAAGTGGAGAACTGGAGTTAACACCCCCCCCAACTATTTTAAAAGGCATAAAATGGACACGTATGTCTTTTCAACATTTTATGTATGTTTTCTTTGACAGCTATAGCTCTTGCTGAATATTCTCTTATACAGTGATGATTTTCCCCATTTTTTTTTATCTTTTCTTCTCTTTGTAAACTGTTCAATAGGGAATTTGGTGAAAGAGTCCCTTAGTTTAATGCTTATGTTTGAACCAAGTCAGGGGTATTGTTGGACGTGTTCTTATGCCCCATATGCACCAATAACACCACGTGGCTTTATTTCTTGTTTGCATAGGCACATTAAAATGGGAAAATACTATACATGCAAATAAGTTCTTATCTAATAGATATGGGAACACACAAATCTTATAGTACAATGGGACCTTACACCCTGAACATTGACATAATGACCTGGCCCAGGCCTCAGAAGAATGGGCATTCTCCATTCACCCCTGATCTAGAAAAGCCATCCATGAAACATCCAAGGTTGTCTATAACATCATTTGGAAGCAATCCTCTACCAGAGAAGACCCTACTGCTACTCTGACATTGACCTCCTCAAAAGAGACTTACTTCCCTTAATACTGAGAAGACTTAACAACAACGACCTGCTTACTGGACAGTGCTTTCTGCATTGCCATTTAATTGTGAGGTGAAACTAGAGGATGCTCCACACCAGCATGACTTTAATGTAAGATGTGCAGATTCCAGGATTTTTAATACAGAAACCTGATGCCAACAATAGAGACTACATGAAAAATAAAACTGTATTGGCACTACAAACAATGACTTGGATTGAACAAACTAGTTTGCCTGGAGCCTAAAGTTGGTCTTATGCCAGGAAACTTCAGGGGTAAGGTCTCCTTGTATTTAGGCCAAGGCTTTTCCTTTTCATGTCCCCCAAATTTTGGTGGGCCTATGCAAACAATATTTGCCACTCTAACACCATTTTTACTGTGCTCCTTTGACTCTAAACCTTAAAAAAAAACACAAACTTTTTATGTTAACTTAAACTAATACACATGTGCATAAAAATGTAAAAAAATACTATGCCTTCAATGTTTAAGGAATCACATAAATTTCATGGCTTTAGAATGCTTTGTGTACTGCTAAGAATTGTTATAATGGATCTCCTTGATTTACGCATAATACTTTGTATTTAATGGTATGTTTTGGAGTACTATGGCTTCTAATTTCGGTCTGCTTTGGTCTCCTTCCTGAAGGTTTTTCTAGAGGAGCCTGTTGGGTGAGTTTGTTGAACCTAGCCCTTTCTCCTCCCCTTTGATCCCTAGAGTTCAACCTTCCTGCAATGGGTTTTGTCCCCTTTCTGCTCCTTATTTCTGTCAGCGGTGCAATTCCACTCCTGGCCACAATGGTTACTGGCGCTGTTGAGCCTAGCACTCAATCCACCCTCCTTTCTCTGGGATTCAATGGAGATCTGCCCCCTCCAATCCTCCCTTGAAGGAGTTCCCTCAGTTCCACTCTGCAGGCTCTATCTACGCCCTTGGGAAGTCCCTGGTCCGCTCCAGGGTCCAGGGGGGTGGACTGTTCTAGGTCACCTGCGACTCTAGATGGTTGGCCCTATCTCCCCGTCTATTCGGGTCGCTCAACTTGTCTTTCTAGGCGCCACCCTGGGGGGAGGGGCCGGCCCCAAGCCTAGCACAAAGTCAGAAACTCACTCACGCCTCCCCAGCCGGCACTCAAGGAGATCCCTTATAACTGGAGACAACATGACAAGCCCTATCAAGTTTCCAAGTCCACCAAAGCGCACAGATTCATGGGAAGAAGACCTAAAAGCGGCCATGAGGAAGGAAATGCAAGAATTACTAAACAGAATGAAAGAAACCCTAGCAACCGAGTATAAGAAATTCATGGACGAACGACTAAGCCAAATTAAAGAAGAAATGTTAAAGAACATGAGAGATTCCATACAAAAAGAAGTGAAGGATTTAAAAGACAAAATAACAAGCCTTACGAGTAGAACCACAGAGTTGGAGAAGCACATCGATGAACTCGAAGGAAAACTGCAATATAAAAATGATCAAGAAACCAACAAAGAAAAAAAAGGCAAAGCACTGGAAGGAAAAATCCAATATCTAATGAATAAGGACAAAAGAAACAATCTAAGAATTGTGGGTATACCAGAAGGGGAAGAAATAGGGAAGGGGGAAGAACAAGTAGTCAGGGAGATAATAACAGAGAACTTTCCCACCCTCTGGAAAGACAATTTAGGACAAATCCAAGAAGTCAAGAGAGTCCCTAATAAAATAGACCCTAATAAACCCACACCAAGACACATAATAATCCAAATGGCGAAAAACAAAGAGAAAGAGGAACTCCTGAAAGCAATAAGGGAGAAAAAAAACCTCAAGTACAAAGGAAAGGACATAAGAATCAAACCAGATCTCCCATTTGAAATAATTCAAGCAAGAAGACAGTGGAATGACATATTTAAACGACTGAGTGAAAGAAATTTCCAACCCAGGGTCCAATACCCAGCAAAACTATCATTCATATGGGAGGGCAGACTAAAAACATTCACAAATATGAACGAACTTGAACTATTTGTGCAAACTAAGCCGATCCTAAGCGACTTACTCAGAAACGAATTACACAATCCAAACCCCCGATTGTAACAACAACCACGCCACACAATACAACTGCACAACAGTCCTCTCTATCAATAATTTCCCTAAATGTTAATGGACTAAACTCTCCAATTAAAAGACACATAGTAGAGAACTGGGTTAGGAAAAATAAACCGGACTTCTGCTGTCTGCAAGAAACACACCTACAGTTACAGGATAAGCACAGGCTTAGAATTAAAGGATGGAAAGTAATTATTCAGGCCAATGGAAAACAAAAAAGAGCAGGGACAGCCATTCTTATATCAGACCAAATTGTATTCAACCTCAAGAAAGTGATCAGAGACAAAGAGGGGCACTACTTACTGATCAGGGGAACATTAGATCAAGAAGTGCTAACCCTGGTCAATATCTATGCACCTAATGTAAAGTCACCAAAATATGTGAGGCAACTACTGACAAACCTGGAGAAACACATGAAGGGAATTGTGATAATAGTAGGGGACCTCAATACTCCACTATCACCACTGGACAGATCCTCCAAACAGAAAAATAGTAAAGAAATAAGAGCTCTAAATGAAAAATTAGAAGAATTAGGGCTAATAGACTTATATAGAGCCCTCCATCCCCAGAAAGTAGAATACACATTCTTCTCAAACCCACATGGAACCTTCTCCAGAATAGATCATGTCTTAGGATACAAAGCCAACCTATATAAGACCACAAAGGTAAGGATCATTAGAAGTACCCTTTCAGATCACTATGCAACAGAGCTTATAATTGATGTCAATAAGAAGCAATGGAGGAAAACTAATACCTGGAGATTGAACAACATACTGCTTAACAACAGCTGGATCAAAGAACAACTCAAGGAGGAAATAAAAAGATTCCTTGAGACGAATGACAATGAAGAGACAACATGTCAAAATTTATGGGATACAGCAAAAGCAGTACTTAGGGGGAAACTCATAGCATTACAGGCCTATGTTAAGAAACAGGAAAATAACAAAACCAACAGTTTAAAAGATCACCTCAAAGATTTGGAACAACAGCAACAGAGAAATCCAACCACAACCAGAAGGCAAGAAATCATAAAAACCAGAGCAGAAATAAACAACATAGAGACTAAGAAAACAATACAAAAAATCAATGAGACCAGGAGTTGGTTTTTCGAAAAAATAAATAAGATAGACA
This sequence comes from Suncus etruscus, assembly GCF_024139225.1. NCBI lineage: Eukaryota > Metazoa > Chordata > Mammalia > Eulipotyphla > Soricidae > Suncus > Suncus etruscus. The sequence continues at coordinate 150,404,522 of NC_064849.1, read as the reverse complement.
AACCATTGGCAAAACTTACCAAAAAAAAGAGGGAAAACACCCAAATCACTAGGATCACCAATGAAAGGGGAGAGATTACAACAGAACCCCAAGAAATACAACATATCATGAGATCATATTATGAACAACTATATTCAACTAGGCTAGAGAACCCACCAGAAATCGACAGATTCTTGGACAAACACTCTCTTCCAAGACTGGAAAAGGAAGACCTAGAAACTCTAAACAGTCCAATCACTTCAGAGGAAATTGAAGACGTAATTAAAAGACTCCCTAAAAACAAATGCCCAGGCCCAGATGGATTTACAGGTGAATTCTATCAAACATTTCAAGAAGACTTATTACCACTGTTCCATAGGCTTTTCAAAACCATAGAAAAAACAGGAATCCTCCCCAACTCCTTTTATGAGGCTAATATCACACTCATTCCTAAAGAAGGCAAAGACACCACCAAAAAAGAAAACTACAGACCAATCTCACTAATGAACATTGATGCAAAGATACTCAACAAAATCTTAGCAAACCGAATCCAACACCTCATCAAAAAGATCATACATCATGATCAAGTGGGATTCATCCCAGGAATGCAAGGTTGGTTCAACATACGCAAATCAATCAACATTATACACCACATCAACAACATGAAGGACAAAAACCACATGATCATATCAATCGATGCAGAGAAGGCGTTTGACAAAATCCAACATCCGTTCATGTTAAAGACACTCAGCAGGCAGAGGTACGGCTGGGCTCAGACCACTCCACATGCCAGGATTTCTGGGTGTTTGACTGGTATGTGGGGGGCTCTGGGCAGGACAGCTAGCCACAGGTCCCCTGGGCTGAACTCCTAGTCCAGGGGGCCAAGATCCCCCCAAACCTGGTGGGTCTTCAGGGCCACGCCTGGTTAATCGGGCCCTGGGGGGAGGCGGGGGAGAAATCCCGCCCTTTGCATCCCGAAACTGCAGAGGCACGGCTGGGCTCAGACCACTCCACATGCCAGGATCTCTGGGAGTTTGACTGGTATGTGGGGGGGCTCTGGGCAGGACAGCTAGCCACAGGTCCCCTGGGCTGAACTCCTAGTCCAGGGGGCCAAGATCCCCCCAAACCTGGTGGGTCTTCAGGGCCACGCCTGGTTAATCGGGCCCTGGGGGGAGGCGGGGGAGAAATCCCGCCCTTTGCATCCCAAAACTGCAGAGGCACGGCTGGGCTCAGACCACTCCACATGCCAGGATTTCTGGGAGTTTGACTGGTATGTGGGGGGCTCTGGGTAGGACAGCTAGCCACAGGTCCCCTGGGCTGAACTCCTAGTCCAGGGGGCCAAGATCCCCCCAAACCTGGTGGGTCTTCAGGGCCACGCCTGGTTAATCGGGCCCTGGGGGGAGGCGGGGGAGAAATCCCACCCTTTGCATCCCAAAACTGCAGAGGCACGGCTGGGCTCAGACCACTCCACATGCCAGGATTTCTGGGAGTTTGACTGGTATGTGGGGGGCTCTGGGCAGGACAGCTAGCCACAGGTCCCCTGGGCTGAACTCCTAGTCCAGGGGGCCAAGATCCCCCCAAACCTGGTGGGTCTTCAGGGCCACGCCTGGTTAATCGGGCCCTGGGGGGAGGCGGGGGAGAAATCCCGCCCTTTGCATCCCAAAACTGCAGAGGCACGGCTGGGCTCAGACCACTCCACATGCCAGGATTTCTGGGAGTTTGACTGGTATGTGGGGGGCTCTGGGTAGGACAGCTAGCCACAGGTCCCCTGGGCTGAACTCCTAGTCCAGGGGGCCAAGATCCCCCCAAACCTGGTGGGTCTTCAGGGCCACGCCTGGTTAATCGGGCCCTGGGGGGAGGCGGGGGAGAAATCCCGCCCTTTGCATCCCAAAACTGCAGAGGCACGGCTGGGCTCAGACCACTCCACATGCCAGGATTTCTGGGAGATTGACTGGTATGTGGGGGGCTCTGGGCAGGACAGCTAGCCACAGGTCCCCTGGGCTGAACTCCTAGTCCAGGGGGCCAAGATCCCCCCAAACCTGGTGGGTCTTCAGGGCCACGCCTGGTTAATCGGGCCCTGGGGGGAGGCGGGGGAGAAATCCCGCCCTTTGCATCCCAAAACTGCAGAGGCACGGCTGGGCTCAGACCACTCCACATGCCAGGATTTCTGGGAGTTTGACTGGTATGTGGGGGGCTCTGGGCAGGACAGCTAGCCACAGGTCCCCTGGGCTGAACTCCTAGTCCAGGGGGCCAAGATCCCCCCAAACCTGGTGGGTCTTCAGGGCCACGCCTGGTTAATCGGGCCCTGGGGGGAGGCAGGGGAGAAATCCCGCCCTTTGCATCCCAAAACTACAGAGGCACGGCTGGGCTCAGACCACTCCACATGCCAGGATTTCTGGGAGTTTGACTGGTATGTGGGGGGCTCTGGGCAGGACAGCTAGCCACAGGTCCCCTGGGCTGAACTCCTAGTGCAGGGGGCCAAGATCCCCCCAAACCTGGTGGGTCTTCAGGGCCACGCCTGGTTAATCGGGCCCTGGGGGGAGGCAGGGGAGAAATCCCGCCCTTTGCATCCCAAAACTACAGAGGCACGGCTGGGCTCAGACCACTCCACATGCCAGGATTTCTGGGAGTTTGACTGGTATGTGGGGGGCTCTGGGCAGGACAGCTAGCCACAGGTCCCCTGGGCTGAACTCCTAGTCCAGGGGGCCAAGATCCCCCCAAACCTGGTGGGTCTTCAGGGCCACGCCTGGTTAATCGGGCCCTGGGGGGAGGCGGGGGAGAAATCCCGCCCTTTGCATCCCAAAACTACAGAGGCACGGCTGGGGCTCAGACCACTCCACATGCCAGGATTTCTGGGAGTTTGACTGGTATGTGGGGGGCTCTGGGCAGGACAGCTAGCCACAGGTCCCCTGGGCTGAACTCCTAGTCCAGGGGGCCAAGATCCCCCCAAACCTGGTGGGTCTTCAGGGCCACGCCTGGTTAATCGGGCCCTGGGGGGAGGCGGGGGAGAAATCCCGCCCTTTGCATCCCAAAACTGCAGAGGCACGGCTGGGCTCAGACCACTCCACATGCCAGGATCTCTGGGAGTTTGACTGGTATGTGGGGGGCTCTGGGCAGGACAGCTAGCCACAGGTCCCCTGGGCTGAACTCCTAGTCCAGGGGGCCAAGATCCCCCCAAACCTGGTGGGTCTTCAGGGCCACGCCTGGTTAATCGGGCCCTGGGGGGAGGCGGGGGAGAAATCCCGTCCTTTGCATCCCAAAACTGCAGAACCGCGCGGGGGCGTACTTCATATATTAAGTGCATTCCTACTGTTATGTTACTTTTTACGTATCCAGAATCTTTACTATGTATCGTGCCCTTTCCCACATCCCTACAAAGCTCTTTTTTATTCCTTTACTCTCTATCCCCCCCAAACATCTCTAATCTACATTACTCTTTTTAATCAGTAGTGTACAAGCGTTATCACAGACCAAAGCCGTGCATTGTGTGTAACAACCCCAAACTGTTTCAAGATACATAAAATGGACACGTATTTCTTTAGAATATTTTGGTTTTTTTTTCTCTGACAGCTATAATTCTTACTAAATGTTGTCTTATATAGTGACGATTCTAACCGCTTTTCTTCTTCTCTTTTTGAGCTGTTTAACAAGGAATCTTAGAGAAAGAGTCCCCCAGATTAATGCTTATGATTGAACCATAATTGTTCTTATCACCCCCTTATGGGCCAAGAACACCACGTGGCATTGCTCCTTTTTTGCATAGGCACATTAAAATGGGAAAATACTATACATATAAATAAGATCCTATCTAATAGAGATTGGTACAGACTAATCTTATAGTGCAAAGGGACCTTACACCCTGAACATTGACATAACGACCTGGCACAGACCTCAGAAGAAAGGACATTCCCCTGAACCAGGGAAGCCATCCACAAAACATCCAGGCTGGTCTATAGCATCACCTGGAAGCAATCCTCTACCAAGGAAGTCTCTACACTGCTCAGACATTGTCCTGCTCAAAAGAGACTTCCATTAACACTGAGAAGACTTAACAACAACAACGATTTGCTTACAGGACAGGGCTCCCTGCATTGCCCTTTGATTGTAAGGTGAAACCAGAGGACGCTCCACATCCTGACTTCAATGTTGGATATACAGATTCCAGGTTCTTAAATACAGAAGCTTGATACCAACAACAGAGTCTGTGTGAAAAATATAAGTGTGTTGGCACTACAGACAATGTCTTGGATTGGACGATCTAGCTTGCCTGGAGCCTAGAGTTGGTCTTGTGCCAGGAATCTTCAGGGGTCGGGTCTTTTTGTATTTAGGCCAAGGTTATTTCTTTCCATGTCCCTCATATTTTGGTGGGCCTATGCAAACAACAATTGCCACTCTAACACCATTTTTGCTGTGCTCATTTGACTCTAATCCTTAAAAAGAACCCAGTTAAGATTTGAGGTCAACTTAAGCTAATATGCATGAATATGGAAATGTAAAAAAAAATGCTATGCCTGTAATGTTTAAGGAGTTATGTAAGTTTTATGGCTTTAGATTGCCTTGTGTGCTGTTAAGAAATATTATAGTGTGTTACAATCTTAATGTTCTTTGGATGAAATTTCAAAGTTGGGATATCAGCAAGGGGACTTCTGAGAATTATGTTATGTATTGTCCTTCCACTGTAACTTTACCTTGTCCTCTTTCTTTGCATCCTTGTTCTCATAATTACAAATAAAAAATTAAAAAAAAAAAAAGACACTCAGCAAAATAGGGTTAGAAGGCACCTTCCTTAAGATAGTTACAGCTATTTATGAAAAGCCTACAGCCAACATTATACTTAATGGCGAGAAACTAGAAGCATTCCCACTAAGGTCAGGAACTAGGCAAGGCTGTCCACTCTCTCCACTCTTATTCAATATAACCTTAGAAGTCCTAGCAATAGCAATCCGACAAGAGAAGGGAATCAAAGGAATTCAAGTAGGGAAAGAGGAACACAAGCTAGCTCTATTTGCTGATGATATGATGATATACATCAAAAACCCTAAAGAATCCACAGAAAAACTCCTAGAAACAATCAACCAATACAGTAAAGTGGCTGGATACAAAGTCAATACACAAAGGACAGTAGCGTTTTTATATACAAACAATGAAGTTGAGGAGAGAGAGATTAAAAATACAATTCCATTTAAGATAGTATCAAAAAATATCAAATACCTAGGAATTAACCTTACAAGAGAAGTGAAAGATCTATACCAGGGAAACTTCAAAACAGTTCAGAAAGAAATTGAAGACGATCTAAAGAAATGGAAGAACATCCCATCCTCATGGATAGGTAGAATTAACATAGTCAAAATGACTATTTTACCCAAATTGCTATATAGATTTAATGCAATCCCTATCCAAATCCAGACACAATTCTTTAAAGAAATAGAACAATCAATTATAAAATTCATTTGGAACCATAGAAGACCCAGGATAGCTAAACACATTCTGAAAAATGAGAAGTTGGGAGGTATCTCCTTACCTAACTTGAAACTATACTATAAAGCCATAGTAATAAAAACAGCATGGTACTGGAACAGAGACAGGACCTCAGATCAGTGGATTAGAACAGAATTCCCAGACATAAACCCCCAGATATATAGCCAACTAATATTTGATAAAAGAGGCAAGAATATGAAATGGAACAAAGAAAGCCTATTCAACAAATGGTGTTGGTACAACTGGAAACTCATATGCACGAAAGTGAAAATCGACCCATATCTCACTCCTTATACAAAAGTCAACTCAAAATGGATCAAAGATCTGGAAATCAGACCTGAATCTATAAAGTTTATCGAGAATAAAATAGGCAGAACACTCGAAGACCTTTATATTAAAAGGGTCTTTGAGAATGGAGCACCAATGGCAAAAACGTTAGCATCAACTATAAACAAATGGGACTATATCAAACTAAAAAGCTTCTGCATGGCAAAAGAAACCCTACTTAATACAAGAAGACAGCTAACAGAATGGGAAAAAATCTTTTCACTTGATATATCAGATAAAGGGCTGATATCTAGAACATACAAAGCGCTCAGAAACCTGAGTCCTTCAAAACCAAACGAAGCCATAAAAAAATGGGGAGATGAAATGAATAGACATTTCTCTGAGGAAGAGAGAAGGATGGCCAACAAACACATGAAAACATGCTCACCTTCACTCATCATCAGGGAGATCCAAATCAAGACAACAATGAAATACCACCTCACACCAGTGAGGTTGGCTCACATCAAAAATAATGGGAACAACCTTTGTTGGAGAGGATGTGGTATGAAAGGAACTCTCATTCATTGCTGGTGGGAATGTCCCTTGGTCCAACATCTATGGAGAAAAGTCTGGAGAGTGCTCAAAGAACTCAGAATTGAGCTGCCATTTGACCCAGCAATTGCTCTCCTAGGCATATACCCCCAAGGTGGAAGAACATTCATCCCAAAATACGTGTGCACCCCACTATTTATCGCAGCACTCAGTATAATAGCCAAATCTTGGAACCAACCACGATGTCCAACAACAGATGAATGGATCATTAAGATGTGGTATCTATACACAATGGAATATTACATGGCAGTCAGAAACGATACAATCACAGATTTTGCAGCAACGTGGATGGACCTAGATCATGTTATGTTAAACGAAGTAAGTCAGAAGACAAAAGATAAACACAGAATGGTAGCACTATTCTGAAGCACACAGAACATACATCTTAATCACAACTAATACTTAACAATCAAATAACAGGGTCTAACAGGATAGAAACTCCAAACACTGAAATAGTCAACATATACCTGGGAACAGTGCCCAAAACACATGAAAAACTAACAACACAAACTTTCGACTACACATTATACCACGAAGAAAACAGCAACACCAGAACAGCAGCATAGAGAGAACAGGTACGTAATCAACCTTCTACAACAAGGACTCATAATAGTCCTGTAGAGATCGTATACAGGAACACAGGTAAAGAATACCAAGGCAAACCACTGACTCCAATGGAAACATCCCATAACACTACGTATTAATGCCTCTATCTTACTATATGTAAAATAACCTCTCAGCTTCTCTGTCCACAGGCGTTCTTGGATACAAAGGGCGGACAAGCTAAGATGGCAGCTCGGGATACCACACGAGATACCATAACCTAGTTTGCACTACGAGATGACCCCGAGAAAACTCTTTATTTTTTTATTTATTTATTTTTTTTGAGAAATCTCTTTAACATACACTTTATCTCTAGGTTTACCTTCTTTTAGGGTTTCAAGCACGTGACCAGTCAAACCACCAAAGCAGTAACAGCAACGAACAGACTCAAACTACATACTCTATTCACTGAACACATTCAAGCAAACTAGCATTCCCTTGTTATTCTCTCCTCTCTTCTCACCACTTGCTTTTTGATTTTTTTCTCTTCTATTCTTTTCTTTACTTTCTATCTTTTTCTTTTCTCCCTTTCTTTCTAATGTATTTTTCTCTTTTCTCCCCTCCCTACCCCTTCCATACACCTTACCCTTTCCCCCCTCTGGAAACCCAACTATCCCTCCACCCCTCAATCCCATCCAGACCTCCCTCTATATTAAAACACTTCACCCTCAGTTCCTAATCTATTAGGCAACAAGATCGACCTCCTACCCCAACAAACCAGTACCCAGCACCCAAGAGAAGGGACACCCAGTCAAACCCACACCTCGTCCCGGACAAGAAAAGACAGCCAACTCCCCTGCGGACTCATGCTGCGAGGCCCTCCCTACCTATTCCCCCTAATGTGGACTGTTACTTGAAACCGGACCTAGGTCCAAAAGTATCCCCAATGCAAGAACTCTTCCAAGACCTCCCTGCCGCAAATTTTTACCAACCTGAAGAAGGTCAGGGGGTGGGATAGGAAGATGCCTGAGAACCCACACATTACAACAAAAACCCAAAAGACAATGGGAAAAAACTGTACTTCCAACATAGGCATAGGACCTGTAATACACCACCTTGTTACCTGCTCTCCCCCAAATGTAAGGTAGTCTTTTGCACCACTTTGGCCCTTTAAAACCTTCGCGAACTCATTTTTCTTCTTTTCTTAAATTTATTTATTTTTTTTTAAATGTTGGTCCTACATATACATTTAAGAGCACATACATTTTTATTTATTTCTTCTTTCTTTTTTTTTTTTAATTTTAATTTTTATTTTTATTTTTATCATTTTTGGGTATGTGACCTGTGTCTGTTATACCCTCTCTCCACCCCCAGCTACACCGACAATATAATGTAGCACCACTTCCCCCTGCAAAGACACACTAAATAAAGGGGAAATCTTACATATATATATATATAAAAAACAAAAAGAGCTCTTATCTACTAGAGATAGGAACTCATAGTTGTTTACAATACAGGGATATCTCCTACCTTGAAAATATGTCATGTGGAATCAGCTTAGACCTCAGGTGATTAGATACCATTCATCCAGCCTTGAAATCTTGATCCCAGACAAAGGATTGGCACAGCTCTTCACAACAGCTACAGGAAACAAACTCCATCTGAGCCAGCCTTAATACTGCGGGGTCAACAACAAGGGCCAGCTCTAACATGATATCCTGACAATGAGGAAAATGCGAACAACTTGTCCTGAGAGCAGATTAGCATACCTTACCAGATAACGACAAGACAAAACCAGAAGACGCGGCACCATTTGGTAGGCCCAAAAGCCAAGATCGTGACTTACAGATGACTGGCTACTAGAACCACGACCAGACAGTATACACCTTGGGCCCAATATAAAAGCCCTAGTTCAGGGTTTGCACTATGACTTGCACAATAATCATGATCCCTAGTCCCAAAGGTCTGACAGAGACAACTGCAACAGAATGGGGCTTCTGGAAGCACAAAGAAAGATGCTATCCTAGGAGCCATCCTAGGTTCAGTGCAAAGACCAAGATCACCAACCACAGAAGATGGATTAAAACGACACTGAGGCAACAGAACCTCTAGAACCACAAAGACTGACTTCATCATAAGTCCCACCTCAGGATCTGTGCAGATAACGGAGACCTCTACACACAGAGCTCTGATTGTATCACCCTGGACAGAGCAGAAGTCTTCCACACACACAAAAAAAAAAAAACACCCCCCCGGGAGAATAAATGATCCTGAGCAAAGTCTAGAGCTGATCCCATGACAGTATACTCCAAGGACGGAGAAACCCCATATTTCTTAGGCCAAGTGAATTCTTTTAGAATGACCCCAATATTTACTGTGCCAGGGCAGGAGGGAAAAAAAACAAAAATACAAAAACCACAAAACCTTGGTTATTTCATATATACATATATTTTTCCCTTCATTTATTATTGTTATTATTATTTTTATATACCTATCTATTTTGGTCGATTTCTCTGTTTGGTGTGACTAACTGAAATCGTGGTCCCCAATTATACTTATTTTTTTTCTCTCTTCTTTTCTCTTCTTTCGTTATGTCTATGCCATGTTTCTTATTTCAAGACCATGGCGTGTTTTTTGGTTTGTTTGTTTTGGTTTTTGGTTGTTTGTTTTGCTTTGTTTTTCATCTGTTTTTTTTTTTTTTTTTTTTTTTTTTTTTTTTGGTGCTTACCGATATAGATGGAGTCCCCACGTGGATAATTGACTCTTTTTTTTTTTGTACGGGTGGAGTGTTTCAACTTCTTTTTCTCCTTCATCTCCCAAATCGATGATGAGAAGCCTCTAGAAGGATTCCTTCCATTTTGGAGTATTAGAGACTCTTACCCCAGTTTATTTATCTTCTCTTTTTCAGGCAAAATCATGCAACTTGAATTAGCTAGTCCTGCCTACAATTAGAGGGGGAGATAAGGGAGGCATTAAGACCAAACATGGGCAAGACTACAAGTAGTGGGTTGGATACAGAGGGGACCACATATTCTAGGCCGCCCTGGGGGTGAGGGGAAGAGGAAATGGGAGGTAGGACAAAAACGGAGGTGTAAGTGAGGACAAATTGGTGATGGAGAATCCCCCATGATTTTATGTAAATATGTACTTAAAATGTTATTGTCAACAATATGTAAGACACTATGATCAAAATAAAAATTATATATATTAAAAAAAAAAAATGAAAAAAAAAAAAAAAAAAGAAATGATACAATCACAGACTTTGCAGCAACGTGGATGGACCTAGATCATATTATGTTAAACGAAGTAAGTCAGAAGACAAAAGAAAAACACAGAATGGTAGCACTATTCTGAAACACCTAGAACACATAAAAAACAAAAAAAGGACATTGAAGAAGCATAACTGCTAGAACCACAAAGAAAGACTTCATAAACTCCATTCCCTAATCTGCACAGCCACTAAGACCTCTAGAAACAGGTCTGATTTTACCATCCAAGATAAAGTAGAAGTCTTCCACATACCACGAAAGCAGCAAGAGGAGAATAAATGATCTATTTTTTTTGACGTCTTTATTTTGGTGTGGAGATTACGGTTGATGTCTCCAATATTATTTTATTTTATTTTGTTTTGTCTTTTTCTTTCTTTTTGCACTTGAGTATGATTTGATTTCAGAACCGAGATTATTGTGTGGTGCCTGTCTTTATTGTTGTGGTGCTTATCGGTTATTTAATTCGATATTTTTTTGTGTGTGTGTATTGTTGTGGTATTTTAATTACTTTTTTCACATCCTCTCTCAAACTGAGGTTGGAAGCCTCTAGACAGGACTCTGCCTATTTTCAGTATATTTGATTTTTGATTGAGAAGAGGACATATTAGGTGATGGGTATTCCCCTGATTCAATGTGAATATGTACCCAAAATAGTACAGTGAAAGATATGTAAGCCATTATGAAAAAAAAATTGTGTTTTTTAATCAGAAACTTTCTTTGACTTACATGTATTATTATTATATTAATTATATTATATGTTATGTTATGTCACTATATTATGTTATATTAGTTTACCTCATTATGTTAATCAATTTTGTCCTTTAAATGAATTCTTACTTAAAAGAAAAAAAAAACAACTTTAGTTTGCCCTGAAGAAAAAAAAATAATAATAAAATAAAATAAATAAAAGATAAAATAAGGCCTCCCAATTCTTACCACAGGCTGTGTTCTTTACACTGGCTGTATAGAAAGAGGAGGTACAGTAAAGGCACCCCATATACACCTCAACACAGGACCCTTGCCGGGTATGTATTGTGAATTGGGGGACAAAAAAAAAAAAGAATTGTTATAATGTATTACAATCTGGGGATTTGTGGACAAAGTAATTGTACATGGGTTCTGTTTTATTTTTCTTAATGTTCTTTGACTATAAGTTCAAAATTTAGGCATCAGCAAGGGGATTTCTTCTGAGAAGTCTGTTTATGGTGATTGTCCTTCCACTGTAACTTTATGTTGTCTTCTTTCTTTGCACCATTGTTCTCATAATTAAAAATAAAAAATTAATTAAAAAAAAGTAAAATTAAAAAATAAACTCTTGCATTAGAGGGTTGGATCAGGAAACAAAGCCCAGTTATCTGCTGCCTTCAAGAAACACACTTAAAAGCTCAAGAGGGAGACTGAGAGTAAAAGGATGGAAATCAATTATACATTATACTGGAAAACAATAAAAGCTGGGACAGCCATACTTATATCAGACCAAATTGCATTTACTCTCAAAAAAGTACTCTGAGTCAAAGATGAACACTACTTATTGATCAGGGGAACATTAGACCAAGAAGTACTAATTCTGATCAACATTTATGCACCAAAAGTAGAGCCAGCAAAATATGTAAAGCTTTTTGCTCTCAAAACTGGAGAAACATATGGACAGAAATGTGAGAGTAGAGGGAGACTTCAACACACCATTATTGCCACTAGACAGATACACAAGGCAGAAAACTAGCAGACATAAGATTTCTAAATGAGAAACTAGAAGAACTATTGCTAATGGACTTATACAGGACCTCTATCCTCAGAAAATGGAGTATACATTCTTCTCATGTGCACATGGAACCTTCTCTAGGATTGACTATGTCTCAGGCCACAATTCTAAATTTCATAAAGTCACAAATATAAGAATTATATCAAGCACCCTATCAGATCACAATGCAGCAGAGATCAAAATTGACTGTAAAAGAATGTGGAGAAAATATAACACTTGGAGATTAAACAACATGCTGCTCAACAACAGATGGATCAAAGAGGAAATCAAGAAAGAAATAAAAAGATTCCTTGAGATGAATGACAATAAAGAAACAAATTGCCAAAATATATGAGACATAGCAAATGCAGTAATTAGGGGAAAACTCATAGCATACAGGCCTATGTTAAGAAAGAGGGAAAATAAAGACTAAATCAACAGCTTAAAGGGATACCTTAAGGATCTGGAAAAATAGCAACAAAGAAGCCCAAACACAGGTAGAAGATAAGAAATAATAAAAACCAGAGCAGATATAAAAACATAGAAACAAAGAAAACAATACAAAGAATCAATGAGATCAAGAGTTGGTTTTTCAAAAGAATAAATGAGAGAGAGAGTTCTTTTTCTTTCTTTCTTTCTTCTTTTTCTTTCTTTTTTCTTTCTCTTTTTCTTTCTTTTTCTTTCATCTCTTCTTTCTTTTTTTCTTTCTTCTTTTCTTTATTTTTTGTTGTTTCTTTTTTGCTTTTTTGCTTTTTTTGTTTTATAACAACCATAGAACATGAATCATCTTGTCATATTTCTTTCTTTCTTTTTTGTATCATATTTCTATGTCTTTCTAACAATTGAGAAAAAAAAAAGTTGATGGTACCAGGGGCAAAGTAGTCTCATGAGCATTGAGTGGCAATAAAAAAATGACCAGACCTAAATACCCAACCCAAAATCAATGGAAGTAAAACCAAGATAGCCTACAACAAGCTGTATACAAAAGGGACCTGTTAAAGCAGTTCAGGTGGCTAAGGGTGGAGGTATGGGAGGCATGCTGGGAACAGTGGCAGAGGGAGGTCAACACTGGTGGTGGGAATTGCCCTAATTCACTGTCGCTATGTAACTATGTAACTATGTACATAGTATGTATATACTATGTATGTATGAAAACTATGTAACTAAGCAGCATTTTCCACAAAAATCCAAACATGTGCTTAACAAGTGTCTATTAACATAATGTTGTATAAAGGAGTTGATGTGCATGTATATATTTAAATATGTATATATCATATACATTCAATAGAATATTTTCTGCAGTTGAAAATATGAAATTTTGCCACTTAAAACAAAATGCATAGAATTAAGTCAACTAGTTTACATTAAATAATTACAAAGCAAGGGGCCGGCTAGGTGGTGCTAGAGGTAAGGTGTTTGCCTTGCAAGCACTAGCCAAGGAAAGGACCATGGTTCGATCCCCCGGTGTCACATATGGTCCCCCCAAGCCAGGAACAATTGCTGAGTGTGTAACCAGGAGTAACCCCTGAGCATCAAATGGGTGTGGCCAAAAACAAAAACAAACAAAAAAAAAACAAAAAGAAAGAAAAAAATAATTACAAAGCAAAAGACAAATATCAGGTATTTCATTCACAGAATATAAATTAACAGGGTAATTAAAATACAACAAAAACTAATTCCTAGACTTGGTGAAAAGTATAACAATTGAAATAAAGGGGGTAGTTGAGAGAAATGGGTAGAAAGCTTTATTTAGTGGCTAAATTGTTCAGTAGCCGTGGTGAATCTTGTACTCATATAGATTTTTAATCTATACCTATGAAGCTGTACAATGTAATAACCAATAAAAATTTTAGAAAAGAGGGGCCGGAGCAGTGGCGCAAGTGGATGGTAGGGTATTTGCCTTGCATGCGCTAACCTAGGACAGACCTTGGTTCTATCTCCCAGCAACGCATATGGTCCCTAAGCCAGGATTGATTTCTGAGCAATTTCTGCGCACATAGCCAGGAGTGTTTTATGAGCGTATAGCCAGTAGTAACCTCTCAGCATCACAGGGTGTGGCCCAAAAACAAACAAACAAAAAAAAGAAATAAAGAAAATTTTAGAAAAGAGAAAAATTATTTTAGCACAACAAAGCTATAAATTTAAGGACAAATAAAAGGGGCTGGAGAGATAGCTTGGAGGTAGGGCATTTGCCTTACATCCAGAACAACAGTGGTTCGAATCTCGGATTACCATATGGTCCCCAGCCTGCCAGGGGCCATTTCTGAGCACAGAGCCAGGAGTAATCCCTGAGTGTGGCCGGTGTGACCCAAAAACCAGGAAAAAAAAAAAAGACAAAGACAATTTAATGGGAGAAAATATTTACACTTCACATATCTGACAAGGGAGTAATAAGAACACATATGCTTTTTACCCCTCAATATTTTGCTTGTTTTGGAGGCCACTAACATATATTTAGAGGCTTCTATTTATTAATTGTTCAAAGGGTCACTCCTGACAGTGATAAGAGAAGTATGTAGTACCAGAGATAAAACTTAGGCCTCCTACATGCGAAGCATGTGCTCCTACCTTTGAATTATTTTCCAATCCTGATTTCCTATAACTTACAAGAATAAAACAAGTCAATCAAAAAATGTTCAAATATTTGGTATAACCACTTACTCAAAGAGATGACCAACTGGCATGTGAAAATATGATGATTGATAGCCAATAAAGCTCAAATTATAGCCATAATATACCACCTCACATGTAATATATAATTTTGTATTACATTTTACAATTATGTATTACAAAAGTAACAGTGACAGGGGCCAGAGTGATAGCACAGCAGGTAGGAAATTTTCCTTGCAAGTGACAGACATGAGTTCAATCTCAGGCATCCCATACGGTCTCTCGAGCCAGGAGTTATTTCTGAGTGCAGAGACGGAAGTAACCACTAATCAATCGATGACAGGTGTGGCCCCAAAGCAAAAGCAAAACAAAAACAAACACCCCCAAATAAAACAATAATAACAATGACAAATACTGTAGATATTGTGGAGAAAAGAATTGTGTTGAGAATATAAATTGGTGCAATCATTTTGGAACACAGTAGTGTTTAGAAGTTCCTAAAAATGTTGGAGAGCTATCACATTATCCAGAAGTCCTTCTGGGAATCTATCCAAAGAACAGAAAAACATTAACATAAGAATTTTTACTTTCCCAATATTGATTGCAGCATTTAAAAAAAATAATAGGTGACATATGGAAGGAACCAAAGAGCTCACTGATGGATAATTGTATAAAGAATATGTAATAAGTTCTAGGAATACTATTTAGCTATGAAAAGAAAATTAACCATTCCTAACAAAATGGGAGGAGGCTGAGGTGGTTATATAAAATGAAATTAAGCCATAAAGAAAAAAGTTGATTCACCCTTGTTTCAAAATAATAATGAACAAGACAAAATAAAAAAATAGTAAACCGGTGGCTGTTAATAATAGAAGTAAAACTACTTGAGATGAGAATATGGGGAAAGAGGGTGGGAGACAAGGTAGGACAAGATAGTGGACTGTTTTTAAAAGGTGGTGTGCTTTATTTTTACAAGACAAAAAACAACCTTAGGAGAAATTAGAGTTACAGAACACAATGAGATTACAGAAAATAGTTTCTACACATCTGAACTGTATTTATCTCAGACCTGATTGGCACTAGTAGAGTTTAAGTGCCTAAAATGCTTTACCTCAGGCAATAAAATTTACAAGCTTGAATTAGTTATTTTGAAGCCAAATAGAAAGTGAAGTCTGAAGAAAATTTTCCTTTGTGCTAGTGTCTGGTGCTGTGCCAAAAAGTTTTAAGAATAAGAACACCAATGGAACTGATGGGTCATTTCAGTTGAACTGCTCCCTTGAGGCCACAGTGGGCCTAGACCTGCATACCAAGGGCAGAATTTGTTCTGACAGCTGCCAACCAGAGTCTGTTTGCTGCCTGCAGAAGCAAGTGAAAATGGAAGTTTTTCAAACTTCCAGAGAGAACAAGAAAATCCCAAATATGAAACAGATATAAAGATTGAGATGAAGTATCTCTCTCTCTCTCTCTCTCTCTATATATATATATATATATATATATACATACATACATACAACACACACACACACACACACATATATATATGCTCTTAAAACAAAAGCAAATTCACTGTCCTGTGAAAATCATTGAGGAAAAGTTATAACCTTTTAAAGGAAGCTTGAAAGCATTTTCACTTGCTTCTGCAGGCAGTAAACAGACTTGAAATGTTCACACATAAAAAATTTTAAAAAGGGGCCGGAGGGATAGCATAGAGGTAAGGCGTTTACCTTGCATGCAGAAGGTCTTTGGTTCGAATCCCAGCATTTCACATGGTCCCCCAACCCTTCCAGGAGCAATTTCTGAGCATGGAGCCAGGAGTAACCCCTGAGCACTGCTGGGTGTGACCCAAAAACAAACAAACAAACAAAAACTTGAAAAAATGAAAAATATATAATATGAAAGTAATACTAAAAGACAAGAGAATTTATTGGGGCAGGAGCCAGAGTGATAGCACAGTGGTAGGGTGTTTGCCTTGCATGAAGCTGACCTGGGTTCGATCCCTGACATTCCATATAGCACTCCTTCATACACACACCCAGACTGTCAGGAATCATTTCTAAACGTGAGCTGTAAATACACTTTGAGCAGGAAAAAACCATTATGGAAGGAAAGTGCAGGTAGAGCAGAGAAGGGGCCAGTATACTGCTATGACAATAATAATAATTGGAAAAGATCACTAGAAAATAACTGGGAGCGTAAAGGAAATAAAATAATATGCATGATGCTTCTTCAATAACCATATTGAAACCATGATGCCTAAAAAGAAAAGGGGGAAGAAAAAGGTTAAGTGGATGAGAGAGGGGTGTGTGAAGAGAGAGAAAAGAGAGAGAGAATATCTGCCATAAAGGAAGAAAACTGGGGAAATTGCTAGTGGAAAATGAAAATTGCCAAAGGATGGATGTTAAAACAGTTTATGACTGAAACTCAACTACCAACAACTTTTTAACTGTGCCTCATGGTAACTTAATAATAAAAAAAGATTTAAAATGATTATGATAAATGGAATAACCAAATTATAGTGAAGTGATACAGGAAAAAGAAAGTTTCCAGAAGATGGTTTGAACATAAAAGAGCACTTTTATGGGGCTGGAGCAGTGGCACAAGCAGTAGAGCATCTGCCTTGCGCACGCTAACCTAGGATGGACCATGATTAGATCCCCCAGTGTCCCGTATGGTCCCCCAAACCAGGAGCGATCTCTGAGCGCATAGCCAGAAGTAACCCCTGAGCGTCATCGGGAGTGGCCAAAAAACCAAAAGGAAAAAAGAAAAAGAAAAAAACACTATTATAAGAAAAAGAAGTAGTCAAAAATAAGCATTTTTGCAGCTGGTTCAGTAGGCAGAGTGCTTGTTTTACACGAGGCAGATTAGGTTTGAGTCCCCAGCATCTCATATGGTCCCAACAGGAGTTATTCCTGAGTGTAGGATCAGGTGTAACCTCTGATCACTTTATGGTATGACCTAGAAACAAAACAAAAATAAAAAAAATAAGTCATTTCTTGAAAATTGAGTCTAGTATGTGAACCTCATTTAATATTTTTAGCATTTGAAAATTATTTGGCTATTTAGAACCTAAGTAGCATAGAGTGAAAACCTATTTAGTGCAATGTATTCTAAATTTTCCCTAATTTCATATCACCTTCATTGCTAATCTAGATGAATACAACAGCCTCAAGAGTACTTTTCTACATTACCTTTAGAATCAATTCTTTGAGAAAGCAGAGTGATGCTTTAAAACCATACCGTATTTATTTTCTATTCAAAGTCCTCTAGTGATTCCTTTTTAATTCAAAGTAATATATTACAATGGCCTACCAAATTTGATGTCTCTCTTTCCTCTATTAGTACCTCTCCTGCTATTCTTGTTTGCTCTTTCCCTGTAGCTCAACATTCTCCTTAGAGCATTTGAAATATTCCAAGCACACATAAAACATTATTTTTACCCTGGTTTCTCAATCAGAGATTGGGTTTGGTCTGTTTATCCTCATATCAGTGAAATTGTATGGCACATAATTGGGGGGCGGGTTATTACATAATTACATTTCTTTAAATTATTACATTAAATTATTACATTCCTTTAAAGTTTTAGTAACTTGCTAGTATGAGTATTCTAGTTTATTCTAGTATTCTAGTTTATTTCTCTATGTTAGCATCTCATAAGCATTTGGTATACTTATAGTTTGTGTTATTATAAATAAGAGCTGCTATTAACATCTGCAAGAGCCAATGAACTCATCCATTTGCTGCAACCTAGATGGAACTGGAATATAACATGTTGAGTGAAATAGGCCAGAAGAATAACAGATATAGGATACTTCATTTATCTGTGAGATATAGAATAACTAGTAGAGGTAATACAAAGTAGTAAAAAGAGGATGTCTAGATCAGCCTTGACCCCAAAGTATAGGGAGAAGGATAGAGAAGGAAAAAATTGATAGATGGGAAATAATATGAAATATTAAATATGAAATAATAAGAAATAATATGAGAAAGGAAAGTCATGAGCTAGCAGGGGTCAGGAGCCTTAGGTATGTTGGTAATTTGTATGGGAATATAGTTATATATTCAAATCACAGATTCAACAACTTTGAATACAAAGTTGATTCAAACTATAACCACCAAACGTCAATATGTGCAGGCAAAGGGGGTTATGAGAGGGAACTTGGGAACACTAGTGGAGAAAAGTTGATACTGGTGGTGGGATTGATGCTACAAAATTATATGTCTAAAAATCAGCATCAGGGGCCATAGAGATAGCATAGCGGTAGGGCATTTTGCCTTGCACGTGGCCAACACTGGAAGGTCCTGGATTCTATTCACAGCATCCCACATGGTCCCTTGAGCTTGCCAGGAGCGATTTCTGAGTGCAGAGCAAGAAGTAAGCCCTGAGCACTATCATGTGTAGTCCTCAAACAAATAAAATTTAAAGGACTGTTATGCACATTTTAAAATTTTGTCTACTGATTTATTTGACTTTATAGAAATTGTTCTAGGTATTTAAAATACATCTTATACTCTCTATGGTGTCATATATATGTATATATATCAAAATAAAATAAGCTTTATCATGTTATGTTACAGCACTAATTTTAAACAGGTTATATTTCAGTTACATAAAGAAAAAAACAAGTAAGTGTATTTATTGATATATTTTTAGTTCTTGAGCTGCTTCTTTCTGGCTCCATGAATAACATCTGGCATTATTTCATTCTGTCAGCATTTATTATTGTACAGATGTGCTCATGATGAAGCCTCTTGTTTTTCTTTTACCTGAAAATATTATTTCACTATTCTTGAGGGATATTTCATCATCTATAGAATTGTGAATTAACTGCCTTATTCTTTTAACACTTTCAAGATGATTCATCTTCTTCTGGCCTTCACTGTCTCTGATGAGAAGAGAGTGATCATTGTTTTTCTGTATAAGTATATCATTTGACTTCAGCTGATTTTAAGTTTTTCCCTTTACTGTTGATTCTGAACAGGTTGACTATATTGTGAGTAGTTGTCCTTTATTTAATTCCGATTCCACTCTCTTCATAACTCCTCTGCTGTCAAGATATTTTATTTTTCTGCAATATAATTTTTATTTGTGTTATGTTTTTCTTTATATTATACTATCACATTTATTATAATTTCTATGTTCTATTGAGCTTTTCTTCATTTTTATTCACAAAGAAAATGTTTAATTAAACTATATTTCATGAATTGCAGCCTTGAGTTATTTTGTGATTGTCATTTCTCTATTTGTGTTTTTTCTTTAACAAAGCTTTTTATCTTTGAGGATGCTAAATGCAGTGTTTCAGAAATAAACTATAAGAACTCCCAAAGCATATTGTACATTTGTAATCACAGCTTATTCTTTACATCAGTGTACCATGACAGTTTACAAACATTGGAATGTATCTTAAAAACTCATGAACTGGTGAAATGGTCCACTGATTGGGGTACATGCAGGGTGTGCCTGAGAATTAATTTACAACCCTGGCACCCCATGATGTTCCAAATGCTGTGGGCCTGAGTTGGACATACTAGCTCCCAGTCCTGATAAATCTTCCTGAAAGTTGTTGGAATATTGATGAGAGAGTTTCCTTGCCTGACTGATGATTGTGTAAGAGCAACACACCTCCTCCTATTAAAAAACAAAAAAACAACAACAAAAAAAAAAACAGCTCATTGGCCATAGTCAACATTTTATATCTCAAGTTTCGGTAAATAATGGTGGTAAAATATATAGATTATTTGGGAATATGCAAACTACTCGTTATATATACACTTCACTGTAAATAAAGATATAAAGAATATAAATGTAGTATTATAGAAATAATTGAGACTGAGAAGCTCGTAAATAAATATAAATTCGAAGAGAAAATTAATAAAAGAGAAAGGGATCATATCTTTAATAATAACAGTCCATTGAGATGAAGTGCCTTTAAACCATGCTTTTAGCCCACTAAGGTAATTCACAAGGAAAGGATGTCTATTGTCTCTACTTTTATTCAACATAGTATTAGAAGTCCTAGCATAAGCAATCAGGCAAAAGAATGAACTAAAAAAATCCAAAATTGGAAAAGAGGAAATAAAACTCTCTCTATATGCAGATTACATGATGATATACATTGAAGGCCTTAACGAGTCCACAAAACAGCTGATAGAAACAATAAAGCAATACAGCAAATTGGACAACTACAAATTCAATACACAAAAAACAATGCATTCCTTTATACAAACATTGACTCAGAGAAGAAAGAGATCAAAGAGTCTATCCCATTTAAAATATTGTCAAAACCATTTAATACCTAGGAATCAACCTAAAAAATGAGGTGAGAGAACTATACCATTAAAATTTCAAAATACTTACGAAAGAAATTAAAGAAGACCTAAGGAAATGACAAAACATTCCATGATCATGTATCAGAAGAACCAATGTTGTCAAAATGATCATCTTACCTACCGTATTTTCAGGCTTATAAAACGACTTTTGAAACAAACAAACAAACAAAAAAAAAGTCAACTGAAAATCGGGGATCATCTCATACTCCAAGTATATCCCGAAAAATGTTTCAATTTGCCGCTAAACGAACATTGTCTGAATATTGCCACAAAACAAATTTTCCAACTCGATCCTACACCAATCACTGCAAGGCTGCTCGGATAGCCTCTCTAACTCAGCCAATCCAAGCAGGCTATTTATGCATACAAATTAGACAATGTTCTGTACCAAACCTACACTGTCAAAAGCCTGCTCAGATTGGCCAGAGTCAGAGAGGAAGTCGATGACAGTATAACCTTTGAACCTTTGTTTGTTGTGATTGGCTCACTGTGGTACATGAGCACAGGAACACATGCAGCACATGCAGCACAGGAACGTTCTGTCCGATACAGCGAATATAGGCCTAAACCTATGTTTTAACTGCAAAATTAGGGGATTGTTTTATACGCCAGCATATATGGTAAACTACTAAATAAATGTTTAATGCAATCCCTATCCAAATTCAGAAAACATTCTTCAAGGACTTATACAAATCAATTATAAAGTTTGTGTGGAACCATAAAAGACCTAGGACAGTGGTCGGCAAGTTATTTTTCAACTGAGCCAAATCTCGCCAAAACCATGATTGAAATCTATTTTGAGAGCCACATTTTTTTTTTTTTTTTTGACAGCGCTAAGGGATTACTTCTGGCTCTATGCTCAAAACTTGCTCCTGGCAGGCTCAGGGGACCATATGGGATGTCGGAATTCGAACCACCGACCTTCTGCATGAGAGGCAAACACCATACCTCCATGCTATCTCTCTGGCCCTGAGAGCCACATTTTTAAAACCGAAAATACATAGGGTGGTACACTGTTTTTAGTTTCAATAAGTTTTTATTGAGAATATTCTGCGTGCAAGTATCCACATAGGTCGGGAGGATACAAATAACACAACTAATAAAATAAAAACTTTAGAAAAATATTATTTATTGATAACATTAAATTCCATAAAATTTGCCTTACAATGTAGAGAAAATTACATACTGACAATG
Organism: Suncus etruscus; assembly: GCF_024139225.1. Taxonomy (NCBI): domain Eukaryota; kingdom Metazoa; phylum Chordata; class Mammalia; order Eulipotyphla; family Soricidae; genus Suncus; species Suncus etruscus. Next base: position 150,382,502 of record NC_064849.1, on the reverse strand, counting down.
ACCGACAAAGTCACAAACACTAATGTGAACATTGGCCTTGCATTTCCTTGGATAGTTTGAGTAAGTCAGGTTTGTATGTTGTTGTTTTTAATTTTAGACAAAATTTTAGGTTCTCATCGATGAGACGATTTCTCAATTTACTCTTGATAAGATTCTTGCTTGAAAATGATTGTTCATATAAATATATAGACCCGAACAAGGAAAGAACAGCAAACACTAGCTTTTTTAGTTGATTATATGAGTCAGGAATACTATTCCAGGTGTTAAAAATCAACATATCTTCCTTCTCCAGGTCTTTCAAAGCGAACCACTTGTGCTATGAACTAAGTTCACATTTGTATTTCTCCAATCTTTCTAAATTAGCACAAAGATATTAAAATTTCTAGTTCCACAGTTCTTTGTTTTTTAAATCCAAAAATTGCATTTTAAAGTTGCCAATGTTGATATTAAAGGGAGAAAAATTTAATTCTGTTACAGTGGCATCCAGAGGTTTTTTTAACAAAGGCCAATGTCGCTTTGCTGTTTCTGAAATCCTGAAACCTCTTGAGAAAAGCTTCTCTCATATTTAAAAGTGCTGTTTTAAAATAGGTAATGTCAATATCAGAATTATTTTCTTGGCGATGTTTCAACAGGCTTGGCAGGTAAATCAAAGTTTCTCTGTCAAAATCTTGAGCAAAAACAGATAATTTGTTTTCAAACGAAATAACTTCTTCTAACATTGAAAAAATTGTGTTTCCTTTCCCTTGTAGTTTATGATTAAGCTGATTTAGATGTGAAGTAACATCCACCATGAAATACAGTTTTTGAATCCACTGATCATTTCTTAATTCTGGACAGTGAACACCCTTCTTGAGGAAAAATGCTTTAATTTCTGATAATAAGTAAGTGAAACGTTTCAAAACGTTCCCCTTGATAACCAAAATGTGCTGAAAATTAGAAACCCTACAATATGAAGATAAAACAGGTAAAAGAGAAAAACCTTTTAACAATCTTTAAAAGCAAGAATAGTGTTCCAGAGAAAATTAGTGATTTCACTGAAAGGAAAAAAAATCTATTGATACTTTAGTGCTTGCTGCAAGAAACCAAACTAAAATACACACAAAAACAAAAATGGCACTTTGTTAAAGGCATGTGATATTTCATAAAGGAATTATAATAGAGTGCCTGAAACATTTTAAAAATAATTTTTTATTTAAGCACACCTGCTACAAAATTATTTATACTGAGTTTCAATCATAGAATGTACACCACCCTTCACCAGTGCACTTTCCCCACCACCAATGTCCCCTGTTTCCTTCCCCTTCACTCTCCTCTGCCTATGACAGGGGCAGGCATTTTGCTTTTTTCTCTATATCTTTCTTTTCCTTTATGACACTGAGGTTTGCAAAGTTTTTTTATGACACCATGGTTTGAAATATTGTTAATTAAAGGGTACCATGCATGTCACTTATCCATTTTCAGCATCCAGTTCTTGTCTATAGTGAAATTTTCAACTATCAATGTCATAATGTACCTTTCTCTATTCTAACTGAACTCACCACTTTTTATGGCAAGCTTCCTATCATGGACTAGTCCTCCTATCCCTCATCCCTATTTTCTCTAGATATTATTACCATATTGCCATTTATTATTCTTATATGCCACAAATGATTATTCTGTGTCTATACCTCTCCTTCTGACTCATTTCACTCAGAATAATAATCTGATGTGTTGATGTATGTACAGATGATGCACTGTGCATGGCTCAGTGTTTTTGTGTAGTCACAAGAAACAGAAGTTGCACACCTGTACATTGTATCCACTCATTGTATGATAGACTGGATTCAAAAAAACTCTCACTCAGAGTGTTGAATAGCCTGGATTTGATTACAATTGTGAATTTCTCAAATTATCCTGACTCCTGGAGCGGCTGCCCAGCACACAGAAGAGCCAAATTAAAAGTGTAAAGAGCCACATGTGGCTCATGAGCCACAGGTTGCCAACCACTGACCTAGGATATCCAAAACTATATTGAAAAGCAAGAAACTGGGAGGAATCTCATTACTTAACTTGAAGCTCTACTACAAATCACAGTGATCAAAACAGCATGGTATTGGAACAAAGCAGCAATGACAGACTTTTAAACCAATGGATCAGAATAGAATACCCATTGACAAACCCCCAAGTATATGTCCAATTAATTTTTAATAATAATTTTTATTGAGACCCATGTGAATTACAAATCTTTCAAAGTTATATTTAGTGACAGTGAATAAGAGCAATTCCCCACCACCAGTGTTGACCTCCCTTCACCACTGTTCCCAGCATACATCCCATACTTCCCCATTTTTCCCCCTGGACTACTAGTGTAACCAGTCCCCTTTATATATAACTTGTACATCTTGATTCTGTTGTCATTGACTTTGGGTTTGATATTTATGCCTGATCGTTATTTATATCCACACAATGTTCATGACACTGTTTGCTCCTGATACCATCCACTTTCTTTTCCTTTACCCCCACTGTTATTTTATGAGGAAGAAAAAATGATTCACATTCTGTGGATCTGTTGTGAAAAGAAATAAAATAAATGAATAAGTAAATAAATAAAAACACTGGGAGAAATCCATCTAGAAGATATCAGTATCAATTTAAAAAAAGAAAAAGGTGGGCAAGAAAAAATGAAGAAGCAATGACAGAATATACAACAGTAACACAAAAAAATCTACTAAAAACAACACACAAAAAGAAAAGAACAAAAAGAGGGTGGTATGGTGATGCTGTGTGTGTGTGTGTGTGTGTGTGTGTGTGTTTGCATAGGCACAGTAAGTATTGGGGAAATTTGATAGGGAATTCCCTTGGCCTAAGAGGTACAGGGTTTCTCCACCCTTGAAATGTACTGTCATGGGAACAACTACAGGCTCGACATATGCTTATTATAGAACCCCAAAGTCCTTTTATGGTGCCAGGAAACGTTCTGCTTAGTTGTGGCTGACAAACTCAATCCACTTCATATTTGCACAGGTCATAAGACAAAGTCTAGGATAGAGTCTTTTTTCTATGGTCCTAGGAGTTGTGTTCCATCATCGTTGTTGTAGTTAGTTTTCTGTAGTTAGTGATCTTGTTTTTTGCACAGATGAAGCCTAGTATATAGCCTTTCCTTATGGTTTCAGAAGTTCTGCTCAGTCATAATTGTCAAATTCAGACCTCTGGAATTAGAGATCTTGGTTTATGTTCATATCCTAGGCTGAAGCCTAGGCTAGAATCTTTCTTTTTGGACTCAGGAAAAGTTCTATCCAGTTGTGGTTGTCTCCTGTAATTAGAGATTTTGATTTTTGCCCATATCAAGGATTTAGTGTTTTCTGATTTCATCTTACCATTGTTATGAGGTAGGGCAACCTGCTCTTAGGTCTAGTTCAGGGATCTCAAACTCAATTTACCTGGGGGCCACAGGAGGCAAAGTTGGGGTGATCCTTGAGTGCAAAGTCAGTAGTAAGCCTTGAACATTGGGGGGTGTGACCCAAACAACTAAAACAAAACAAAACAAAAAAGATTCCTCTAGGGCAGGGCCACAAAATGTTGTATGATGGGCCCCAAACGGCCCGCGGCCGCGAGTTTGAGACCCCTGATCTAGTTTTTGCTGTTTCCTCATTATCAGGATGTTGTATCAACCTGGTGCAAGCTGGTGCCAGGGTGGTATTAGGCACTCGCTGGAATGTATTTGAATCTTGATGCTGTTGTAGGGAAATGTGTTGTTTCTACAATTGAGATCTGGGATTCAGGGTTGGAGGACCTCTGTTCAATCATATGGAATCTAAGTTGAGTCCCCATGACAAATGTTCAGGGTGGGAGGCACCCCTGCAATATATTTATGGGTTCTTATCCCTAGTAGATAAGAGCTTGTTTCTATAAATAAGATTTTCCCCTTTTTTAGTATGCCTAGGCAAAATGGAACAGTGCCATATTATATTGCGGGTTGGGGTAAGAATGACAGGCTATACCATCTCTGTGCCATGGTTTTGACCTAAGCATTTATTCCAAGCAGGACTTTTCTTATAGAGTTTCATACCAGGCAAAACTCAAACAAATAAAATTATGAAAATATATATATATATATAAATTAAAAAAATGAGAAAACACAAAATTTAAAAAGATTTTTTTAAAGAAAAAGAAAAAATAGAAAATAAAGGGATGATGGAGGAGGCTACTTTTACACTTGGAAATAAACACACTAAGATACATAACTATATTATGAGTATATGTTTATAAAGATAATATATATTCCCATTAAGTCTTTTGAGATATTCTTGGGGGAGCGTAAGATTCAGGGCTCATTTCTATCCTACACTGTGGTCTTATTCTGTTCGAGAAATAGTTTGTAGTAATAAGGAATTTGATAGTGTTCTTGAATTGGGCTCCTTCTGGGGCTGAATTCAGTAGCATGCAACGGTCCACATTTAGGGGGGATGTGTATGAAGAAGATCCACAGAATAAATCTACAGGAGTGGTGGTTTCAGCTTCTTGCTGGGGTCTGAGATGTGGGACTGAGAGGCTGTCCTTTTGCTCTGAGAGCTGGTGGTGGATTATTGGAGTTGACAGTGGGTCTCGGTACATAATGAGTTAAGGGTATGAGGGTAAAGTGGCTTAAATCGGGAGGGATAATGGATCAGGATTGGAAGACAAAGGAATTTAAGGAGTTCTGAAGGAGATAGGGGATATAATGTAAAAGGGAGGCTATATACCAGGGGTGGCGAACAAGTTCGACACAAAAAGCCAAAAAAAATTTTTTGTTGTTTTGTGGTTTTTGGGTCAAACCCGGCAGTGCTCAGGGGTTATTCCTGGCTCCAGGCTCAGAAATTTCTCCTGGCAGGCACGAGGGACCATATGGAATGCCGGGATTCGAACTGATGACCTCCTGCATGAAAGGCAAAAGCCTTACCTCCATGCTATCTCTCTGGCCCCAAAGAGCCAAAATTTTAAATTGTGAGAGTCAGAGAGCCACACCACGCAGTGACCTGCCAAAACAAACACATAAAAGCATCTAATTTTAACAATAATATATTAAACACATATTGCATTTTGCCATTTTGAGGGAGGGTCAAAATCCTGCAGTGATGGTGAGGGTGTGCTGTGTCCTCCACACTAAGCACTAAAGGCAATATGTGACCCAACATGTGACACACAGGTTCCCTGCTCGCTGACCCGTGCAGTTGTTTTCGAGGGATGGGAGACGGGAGGACGCAGCCTGGGGGTGGGAGGGACTTTGTACTCGGAGATCTCTCCTTAGAGGTCCTTTTCAGAAGCAGCAGAACAAACTCCAAACCGGGCAAAGAGCCACAGTATACAAAATCAGGATAAGAGGCAAAGAGCTGCATTCATTTTGGCATGTTCACCACCCCTGCTATATATATAGAGAGAGATGTTTAGGTTGGGCAGACAAAGAGGAATCCATTGTATACAATCTCACACCCACTTATAGACAAACATTAGAGATCTTTTCATAAGTTGATTTTGTAAGCCTGACCCTCATAGGATGGGTCTGGGCTTTTAAGAAATAATCACAAAAAAGAAGAAAGAAGAAAGAAAGAAAGAAAAGAAAGAAAGAAAGAAAGAAGAAAGAAAGAAAGAAAGAAAGAAAGAAAGAAAGAAAGAAAGAAAGAAGAAAGAAAGAAAGAAAGAAAGAAAGAAAGAAGAAATAAAGAGAAAGAAAGAAACAAAGAAATAAAGAAAGAAAGAAACAAAGAAAGAAAGAAAGAAAGAAAGAAAGAAAGAAAGAAAGAAAGAAAGAAAGAAAGAAAGAAAGAAAGAAAGAAAGAAAAAGAGAGAAAGAAAAAGAGAAAGAAAGAGAGAAAGAGGAAGGAAGGAAGGAAGGAAGGAAGGAAGGAAGGAAGGAAGGAAAAAGAAAGAAAGAAAGAAAAAGAAAGATAGAAACAAATAATTAATGAAACAAAGAAAGAAATTTAGAAATAAAGAAAGAAAGAAAGAAAGAAAGAAAGAAAAGAAAGAAAGAAAGAAAGTAAGAAAGAAGGAAGGAAGGAAGGAAGGAAGGAAGGAAGGAAGGAAGGAAGGAAGGAAGAAAGAAAGAAAGAAAGAAAGAAAGAAGAAAGAAAGAAAAAGAAAGAAAGGAAGAAAGAAAGAGAAAGAAAAACAATAAACAAACATGCATACAAACAAAAAATTCATAGAGGAAAATATAGGCAGCATACTCCAAGACTTAGACAACAACCAATTCTTCAGTTTGGGTAGGATGCCAATAGCAAGGACTAAAGTATCAATTCAGAATAAATGGGACTACATCAAACTAAAAAGTTTCTGTATGGTAAAAGAAACATGGGCTAAAACTACAAGACAACTAACTGAGTGGGAGAATATATTTGCACTCAACACATCACTTAAAGTAATAATATCTAGGATACACAAAGTACTCACAAAGGTTAACCCCACAAAACTTAAAAACCCCATAAAAATGGGATAAGAAATGAACAGACACTTCTCTGAGGAAGACCATCGGATGGCCAATAGGCACATGAAAAAAAAATGCTCACCGTCACTTATCATTAGGGAAATCCAAATCAAGACAACAGTGAGATATCATCTTACACCAGTGAGGATGGTACATATCAAAAATATTGGAAATGGGCCAGAGCAATATAGCACAGCAGGTAGGGCATTTGCCTTGCATGTGGCCAACCTGGGTTCTATCTCCAGCATCATATATGGTCCCCAAGCCTGCCAGGAGTAATTTCTGAACACAAAGCCATAAGTAATCCCTGAGTGCCACCAGATGTGGCCCAAATACTAAACATATATATGTAAATATATATATATATATATATATTATATATATATATATATATATATATTATATATATATATATATATATATATATAATGGACCAATTTATGTTGACAGGGATATGGTGAAAAAGGAACTCATACTCTGCTGGTGGGAATGCTGTTTGATCCACCCTATATGGAGAACAGTTATGAGAGTTCTCAGTAATGAATAATTAATCTTAAATATTACACAGCAATCCTGCTTCTGAATATCTCTCCCCAGGACATAAAAAAACTGAATACTAACCAAAAAAGTATGTATTCACACTACTATTCATTGCAGGATTCTATACAATAGCTAAGAGTTGGAATCAAACTAGTTGTCAAAAAAAATCATGAAGATGTGATACATATAGAATGAAATATTACAGGCTGTAAGGAATGATTCAACAATGCAGTTTGCTGCAACATGGATAAAACTGGAAGATATTACTTGAAATGAAGCAATCTGAAGAAGGACAAATACAGAATGATATTAGTTATATGTGGAATAAATGTAATTGTATAAATAGGGGGTAATCCCTTCTCCCCCCCTTCACTTACCACCTTACAAATTCTTTTCAAACCTTTAATTTTCTCACACCCCATCTGTTATTTCTCCCATATTTAACCCTTTTTACCCTCAGTTCTTAACTCCTCAGGAAGCGGAACATTCCCCCGACCCCAGACAGTGCCAACCAGCTCCAAAAGTGAAAAAATAGATTCTCAGCCCAAAAAGAAGCTGCCGGCACTGCTGCTGCTTTGCTCTCATCAGCTCCCTTGCCCCCACCTTGCTGTGGACTGTTGCTCGCTACTAAATTTGGTTTCTGAGAAGTCCCCAGCTCAAGGACATATCCTGGTATGTGACGGCTGGGAGCCATTTTTTAGACTTCACAAGACCAAATCACAGGCTAAAACTGTTCTCTGGATTTTTATCCCCCGTCCCAGACTATTTCAAAAGACTTAAAGGGGACATGTATATATCCTTTGAATATTTATTTGGATTTATTTTCTTTTTTTTTAATTTTTTCTTTCTTTTAACATCTTGATTACAAATATGATTGTGATTAGGTTTCAGTCATGTAAAGAACTCACCCTTCACCAGTGAAACATTCCCACCACCAATGTCCCAAATCTCCCTCCATCCCACCCCACCCACACCTGTACTGTAGACAGACTTTCCAGTTCCCTCATTCATTCACATGCTTATGGTAGTTCTCTGTGTAGTTATTTCTATAACTTCACTCACCAGTCTTTATGATGAGGTTCATGAAGTGAGCTGGAAGTACCAGCCCTCCTCTCATTGTCTCTGAGGATTGTTGCAAAAATGACTTTTATTTTTCTTAAAATCCATAAATGAGTGAGACTATTCTGCATCTCTCTCCCTCCCTCTGACTTATTTCACTCAGCATGATAGATTCCATGTACATGCATGTATAGGAAAATTTCATGACTTTATCTCTCCTGACTTCTGCATAATATTCCATTGTGTATATGTACCACAGATTCTTTAGCCATTCATCTGTTGAAGAGCATCTTGGTTGTTTCCAGAGCCTGGCTATTGTGAATAGTGCTGCAATAAATATAGGTGTGAGGAAGGGATTTTTGTATTGTATTCTTGTATTCTTAGGGTATATCACTAGGAGTGGAATAGCTGGGTCGAATGGAAGCTCAATTTCCAGATTCTGGAGGAATCTCCATATCGCTTTCCATGGAGGTTGGACTAGATGGCATTCCCACCAGCAGTGGATGAGTTCCTTTCTCTCCACATCCCTGCCAGCACTGATTATTCTCATTCTTTGTGATGTATGCCAATCTCTGTGGTGTGAGACGGTATCTCATCATTGTTTTGATTTGCATCTCCCTGATGATTAGTGATGAGGAACATTTTTTCATGTGCTTTTTGGCCATTTGTATTTCTTTTTTTATCAAAGTGTCTGTTCATTTCTTCTCCCCATTTTTTAATAGGATTAGATTTTTTTTCTTATAAGGTTATGTCAGTGCCCTTTATATTTTGGATATTAGCCCATTATCTGATGGGTGTTGGGTGAATAGTTTCTCCCACTCAGTGAGTGGCTCTTGTATCCTGGGCACCATTTCTTTTGAGATACAGAAGCTTCTCAACTTAATGTATTCACTTCTGTTAATCTCTGCTTCCACTTGTTTGGAAAGTTCAGTTTCCTTCTTGAAGATGCTGTTAGTCTCAATGTCATGGAGTGTTTTACCGACATGTTGTTCTTTAATCCATTTGGATTTTACCTTTGTACATGATGTTAACTGGGGGTCTGTGTTCAGCTTTTTGCAAGTGGCTAACCAGTTCTGCCAGCACCACTTGTTGAAGAGGTTTTCCCTGCTCCACTTGGGATTTCTTGCTCCTTTGTAAAAAATTAGGTGATTGTATGTCTGAGGAACATTGTCTGAGAACTCAAGCCATTCCACTGATCTGACGTTCTGTCTTTATTCGAATACCATGCTGTTTTGATAACTATTGCTTTGTAGTACAGTTTAAAGTTGGGGAAAGTAATGCCTCCCATTTTCTTTTCCCTAGGAATGCTTTAGCTATTCAAGGGTGTTTATTGTTCCAGATGAACTTCTTAAGTGTTTGATCCACTTCTTTGAAGAATGTCATGGGTATCTTTAGAGGGATCACATTAAATCTGTATAATGCTTTGGGGATTATTGCCATTTTAATTATGTTAATCCTGCCAATCCATGAGCAGGGTATGTGTTTCCATTTCCTTGTGTCCTCTCTTATTTCTTGGAGCAGAGTTTTATAGTTTTCTTTGTATAGGTCCTTCACGTCTTTGGTCAAGTTGACTTCAAGTTATTTGAGTTTGTGTGGCACTAATGTGAATGGAATTGCCTTTTTGACGTCCTTTTCTTCCCAATCATAATTGGTGTATAAAAAGGCCATTGATTACTGTGTGTTAATTTTGTAGCCTGCCACCTTGCTATATGAGTCTATTGTTTCTAGAAGCTTTCTCATAGAGACTTTAGGGTTTTCTAAGTAGAGTATCAAGCCATCTGCAAACAAAGAGAGCTTGACTTCTTCCTTTCCCTTCAGGATTCCCTTGATATTTTTTTCTTGCTTGCTATAGCAAGCACTTCCAAAACTATGTTGAAGAGGAGTGGTGAGAGAGGATAGCCTTGTCTTGTACCAGAATTTAGAGGAAAGGTTTTTAGTTTTTCTTCATTGAGGAAAATATTTGACATTGGCCTGTTGTAGATGGCTTCAACTAGATTGAGAAAGGTTCCTTTCATTCTCATCTTGCTAAGAGTTTTGATCAAGAATGGGTGTTGGACCTTATCAAATGCTTTCTCTGTGTCTATTGATATGATCATGTGATTTTTATTTTTATTGTTGTTGATGTTGTGTATGTTGTTGATAGATTTATGGAAGTTAAACCATCCTTGCATTCCTGTGATGAAACCTACTTGGTCATAGTGTATGATCTTCTTGATGATACATTGGATCCTATTTGCCAGGATTTTGTTGAAGATCTTTGCAACTGCATTCATCAGAGATATTGGTCTGTAATTTTATTTTTGGCAGCATCTCTGTATGGTTTTGGTATCAAGGTGATGTTGGCTTTTAAGCTGTTTGGGAATGTTCCCGTTTTTTCAATTTCATGGACGAGCCTGGCTAGCATTGGTAATAGCTCCTCTTGAAAAATTTGAAAGAATTCATTAGGAAATGCATCTGTGCCTGGGCTTTGGGCAGATATTTGAATACAGTTTCAAATTCCTCAGTAGTGATGGGGGTGTTTAGATATGCTACATCCTTTTTACTTAACTGTGGAAGGTTATAAGTGTCCAAGAATATTTCCATTTCTTCTAGGTTCTCATGTTTAGTAGCATAAAGTTTCTCAAAGTATTCTGATTACCCTTTGAGTTTCTGCAATATCTGTCTTGATCTTCCCCTTTTCTTTTCTAATATGGGTTATTAGGTTTCTCTCTCTCTCTTTCTTTGTGAGTTTTGCCAATGGTCTATCAATCTTGTTTATTTTTTCAAAGAACCAACTTCTGCTTTCGTTGATCTTTCAGATTGTTTTTTGGTTTTCGACTTCATTGATTTCTGCCTTCAGCTTTGTTATTTCCTTCTGTCTCCCTATTTTTGGTTCCTTTTGTTGGTCATTTTCTAATATTTTGAACTGCGTCATTAATTTCTACAGGAATGCCCCTTCTTCCTTCCTGATGTGTGCTTATAGAGCTATAAATTTTCCTCTCAGGACCACTTTTGCTGTGGTCCATAGATTCTGGCAGTTTGTGTCTTCATTATCATTTGTTTCCAGGAAAGTTTTGATTTCCTTTTTGATTTCATCTCGGACCCACTGTTTGTTCAGTAGTTGTTCAGGGTGCTTTGTTTTCAATTGTTTAAGTTTTTCTTTTGTGTGCCTTTGTAGTTCACATCTAATTTCAGAGCCTTGTGGTCCGCAAAGGTAGCCTGTAAGCTTTCTATCCTCTTGATTTTATGGAGGTAAGTTTTATGTGTCAGCATGTAGTCTATCTGGAGAGTGACCCATGTACATTGGAGAAGAATGTGTATCCAGGTTTTTTGGGATGGAGTGTTTTATATATATTAGTCCTCTTTCTTCCATTACTCTTTTCAGGGCTAGTATGTTTTTGTTGGGTTACTGTCTGGTTGACCTATAAAATGTTGGTAGGGCGGTGTTGAGGTCTCCCACAATTATTGTGTTATTATTGATGTCTTCTTTCAGATTTGTCAGTAACTGTATTAGATAATTTGCTTCTCTCTCATTGGGTGCATATATGTTTAATAGTCTGATTTCTTCCTGTTGCACATATCTCTTGATTAGTACATAGTGTCCATCTTTGTCCCTTACCACTTTTCTGAATATAAAGTTGGTGTCATCAGATATTAATAAGGCCACCCCAGCTTTTTTGAGGGTGTTGTTTGCTTGGATGATTTTCCTCCAGCATTTGATTTTGAGTCTATGTTTGTTCTGACTATTCAGGTGTGTTTCTTGTAGGCAGCAGAAGGTTGGATTCATCTTTTGACCCATTTTGCCACTCTGTCTTTTAATTGGTGAATTTAGTCCATAGACATTAAGGGAGATGATTGTCATAGGATTTAATGTCATCTGTGTAGATAAGTTTGCTGTGTTTGTTGGTCTCTCTTGTCTTAAAGTAGACCTGTCAGTTTTTTCTTTAAGGCTGGTTTTTCATTTGTGAAGTTTCTGAGCTGTGTTTATCCATGAAGCTATGTATTTTTCCTTTAAACCTGAACTTGCGTCTGGCTGGGTGTAGTATTCTCAGTGAGGCATCCATTTCATTCAGTCTTGTCACAATATCCCACCACTGTCCTCTGGCCTTGAGAGTTTCTTTTGACATGTCTGCTGTAAGTCTTAGGGATGCTCCTTTGAATGTAATTTCCCTTTTTGATATTGCTGCTTTCAGTATTATATCTCTATCAGTGGGATTTATCATTGTAACAAGGATGTGTCTTGGGGTGTTTTTCTTAGGTCTCTTTTAGCTGGTACTCTTCAGGCATGTAGGATTTGATTGCATGTAGTCTTTACCTCTGGGAGTATCTCTTTGATGATGTCTTTGACAGTTGATTCTTCCTGGAGACTCCTACCTAGGTCTCTGGGACGCCAATGATTCTTATGTTGTTTCTGTTGAGTTTATCAAAGACTTCTATTTTCATCTGTTTGCATTCCTTGAGTACTTTTCCATTGCCTGATCGTTTGTCTTCACATTCTTTTCCAATTTCTTGTGCTGTGTTGAGTTTTTCTGCATCACATCTTTCAGTACTCCGATTCTCTCCTCAGCTGCTGTGACCCTGCTATTGAGGCCATCCATTGAGGTTTTCAGTTGAGCTACCATGTTTTTTCAGATTTGTTATTTCAGTTTGGAGTTTTCTGATTTCTGTCTTTGTGTTCGATCTATGCTTTCTTTGAGTTCTACAAACATCTTCCATATTGTTATTTTAAGTTCCTTATCTGAGATATTAATCAGATGGTTGGATGCAGGTCATCCAAGCTATTGTTTTCATTCTCTGTGTATGTTGTTTGTATGCGAGGTTTCCCCATTGTCACGCTTGTAGTGTGATTTTACTGAGTGTTTTGGTGGGGTTCATTGGTTAAAAAGAGTGGATGGCCACAAAGCAGAGTGGCCACGCTCTTCTGCGTCTTCTAGATGACAGTTTTTTTTGGAGGGGGGGTGTGCTTCCTAGGCATCTAAGTAGAGCTTCAAGTATTCAGGGAAGACAGACAAGTAATGTAAAGAGTTCCCTTCAGGTCCTCAGGGTCATCCAAGGCGCAGCAGGAGGGTGGAGCCAGTCAAGAACTCTCTGTAGTAGGCAGGATTGCCTACAGGAACGCTCATGAAATCCAGTCTCAGGCAGCTGAAAACAGCATGACCCAAGATGGCTTCTGCGATCTTCTAACACCCAGCAGAAACCAGCAGTAATCAGTGTGTGTATAACCCGACCCACCTCTGAAGCAGGCAGGATCACCAGCAGGAACGCTGATGAAATCCAATCTCAGGCAGCTAGAAATCTCATGGCCCAAGATGGCTTCTGCCCCTTTCTGGATTTATTTTCTTAATAGACCTAATTCTTACTGTATATCTTATTATGTAGCAACAATTGCCCCCATTTTTCTGGAATCCAGTGGGGAATTCTAGAAATTAAGTTTTGCTAATATTCTGAGTGCCTGTTCAAACCAGGTTATAGGGATTGTTTAGCTTGCTATTTTTATTTTTAGGCCTAATTCTTACTGTATATCTTATTTTGTAGCAACAATTGCCCCCATTTTTCTGGAATCCAGTGGGGAATTCTAGAAATTAAGTTTTGCTAATATTCTGAGTGCCTGTTCAAACCAGGTTATAGGGATTGTTTAGCTTGCTATTTTTACCCCCATATGCATCAGTAGTACCATGTGGTATTGTTCCTTTTTGCATAGGCACATTAAAATGGGGGAAATATTACATGTGCAAACAAGTTCTTATCTAATAGATATAGGAATACATCATTTCTGTTTGTTTTTTGGTCATACCCAGAGGCACCCAGGGGTTATTCCTGGCTCTGCACTCAGAAATTGCTCCTAGAAGGCTGGGAAACCATATGGGATGCTGGGAATTGAACTGGAGTCCTTCCAGGGTTGGCCACGTGTACAGCAAATGCCCTACCACTGTGCTCTCACTCCGGATCCAGAAACACATAAATTTTATATTGCAGTGGGGCCGTATACCCTGAACACTTATTACAGTGACTTGGCTTAGGCTTCAGAAGATCAGACACTGACCATTCACCCCTGAATCTTGGACCCCATCTCTGGAAATAGCATGGTTTTTTACATTAGCACCAGAAATTGGACTTCTACCAGGGAAGACCTTACTGCTGAGCTGGCATGAACTTACTCCAGTGTTGTTCATATGACACCCTGACGACTTGGTTACAGCAACAACTTGCTTTCAGGGCAGGGTTCTCTGCATAGCCACGGAATGGTGAGATGATACCAGAAGATGCTCTGTGTCACTCTTACTTTGACATAGGATCTGTACAGAAACCAAGAACTCTAAACACAGCAACACTGACAGCAACAACTGTGATTGTGAAGAGCTTTTACTGGGACCACAGAGATTGACTTTGACGTTAGACAAATTGGCATGTCTGATGGCTGTGATTGGTCTTACGCCAGAAAACTTCATAAGTAAGTTCTCCCTGTTTTTAAGCCAAAGGTTTTTCCTTTATATTTCCCCAAATTTTGCTGTGCCTATACAAACAACAACTACCATACACACATCCTTTTTTTTGTATTTTATAATTTCATCTTTAAAAAAATTGTGTTTACTAAACCTTCTGTTATTGTATTAATGACTTTATTGGAGATACAATAATATCCACAGATATATTTGTTACTGGGCTTTTCTCTTCTTTTTTCCTTCCTTCCATTTTATTTTTTAGTTTTTCTTTCTATTTCTATTTTTCTCAATAACCTTCCTTTATCTTGAAACAAATGTATTATATCAGTTATGTCAACTATGGGATGCACTTTCTTTAAATAAAAAATTAACAAATAAATGGGGGTTAATGAGAAAAACTGTAGACTCCAGTATATTGTGAGGAGAAGGAAAGAAATCCAGTAGAGGAGGAGAAACACAAATATGAGAGCATTGGGGGCAGGATCCAAGAGATGGTGATGGTGGTGTTCAGAAAGTATAGAACTAAATATCCAAGCCAGAAAGCCAGAGTCATCAACAATGAAAATATGAGACCAACTCTTTATCAACCAAAATTCAAAATGAGACTGTTATATATATGCTGGAAGGTTGGCATGGTGGCAGGGGGTGGATCTAGGAACATTAATGGAAACTGGTAGTGGGATTAATCCTGAAACATTGTAGGTCTGAAACTCAACTGTGAATAACTTTGTAAATCACAATGGCTGAAATAAAAAATTTAAAAGCATGCTTTTAGTATAGTTATTTGAAATAATTTCCTAACTGTATCATTTCTGTTATACATGTTTCAAGATGTTTGTATATATACATGAGTATAACATTTGATTTTATTTACTGAAGTGAACTACTTGTCAGACGTGTGTAAGCAAAAACAAAAAATCTAATTTTACTCCTACAGCACAAACTTGCTTTGTCAGTTCTTTTTCCTTACACTAGATTATATAATCAGTTTCTCTTAGCATATAAATTTTATTCTAATAAAAATGTTGTCTTCTGATCTGCAACATACATTTTCCAATGTATCTAAACTCTTTAAACTACTATTACCATTTTGTAGAATGTAAAAATTCAGACTATCTCCACTTACTACTTTCTATTATAATATTATTGTCATTTATTTAAATTTTACAGAAGCTATCATCACAGAATACCATGCTATTATTTCAAATTTTTACATGTTAGATTAGTAAAAAAAAACTATAATTTTATACTTTGGCATAATTTATTATTTTCCAAATTTTCTCTCTTTAGTTAGACCTAAGTTTTTGAACAAAGAAGTTTCTATCACTTTGTTTATTTACTTATGTATTTATTTACTTATTAGGGAGGGCACACCTGGTGACACTCAGGGGTTACTCCTAGATACTCTATCAGAAATTGCTCCTGGCTTGGGGACACCTGGCTATGGAACACCAGGGGCTAGAACCATGGTCCATCCAAGAATAACACAGGCAAGGCAGATACTTTACTGCTCTGCACTCTACTGCTCGGGCCCCAGCTTGGGTTTTTATTTTATTTTTTAATTTCTAACTCTTTAACCCCATTTAACTCTTTGTGCAGGGAAAAATAACAATTTTTCTTGTCTTTTATTTGAGTAGTTGTATGTTCCCTTTATAGGTAAGGATAATTTAACCAGATACTGAATCATAGGTTGGTGGCTTCTTCAAGACCTTTAATACTTAACAATATTCTTCATTGTTTCTGCAGGGAAGTTCAATGTAATTTTTATCCCATTAGATTTGTAAACATAGTTGGTATTTCTTTATGACTTCAAGTTTGTCTTTATATTTATTTAATGCTGTTTGAATACATATGATCAAATATAGGTATTTCAACTTGAATTTCTGTACATTAAGTATGTAAATTTTAGATTGTTATTCATTTTGGAAACTTTTTTTTGTGTGTGGGGGCACTCCCGGTGATGCTCAAGTGTTACTCCTAACTGTGCGCTCAACAATTGCTCCTGGCTTGAGGGACCATATGGGACGCCGGGGGATTGAGCCACAGTCCTTCCTAGGTCAGTCTCTTGCAATGCAATTGCCCTACCACTGCACCACCGCTCCGGCCCTCATTTTGGAAACTTTTGAAATCTTATTGTGTGTGTGTGTGTGTGTGTGTGTGTGTGTGTGTGTGTGTGTGTGTGTGTTTGGCTCATACATGGGGATTCTCAGAGATTACTGTGGCTCTGTGATCATTCTCCTGGCTGCATACCCAGGAATCACTCCTGCCAGTGCTTGGGAGATGATATGTAATGCAAAGGATCGAACCAGGGTTAGTCTTGTGCAAGGAAAGCATGCTATACACTGTACTATGACTCTGGTTCCAGTCCTGATTATTTTAAATTGTTCTGTTTTTCCTTTTACTAGTCTCCTTGTAGTATTTCTCTTTTGCATAAGTCACACATTCTGTGTGGGTCTGAGTGGGTGTCCCTTTGCTTGGGTGCTGGGTAATGGCTTATTGGGATAGGAGGTCAGTCTTGATGCCTAATGAATTAAGAACTGAGATAGAAGAGTTTTAATAAGTTGGAAAATCGGGTTGGGATTGGGGGGTGAAGAATAGTCAGATTTCTGAAGGGAAGAGGGGTTATATACACTATATATGGGTATATCGGAGGGGTTATATACACTATAAGCATGAGTTATTTACAATTTAGGTTTGGCTCTTCATGGAGGAGTCCTATCCCTGTGTGCTCATGCCCACATATAAATGTACAATTGTTAGCTTAGGTATAGCTTAAGAAAAAAAGGAGGGGAGATCAAGAAATAAGGTGAAATGATAGATAGGTAAATATAGTACTAGTAAGGTAAAGAAACTAATAGATCATCTAGTAGAGATTGGGTTGGTGTGTCAAAGTGGGAAGGTTTTCTCAATTTCTTTTTTTTTTCTTTTTCTTTTTCTTTTCTTTTTTTTTTTTTTTTTTTTTTTTTTGGATTTTGAACCACACCTGGTGATGCTCAGGGGTTACTCCTGGCTATACGCTCAGAAATCGCTCCTGGCTTGGGAGGACCATATGGGACGCCAGGGGATCAAACTGTGGTCCTTCCTACGCTAGTGCTTGCAAGGCAGACACCTTACCTCTAGGGCCACGTCTCTGGCCCCATTTTCTCAATTTCTAGAGATTTTGTTAGTGATGGGGTTGGGCCTCCCTGTATGAGGGTTTCAGGATTAGGTGATGACTGGAGCAATTTTGGGTACACATAGATTTCGCGTCTTTGAGTACTAAACAATGTGTTAATGAGGTTTATCTATATAAGTGGTTACCCTATGTAGTATTGTCTGCAGCACCTTATATATCAAATTTTCTTTCCTAAAAAGGAAGTAACAGTATGATTTTTATTTGATATGGATTGAATGGATGATAATGAGGAGGAAAAGGTAGAAGGAGAAAAGGGAGAAAGAAAGAAGTAGTGAGAAGAGAGGAGAAAACAGAAAGGGAATATTAGTTTGCTTGATCGTGTTCGATGAGTAGACCCGATAGTATAAGTCACAGTTGCCTGCTTCAGTGATCTGGTTGGTCACATGCTTCAGGTCCTAATGGAGGGCATAATTTAGAGATAAAGAGTATGTTAAAGTGTTTTATCAAGACATTTTCATAATGCAAACTGAGTTGATATCTAGTGTGACTGAGTGCCGAGGTGCCACCTTAGGTTTTTTACCCTTTGTATCCAATACCCCTGTAGACAGAAAAGCTGAGAGGTTATTTTAAATATAGTAAGATTAAGGCATTAAAACATATTGTTATGAAATGCTTCCATTGGAGTCAGTGATTTTCCATTGTATTCTTTACCTGTAATTGTGTATAAGATCCCTAAGACATTATTATGGGCCTTTGTGGTAAAAGGCTGATTACATACCTGTTCTATCTACGCTGTTGTTTCTGCTGTTGCTGGTTTCATTATGGTATAATGTGTAGTTGAGGCTTTGTGTTGTTTCTCTTCCACTTGTTTTGGACACTACTCCCCATTAAATGTTGACAATTACAATGTTTGGGGTTTTTACCCTGTTAAACCTTATTATTTGTTCATGGAGTATTACCTGTATATATGGTGTATATTCTAGGTACTTCAGAATAGTGCTATCATTCTGTGTTTATCTTTCATCTTCTGGCTTACTTCATTTAACATAATATTTTCTAGATCCATCCATGTTACTGTAAAGTCCATGATTGTATCACTTCTAACTGCTATGTAGTATTCCATTGTGTATAAATACCACATCTTTATGATCCAATCGTCTGTGTTGGACAACGAGGTTGGTTCCAAATCTTGGTTATTGTACTGAGTGCTGCAATAAATAGTGGGGTGCACACATACTTTGGAATGAATGTCCTTCCGACTTGGGGATAGATACTCAGGAAAGCAATTGCTGGGTCATATGGCAGCTCAATTCTTAGTTTACTGAGCACTCTCCAGACTGTTTTCCATAGAGGTTGGTCTAGGGGGCATTCCCACCAGCAGTGGATGAGAGTTCCTTTCATACTGCATCCCCACCAACAGAGATTGTTCCCATTATTTTTGATGTGAGCCATCCTCACTGGCATAAGGTGGTACCTCATTGTTGTCTTGATTTAGATTTTCCTAATGATGAGTGAAGGTGAGCATGTTTTCATGTGCCTGTTGGCCATCTTTTTTTCTTCCTTGGAGAAGTGTCTGTTCAGTTCTTTCCCCCATTTTTCTATGGCTTTATCAATCTCAAGAAGACCAGGGAGGTGATGAAAATGCGCCCTGGATCGCACACCCCACAAGAAAATCTTAAAAGACAATGGGGGAAGCCTATACTTCCTTCATAAGTTTAAGACCTATATAATACTACGTCTTAACCTGTTTTTCCCTAAATGTAAGGTAGTATCCTGCATCACTTTGTTCCTTTAATTACTTTTTAAAATTCATTTTAAAAATTCTTTTTTATATATGTGAGTATATATATATATATATATATATATATTTGTCTTATTTCTGTTTTCTTCTCTATCCACCCCCAAATGCACCAGCAATATAATGTAGCACCACTTCTTTCTGCAAAGGTATAATAAAAAAAGAGGAAATCTTACTTATAAAAACAAGCTCTTATCTACTAGGGATAAGAACTCATACTTTTTTACAATACAGGGGCACCTCCCACCTTGAACATATGTCATGTGGATCCAACTTAGACCCCAGGCGATTAGACACTGACCGTCCAACCTTGAACCCTGGATCCCAGACATAGAAATGACACAGTTCTTCACAACAGCTTCAGGAACCAAATCCCCTCCAGGACATCCTTAATACTGCTCTGGCACCAACATGTGCCAGTTCTGATATGATATCCTGACAATGAGGAAATGAGAACAACTTGATCTAAGAGCAGGTAGTCTTACCTCACCATCTAATGATAAGACAAAATCAGAAGACTTGTCATCATTCAATCTGTGCAAAAGCCAAGATCGCTATCTACAGATAACTGACTGTGACGATTATGACTGGGCAGAATGTATTCTGGAACCAATAAAAGATCCCTAGTCTAGTTTTTGGCATACCATCTGTACAACAACCAAGATCTCTAATTCCAGAGGTCTGACTGAGACAATTGCAACTGAACGGGTCTTCTGGAAAAATAACAAAAGACTCTATCCCAGACTTTCATCCTAGAATCAGCGCAATGACCAAGACCACCAACTACAGAAGATGGGTTAAAATGACAGTGAAGGAACAGAACTTCTAGAACGGCAAAGAAAGACTTCATCGTAAGCTCCATTTCTTGACCTGTGCAGATACCAAGATCTCTAGATACCAGGTTTGATTTTATCATGCATGATGGAGCAGAAGACTTTCATACACCACCAAAGCACGAAGGGGAGAGTAAATGAAAAGGCAAGTTGTCTGTAGTTATTCCCATGACAGTATACTTCAAGGGTGGAGGAACCCTGTAACTCTTAGGCCAAGGGAATTCCCTTTCTAATGTCCCCAATATTTACTGTGCCAATGCAGGGAAAAAAACTGCACAAAATAATATTTTTATTTATCTATGTATTTTTATTTATTTATTTATTTATTCATTTATTTATATTTTTGGTATTGATATTGTAGTTGTTTTCAATTTTTTTCTGTTTTGTTTTTGCACTCTGTTTTGTTTTTATTTTAGGACCATGGTTATCATGTGGTGCTTGTCTTTATTGCTGCAGTACTCATTGGATTTTTTGTTTGATATTTCTTTTTGTATTGTTGTGGTGTTTCTTTTTCCCTTTCTTCTCTCAAACTAATGTTGATAGCCTCTAGAAGGACTCTGCCCATTTTCGGCTTATTTGATTTTTACCCCATTTTATTGCTTTTCTTTTCTTCAAACAGAACCACATCACTTGAACCATCTAGTTCTGCATCTCAAATCGAGGGGAAAATAATGGAGGGCACCAAGACCAAAACAGTTGTATGATCATTAATTAGTAAGCTAGACACAGAGGGGACCACTTATAGTAGTATGGGGGGGGTAAAGGTGGGGGATATGGGATGCAAGCTGGGAACGGGGGTGAAGGGGGGACAATTTTGGTGGTGTTATATGTTATATGTTAATATGTATATGTTAATTTGTACCTAAAATATTACTGTGAAAGATATGTAATTCACTTTTGTCAAAATAAAAATTACATAAAAAAGAATAGTACTGAAATCAAGATTTGAACTGAACTCATGTGAAACAAGAAATTTAACCTTTTACTATCTATCTGGTCCTGGAGTTTTTAATCAACTGGTCTCATCCTATACTCTTTTCTTCACTTATTCAGTATCTTCAAGAACCAATCACTGGTGCCTAGAAGTTTAAAGGTAATGAGCACTCAGAAGTTCTAGGTGAACAGAAAAAGTAATGCATCACATATTTTTCATCTCTGTTATAGTATTATACATTTTAATATTTCCTTCAATTTTCATTTATCTGCTTAAAGCACTCATCAGGGGACAAGAGTCATAGTGTAGTGGGTAGGGCATTTGTCTTATATGCAGCTGACTCAAGTTGAATCCTTATCATAGCATATGGTGCCCTGAGCTCACCATGAGAGAAGAGCTGGTAATAAGTTCTGAGTAACACTGGTGTGTCCCCCACAAGTTCCCACTATGTTTGTACCCTGCACAATCGTCCAGCTCCTCTCCACCCCCTACTCACACTTCAAAATCTAGATTGGGTTAAAATTGAGTATGTTCATTCTCCCAGCATGATAAATACCAATCACCCATTTGTTTAGGGTCTGGAAATAGTTTTTCTCAAGTACAAGGTATTGTAAAAAAACAATACAGAACAAAAAAATGAGCTCCGACATGTTTTCAAATATTCATTTTCCTTTACACTGTTAGTAGAGGATTTTTAATATTATAATCTCTACCACTTGAGATAGGTACTGAGGTGAAACTCGCAGAAGTGTGGTTGTCACTTTTTTCCACCACTGTGACCACTTTCAAATACATTTTTATTTATTTCAAGTTAGTCCATGCTAAACATTTCATCAGTCATGTTTAAGGTGTTCTTCCATATGTCTATAGCCTTTTATTGGTATCTGTCCATTCAATTTTGTGTGGTAGTATTTTTCCTTGTGACATAGTTCTTTTCTGGTGTTAGGAAACATTACTGATTTTTATTTTGCTTTTTTTTTTTTCATCTGTAAGGATGAAAGTATATGACTTCCAAGATCCAAACACTTTATATTTTATACTGGATGTTTGAACATCATTTAAATGTGTTCTTTTATCCCCCAAGCTTAGGCCTTACTCTTAATTATGGTTTTAAGGAAAAGAGTTAATTTCTTTTTTTAAATATATTTTTATTTAAGTAACATGATTATAACATGATTATTACAGTCACAAATAGAACACCCCCCTTCACCAGTGTAACATACCCCCCTCCACCAATCCCCCTCTCCCATCCCCTGCCTGTATTCGATACAGGCATTCTACTACAGTTATTGTTTTTAAATTCAGTAAATTGTTTTTATTTTTCTTAAAGGATAAGGGTTAAAAAATTAGTAAGGTGTGACAGTGGCAATCGCTATTGTTTGCATAGGCCCAGACAAATATGGGGAAAACAGAAAAAAATATCTGGCCTAATTACAAGAAGGCCTCACCCCTGAGGTTTATTGGCATAAGTTCGACTCTGGGCTTCAGCATATGAGTCTTTCCAACTGGAGTCATCTCTCCTTGGTCCCGGTGAAACTTTTTTCACACTTAGCTGTTATTGGTATCAGTTCCTATATTTAAAGATTCTAGATTCTATGCATTTTCTTTCAATCGAAAAAAGAGTTAATTTCTTTTGTCTTGATTCTTCCATCTTTTTCTTCTTTATGTGCCACATTCGTTATGTCTCCTTTGAGTTCCTTCAGGGATAGAGAACTAGCTATTGAAAATGAGATTATAGTTTCCATGATAGACATTCAACACATCACCAAATTCTGGTGCTTTCTGTCACCAGGTACTTCTGTACATCTTTTTTTTTGTTGTTTCTGTATTTTTGTCCACACACCCGTGACGCTCATGGGGTTACTCTCCTGACTATGCACTCAGAAATCGCTCCTGGCTTGGGGACCATATAGGACACTGGGGGATCGAACCGCAGTCTGTCCTAGGTTAGTGCATGCAGGCAAGCAACCTACGCTTGCACCACTGCTCCTGGCCCACGCTACTATACATTTTTGGCAATGTACCACAATCTAGCACTCTAAAGTGACATCCTGATGTTTAGGATGAATGCTTAAAATTTTTAACCTTGCAACTTTTTCCCGAGGTGGTTTACTTCTTATTGTTTCCCCTTCCTTCCTCTGTGCTCCCCTTCTCTTCCTCCCTCCCTTCCTTATTTCTTAAATTTTTAAAACTGAATCACTTTGAGAATAGTTACAAAGTTGTTCATGATTGAGTTTCAGTCATACAATGTTTCAAGACCATGTGCCTTTCACCCAACTCTTGCCCCCACCCCTGCAGCACCTCTAGGGCAGACCTCTCTCTCTCTCTCTCCATCTCTCTCTTCTCTCTCTCTCTGTTTGAAATACTGTTACTGAAAGAGTTTTTTATGCAAATCACGTTGCCTCTTTTTCAGCTCTCATTCTTGGCTAGAACAATCTTTTTTTTTTTAAATACCTTTATTTAAGCACCATGATTACAAGCATGTTTGTAGTTGGTTTTAGTCATATAAATATATGAAAACCCCCTTTCATTAGTGCAACACTCCCACCACCAATGCTTTCCATCTCCCTTCTCCCCCACCCCTTGCCTGTATTTAAGACAGGCATTCTATTTTATTTTATTTTCCTCACTTCCAACCATTGTCATGATAGTTCTCAGTGTATTATTTCTCTAATTGAACTCACCACTCTTTGTGGTAAGCATCATAGAGTGGCCGGACTCCTCCAGCTTGCATCTCTATTGTCTCTATGTGTTATTACAATAATCTTTTATTTTTCTTAAAACCCATAGATGAGTGAGACTATTCTGTGTCTACCTATCTCTCCCTCTGACTTATTTCACTCAGCATAATAGTTTTCATGTCCATCATGTATAGGAAAAGTTCATGACTTCATTTTATTCTGATGACTGCATTTTGTATATGGTACCACAGTTTCTTTAGCCAATCATCTGTTGTCAGCATGTAGGTTATTTCCAGATTCTGGCTATTGTAAATAGTGCTGGCAGTGAATATAGGAGTGCAGGTGGCCTTTTTGTGCTCCTAGAGCTGTATCCCTAGGAGTGGTATAATTGGATTAAATGGGAGTAGAGCAATCATTTCAACTATTAATTGTCAAAGAATCCCTGCTCTCATCCTAATTGTGCTCCCCTCTTGTGGTAAGCTTCTCACCAGGGACCAGACCTCCCAGCCCTCCCTCATTTTTATTTTCTTTGGATATTACTATAATACTGGTTTCTCTCTTTTTGTTTTTTTTCAAGGGGTGGGGGTTTGGATCACACCTGGACAGCACTCAGGGTGTGAAATCGCTCCTGGCAGACTCGGGGGACCATATGGGATGCCGGAATTTGAACTATCGACCTTCTGCATGCAAGGCTAACACCTTACTTCATGCTATCTCTTCGGTCCCTGGTTTCCACGTGAGTGCAATCATTATGTCTGGCCCACTCATTGCACTCAGCATGATACTCTCCATATCCATCCATGCATAATAAGCAAATTTCACTACTTCACTATTTATTATGGCTGAATAGCTTTCCCTTGTGTAGAGTACCACAATTTCTTTATCCATGCATCTGCTCTTGGGCACATTGACTTGTTTCCAGATTCTAGCTATTGTGAGTGCTGCAGTGAACACATACCTTTTCGTAATTTTAATTAATTTTTAATTGTGGCTAATTACTTTTATATGCCACTGGAGTATAATCCCAGGAGGAGTACTGCTGAGTCATATGGGAGCTCAGTTTCTATAAGGAATGGCCTTATCATTTAAAAAAGGTTGATCCAATCAATATTCCCATCAGCAGTGAATGTGCTCTCATTAAAAAAATACTTTTAGGGTTCAGAGCGATAGCACAACGGTAGGGCATTTTGCCTTGCACGCAGCTGATCCAGGTTGGACCTTGATTTGATTCCTGGGTCCCATATGGTCAGGAGCAATTTCTGAGTGCAGAGGCAGGAGTAAACCCTGAGCACTCACAGGGTGTGGCCCAAAAAGCAAAAAATATAAAACAAAAATTTTTACTCTAGTGTTATGGGTTCAATTTTTGTGTGTCCCCTCATTCCTACATACAACTTAGAGAAATTGTCTGCCACAGAAACACGTTTTAGAAGTAGGAAAGAGTGTGAAATGCATACTAAATAACTTTACTAATATGTTGAAGAAAAAGTAAAGTACACAATTGCTATTTGCAAGTAATCAGCTTCTGATACATAAACGAGGTGGTAATCTTATGCTCAAGAGTGCGTAAGAATTAAAGATGTGTTTGGTTAGGTTAACACCCGAAAGGTAGTTTAGTGCGCCATGGTCGTGGGAAACTTTTTATTTATTTTGGCTCTGTTGCTACAGAAGCTAAGAACTTAGCCTGTTAAGAGAGGTGATGCTGGCCCAGATCCCTTAATAAGCAAAAGAGCAAAGTCAGGGTGATGCATGCCCAGATCTTCTCTTAATGAGTCAGAAGAGGAAGGCAGGAAGTCCATCTTACTTTAGATACATATGTAAATGTATAATATGTATATATAATTATATAGTCTCTGGCACTTCCTAGAGAAAGCGACATTTAAACTTTTCTTTTCTTCTTCTCCCTTTTTCTTTCTCTATTTCTATTTTACTTTTTTCTCTTTTTCTTCCTTCATCTCTTCTCTTTCTTTCTTTTCTCTTCATTCTTTCTTCTCTTTCTTTCTTCTTCTTCTTTTCTTTTTCTTTCTTTTCTTTTCTTTCTTTCTTTTTTCTTATCTCTTTTCTTTCTTTTTCTTTCTTTTCTTTCTTTCTTTCTTTCCTTTTTCTTTTCTTCTTCTCTTTCTTATTTTCTTCTTTCTTTTCTTTCTTTCTTTCTTTCTTTCTTTCTCTTTCTTTCTTTCTCTCTTTCTCTCTCTCTCTTTCTTTCTGTCTCTCTTTCTGTCTCTTTCTTTCTTCTTTTCTTTTCTTCTTTTCTTTCTTTCTTTCTTTCTTTCTTTTTCTTTCTTCTCTTTCTTTCTTTTCTTCTTTCTCTCTTTCTTTCCTTTCTTTCTTTCTTTCTTTCTTTCTTTCTTCTTCTCTTCTCTCTCTCTCTCTCTCTCTCTCTCTCTCTCTTCTTTTATACGTTATCATTTTACCCTTCTAAATCTAAACTTTTCCTCTCTGATCTTGTCAGGAGTTGAATGGAGTTGAAAGCTTGGCTACATCAAGGGTGGGCAAGAGAACTATTTAGCTACAGATAGACATTCCCGGATTTAAAAAATCCCATGCGAGAGAAGGTTCTTTAGGAAAGGGCCGTTTTCTGTAGCGATGGTGAAAGCACTCAAGGGTCCCCCAAAGACGAGCAGACCCCGCGGGAAACCAACCACCGCACACCCTGCCCCTCGCCTCAGGCGTCTCTCACAGCCCACCTGAGCGCCCGCCACAGGGCGACCACGCCCGGCCACTTCCGGGTCGTCGCCCGCTGCCGCCGGCGCGCGTGCAGTGACGTCACGGGCCTCGCAGACCCGGAAGTGGCGGGCGAACTTGCTCGGGGCGCGGATCCCGAGAGGGGAGTCGGAGCCGCCGCACGAGGGAGTCGGTCGGTCGGGCGAGCTGGACGGCCACGCCTCCTCCCGCCTCCCCCCGCAGCCCTGTACTGGGGGCAGAGCTCAGGTAGGACCTGCCATGTGGCGGGATGTGAGCTCGTGGGTGGCAGGCCCGGGCTAGGATGCAAGCAAGGGGCTGCTGGCCTGCCTGGTCTCCCTTGGGGGAGCTCTGGCCCTTGGGGGCTCCACGCCATCCGATGCCATTTGCATTTTCTGCATCTGCTAGCCCACATCTCTGTCCCGCGTCCAGCACCCCGCGAATGGACACATTGCACTGCCCTCTCTTGCACTTCCCAGGCGTGCAGGACACGTGTCTCTTGCAGGGCTCTCCCTCCCTAATCAGCACTCTTGCTTGCGGTTCTGGCAGCCACAGAAACTCTATTAGAGGAATGGGCCCTCTTGGCTTTTCTCAGGAAAAATACTTTTCCTTCTTAGAAAAGCCAAGAGGGCCCATTCCTCTTAAATGGTTTTTATGGAGACACACGTGAATTACAAGTCTTTCCCAGGTACATTAGTGACAGTGAATTAGGGCCATGCCATTCCCCAACCACCAGTGTTGACCTCCCTTCACCCCTGTTGCCAGTTTGTATCCCATACTCCCCTCCACCTCCTGTATCCCTCTCTGGACTGCAAGTGTAACAGGTCCCCTTTACAACTACAGGCTCTCGACATACTCATTATTGGACCCCAAAGTCTTTTTATGGTGCCAGGAAATGTAGAGCTCAGTTGTGGCTGACAAAATCAGTCATTTATAGAACTTGTACATCTTGATTCTGTTTGTTGTTGTCTTTGGGCTTGGTATTTAGGCCTGATCGTTAGGTATTTCCACTCAATGTTCATGTGCCTGTTTGCTCCTGGTACCATCCACTTTTTCCCCTTCCCTCAATTTATGAGGCAGAACAAGATGATTCAAGCCCTGTGGTTCTGTTGGGGAAAAAAAAAGTTTGTCCAGGAGGTATCAATATCAATTGAAAAGAAGAAAGGGGGGAAAGAAAAAAAAAAAGAAGCAACAATAAAATACACAACAGCCACAATAAACTACTAAACAACAACAACAACAAAAAAAAAAGAGAGAAGGAGGACTGCTGTGGTGAGGCTTTGTGCTTTTTTTTTTTTTTTTTTTTTTTGGTGCATAGGCACAGTGAGTATTGGGGGAAATTAGGGAATTCCCTTGGCTTAAGAGATACAAGGTTTCTCCAACCTTGAAGCATACTGTCTTGGGAACAACTACGGGCTCTGGACATGCTCATTATTGAATCCCAAAGTCTTTTTTATGGTGCCAGGAGTTTGTGCTCAGTTGTGGCTGACAAAATCAGTCATTTAAAAAAAATTGCAAGAAAAATTACCGTCTACCACCAGAGCTTTGCCAGAAGTTAAGACACACTGCTAATGGAAGATTTTTCAAACTTGTAAAGTGAATGGGTGAAAGTTGAGGCATGATGGGACATTTATATTGAATGGACTCAGTTTGATGCTTTGAAAGTTTAATAAATTTTGAAAAACAGTCTTGTCTGTCACATCCAAGGGCTTTAATATATTCTTCTAGTGCTCCAGTGTGTGTTACTTTGGTGTCAAATAAACTGCTCCTTTGGCTATATTTATCGACAAGGAGTGTTGCTACATTTGTTTATTATTTTCTTAAAAGGATCATAGATAAAGATCTTGTGTTTTTTTTTTTCAGGTTAGCAGTTGCCTTAAAACTAAGGGCAAAGTTGTTTATATTATGCAATACATAATGATTTTATTTTTGGTCTCAAAACATTGTCATGTAAGATTTTAATCTCAAACGCTATAGGCATTTTAACCTTTATGCTTCACTGTACTGTATTTAGGGTATTTATAATTAAACTAGAAGTACTTCCTTTTGGCTTAAATAGATGATCCTTCCTTCCACTTTTATGCTAGGGATATTATGAGTAGATTCAATGCAGTTGCTGCTTTAGCCCTAGTAAATGGAATAGTATCATGGTTCAGAGGACAAAATGAACTAAGAAAATGTGATCATATAACTTATTCATTTTGCAAATACTTATCCTTCACTTTTTGTTATGCCAGGATGTGCTGGGTTTACAGTAGTGAACAAAATAAACTAAATCCTAGAGCTTGGAGTTATATTAAATTGGGTGAAGGACAATTATCTTGTCTTGGTAAGAGTTATAAACAAAAAATATAGCACATTAAGAAGAAAGAAAACAATGTAGGTTGCTCATTTAGACAGTTTATTCAAGCCTGCCTCTCTAATTAGGGGATTTTTTTTTTTTTTTGGTTTTCGGGCCACACCCGTTTGATGCTCAGGGGTTACTCCTGGCTAAGCGCTCAGAAATTGCCCCTGGCTTGGGGGGGAACCATATGGGACACCGGGGGATCGAACCGCGGTCGCGATTTTTCCTTGGCTAGTGCTTGCAAGGCAGGTACCTTACCTCTAGCGCCACCTCGCCGGCCCCTAATTAGGGGATTTTTAAGTAGAGATCTGAATAAAAAACATTTTTTTTGAATAAAATTTGAGAATGACCTCTTTAGATATATTGGGGTGAATGTACAAGTAACATTTGAGTTTCTTTTGGGTATATACCCAGAAATGGCCTGGCTGACACTTTTGGTACTTTTGTGATCTATTCATAGTAGTCACCCTATTTTACTTCCCACCCTGGCTAACCACTTTGCCTTATATGATTTGGTATAAGAGAGCAGTATGAGTTAATGTCATATATGGCCCAACACACTACTTTATTTTAAAAAAACAATGCAAAGTAACTACAAAAACATAGGTTTTATATCTATCTATATCAATATATCTTTAGAATGCAGAAAAAGCTATAGTTATGACCCAGATTATAATTCAGAGTTAGACATTGACAATTTGATTGTGGGCCAGAGCAATGGCACGGAGGGAGGGCATTTGCCTTGTATGCGGCCAATATCCCAGAAGGACCCAGGTTTGATTCCTGGAATCCCATATGGTCCCCTGAGCCTGCCAGGAGTGATTTCTGAGCACAGAACAAGGAGTAACCCTTGAGCACCATTTAGTTTGACTCAACCCCCATCCCCAAAAAGGGAAAATTTGATTTTTAGGTGAGGTACTATTTGGTTTACCCCATTCTGTATGGCATCTTGTCTCTGCAAATGAAAATGATTCTGGTATTGACTCAGTAATGTGAAATTAATTATTTGGTTGGATACCCTTTAGTTATAATATTTTATCTTTTTAATTGTAGTCAGAATATTTATCTTTTTTCTTTATAAGTCACTATTAAAAATAAATGTGTTTAAAATTTGTGATTTACAAAGTTTTCTCATAGTATGACTATTTCTGGCTGTCATTGTTCAAGAACCATTCCCACCACCCATTGTCTCCAGTTTTCCACTCTTTTCCAAGCCTTCCCCTTGGCAGAAATGAGTACTTTTACTTAATATTACTCATTACAACTAAGTAGTAATGGAATTATTGAAAAAAGTTTATTAAAAGAAAATTGGTAAAACTTTTATTTTCAATAAGGTCATTATGTTGTTGTCTGGAGGTTTTTCTAGTTATTTGTTGATAGTCTGCTGTTGGTATTGTTTACTGAGTTTGGGTGACTTCTGTGATAATTTCACATTTAACTTGGTACATTCTACTGGTATGTTAGCATTAAAAATATAGAGGAGTTGTGTGGCTGTGTACGTTGATCACATGGAATAGGATTTCAAGGATCTGTGGAGCTGGACTGATTAGCCGCCATGGCAGTGGCTGAGGATTGAGGACTTGGGGCTTCCAGAAATACAAAAGTGCAGGGGTGGGAGAAGCACCTTGCTGACTTCAGACTAAGATTCCAGAGATCTCAGTCCCTAAACTGGCATACCTGGAGTTTTGGCAGTTAGGTGTATGCAGAGATTAATGGAAAAGCAGTGAAGTTAGCCATTGGCATGACGGTAGTTGTGGGGTTTGTATGCAGCTGCTGAGGCTTCAGCAGGTGGGGTACTTGTTTTGTTCCCTTCCCAAGACATCTCAGTGTAATCACCTGCAAGAGCATTACATCCATGAGAGTATATCCATGAGTTTTCATGAGTGGCTTGCTCTCCTTTGAGAGTTAAGTGAATTATGGTGCTGGCTAATGGGCAGACATGCTGGCAATACTAGAGTATTTATCTTAAATGGCAATATCCAGGGTTTGAGTATGAGTCAGTGTAAGTTATGATGGTGGTAAAGATCAGATCAGCCTGGTTAGGGAAGTACAGGTAGAAAAGCAATGAATAATAGGGATAAGCTTCTTGTATCAAAATAGATGATGAGGAGGGGAGAACACAGGAATTGAGAAAAGATATGCCCTAGGTCTAAATGAATTGAAAAGTGAAGAAGGATAAAAGGGGAAGAGTTGGGGCTGGAGAGATAGCATGGAGCTAAGGTGTTTGCCTTTCATGCAGAAGGTCAGTGGTTCGAATCCCGGCATCTGATATGGCCCCCCAAGCCTGCCATGAGCAATTTCTGAGCATAGAGCCAGGAGTAACTCCTGAGCATTGCCGGGTGTGACCCAAAAACCAAAAAAAAAAGGGGGGGGAGGGTTAGTTTGGGTCTTACGTCTTAGTCATTTAAATCTATAAAAAGATGGCTACCGAGGCAATTTGGTAACAACAACAAAACACAACAACAACAACAACACATATTTGAGGATTCTGGTTGAAGTATCTGTTGTAGAGACAACAAATGATAGAAGTTTGTATGGTGTGCTATGGGAGGGGCCCTATTCCTTGCCCAATGTTATTAAAAGATGTTCAAAAAAAAAAGCTTGAACTAAGAACTTCAGATTAAAATGGAAAGGCAATCCAGAGAAATAAAGAACCATAAAAACAAAAACGAACTTGGAATTACTAAAGCAGGAAGTTAATTTGTAATAAAAGATAGATTTGGAGAAGGAGCTACGTACCATGTCATGGTGGTGAGGGCAGGTATGTAATATGGGGAGAGAGAAGATTTGCATATTTCCCTGAAGACCTTGGCCTGGCTGTAGGCAATAGACTGGACTGAGTGGTTTCTAGTTTCCTATAAAGAATTGAACCATACCTCAAAGAAGATCTGACTGATGATGCTCTTGCTTCTGGGGGGGAGGCAGTGTCTAGTATCTGTTTGCCTAGGGGCCTTGGATCATTTTCTTTACTCTAAAGCCAATTGAATTTGCACCTTTGACCACAATGCGGTGGGGAGATGGGAGGTGGGGTTATGGTGGTATCAGTCACAGAGAGTGAGGCACAAGCATGCATGGACTGTGAAAGCTTTAGGGATGCATGCACAGTTATAAATGAGTGTATAGACTGGCTATTTATAAAATATTACTCCATATTTCTGGTTTCTAACAGTTATTGTTTTACTTAATAGTTGTTAAGTTGACAGAGACTTTAAGAACAGTTAGTAAGAACATCAGAATACAACGGGTTGATTAAGAACAGAGACTGGGTATTTCACACAACCAGTCAGCAGCCATTGACAGTTGCTTTCTAGTCTCATTTTTGCTTTATTGACCTCTACAACTAAACTTATATTTTTTGCTGTCCTTTCATATTCTAACATATTCTGTTTTGCCCAGGTGACTCTCTCGACTTTGGGATTAATATTTTAGGAGGTAGATCTCTCACATTTTCTCACAGTGTGAACTAGAGTGGGAGCTAGCTGCTCACAGGTAGTCTCAGAGTGGGGCAGCCAGAAACTAGGGTAGAGATATCAGTATACCTGAAAACTAAGATAGTCTATAAGGTCAGTCAATAAGTCAATCATGTCATTATGTAGGCATGCCCTTATATAGGCTCAGTAAACTCTGAACACCACATCTCTGAATTTTCCTGGTGAGTAACCTTCTGTGCATATAAATTATGAGATGTAGATATAATAACATGTTTGTAGATCCACAGTTGAGGCAGAAGATATCAAAGCCTCCATGATTGGTACTCTTCCTGAACTCTGTCTTTGTTACTTCCTTTCTTCCCTTATACTCATCTACATTATTTCTAATAAGCATAATCCAGGAAGATAATAGTTCTGTGTATTCTGTAAGTCCTTCTAGCAAATTTAAGAACTCTATCCTCTGAACTTGGAATCACTATTAAAAATGAAAGTGGGCCCTTGTGTGAATTGTCAGCCTCTAGTTTTGTGGTTCAGAGATTTCCTCATCCTTAGCCTATCCTTTATTCTTTTTATTTTTTGGTTTTTGGGCCATACCCAGTGACTCTCAGGTGTTACCCCTGGCTATGCACTCAGAAATCACTCCTGGCTTGGGGGACCATATGGGACATGGGGGGATCAAACCGTGGTCCAGTTGCCTTTTTTATTTATTTATTTATTTTTTTTACACTTTATTGTGGTAAAAGTGAATTACAAATCTTTCACAGTAATATTTAAGGCAATAGTGGCAATGAATGAGGGGCATTCCCACCACCAATGTTGTCCTCCTCCGTCCCTGTTCCCAGCATGCATCCTATCTTTTATTGTCAATCTTTGATAGCAGGCCCAACTGAACTGATGATGTTAAAGTAATGTAAGATTAGAGGATATATACTTACCTGGCAGGGGAGATACCATGATCATGAAGGTGGTTTTCCAGGGCGAGGCTTATCCATTGCACTCTGGATGTGCTAACCCCTGCGATTTTCTCAAATGTGGGAAACTCGACTGCATAATTTGTGGTAGTGGGGGACTGCGTTCACGCTCTCCCCTGGAAAAAAAAAGAAAAAAAAGTTCACGCTCTCCCCTGGAAAAAAAAAGAAAAAAAAAGGTTAGAGGATATTCAGAAGAGTATCAAAGAACATTATAATGTAAGTTATTTAAAATGATATGGTCCCTTTTAAATACTTTCTAGAGATGTTAAATACTTTTCTAGGGATTGAGAGTGTTTCCACTGTTACATTCATAGGTTGAAATTTTTGTTTATTTGGTTTTTTTTTTTTTTTGACCATAATCTGGCAATGCTCAGGGGTTACTTCTGCCCCTGCACTCAGGAAACCTTCCTGTCGGTATTTGGGGATCATATGGGATACCAGGGATTGAAACCAGGTTGGCCACCTGCAAGATACCCTCCCCAATGTACTATCATTCCAACTCCAAATAAATCATACTTAACTTCCAAGAAAGTCAGTAAAGTTTAGTAAAGTTTTAAGAAAATGACCTCTATTTGAATGGACAAGTATAATTTTAAGAATACCAGAGACCTTTTGATATTTGTTCTTTCTACCATGTGAGGACATAGTAACAAGGTAGGAACCAAATACATGCGTGAAATCAAACACCAGACCTTGATCTGGGATTTTTAGCCTTTGGGACTGAGAAAATAAAACTTCTGATATTTTATTATTGGCAGCCTGAAGATATTAGAATACTAGTTATTAGCTAATATATTATATTTTAAAGTATTGATTGGATGTCTCTTGCTTCAATAGAGGAATGTTTAGAGTTTGATGAACTCATTTTGTCAAGACCCTTTATAAAGATGAATCATCTGAAACATAAAATACTTTGAAGAAGAAAATGATTAGAAATGACTCATTGAGAACTTGAGAATCATGTATCCTTTGAAGTGACTTAGGGGGAAAAAGAAGGCACATGGAACTTTAAGAAAGGGAGAAGGGAAATGTTATGGAAGATTATATAAAATGAACATGCTTTAAGAAGATTCAGCCTAATTTTCCTCCAATGTTTTGAAAAAAAAATAGCAAAGTAATTGTGATTTTGGTTTGTTTTTAGAGCACACATCGTATTTAGGCGTTACTTGTGGGCCTGCACTCAGGGATCTCTCCTGGTAGTGTTTCTGTGGACCATGCAGTGGTCCCCAAACTACGGCCCATGGGCCACATATTGTATTTGTTCCCATTTTGTTTCTTCACTTCAAAACAACATATATACAGTGTCCATAGGAATTTTTTCATAGTTTTTGTTTTTACTATAGTCCAGCCCTCCAGTGGTCTGAGGGACAGTGAACTGGCCCCCTGTTTAAAAAGTTTGAGGACCACTGATATAGAGTGTTGGGGATTAAATCCAGGTTGAGCTCATGTGATACTAAAGATAGAATAAAAGAAAATAATTTTTGTCCCAATATCTCCATTAAGCTACTGTCAAGGTGGTAGTAAATTCCTGTAGGCTGAATTCTGGCCTGAACTTTATAAATAAGATAGCTCTAGGATCTGTCAAAGTTAATTTCCTTGGAGACCATTTTGAATCTCTTCCCTCCAGCCTTAAAAAATTTTGGTTTGTAGTTTGTTTCTTTAGAGTTTTGCCTACTTTCTCTTGGTAACTAATTTGGCAAATTTAATTTGTGATAAAGTATTTGACAGTTGGGAATAGAGTTTTATTATTATAAGTAATATTTTGCTTTAAAAGTATATGATTGTAATGGTGAAACTTATTATGTAGAGAATATTACTAGACATTTCATTTTATTATTTAATTTGAACCATTTAAACCAACTTTATTCTGAATGTTTTTCCACAGTAAGAAACATGTATAACTATTTTATCCAAATAAGCATATGTGTTTGTTTTTTAAAATGTTCTAATTAAAAATGTAAGGTTTTTCTCTTTCTCATTGAAGAATCTCTTAAAATACTGAAAATATTGAGTCATGTAGGCTGATTTTTTCACATTTTAAAATTCAACAACAGTTACAATATATATTTTTGTTTTTGCTAAAATCAAACGAAGCTCCTTTCTTATACTGCAAATGGAATTTTGCTGAATTGAGAGGACAGGAAGCAATTCAGTGATGAGTAGAGTGAATAAATCTGGGAGCATAAGCCACTAGATCAGTAGTTCATTGGGAACTTAAATATATCTTGTGTATTGCAGTGCAACAAATTATCTACCTAATTTGCAACTGAAAATGAAAACTTTATCTTACTGGATTAGGGCCAAGAGTTTAGGAACAGAGAGTGATTTTGGTTTAACATCTTTTATGAGGTTGTAGTTACATTATCACATAGTAGTTTGACTACTAGATCTGGAGGATCTAGTTCTAAACTCATTCATGGGACTGACGATAGAAAACATCCTTTATTACATTAGCCTCTCCTTAGAGCTGTTTATGGCATGGCATTCCTAGAGAGAAAGATCTGAAAGAATAAGAGGACAGGAGAGCACTGAAGAAGGAAATAACAGTCTCTTATAATGTACCCTTGAATGCAGTCCTGTGGTTGCTTCTGTCTAGTACTGGCTGTGTTTATTATTGGAATACAATGTAGGTGGAGAACCAAATGAGCTGGAATAACTAATAGGAAGAAATTAGCTGTGACTACTCTGTCCTTTAACCACCAGTACTTAATGTATTTCCCAAGGCTCTCAGGTATCTCATTTCATTTTACATATCTAAGCCCAGAATCTCATCTTTTAAGTCAAGCATAGATATAGATTGAACTCCTTGGATGTAGTTTCATAAATAGTTCTTTGGATGTGTGTAGTACCTCTTCACCTGCCTTTCCTCACCCTCAGCGTATCAACATATAGTGATGGTACCTAAACAGGCTAGCTAACTGTTTTTGATATTTGTATCTTAAAATGAGAAAATGGGAGATACTTTTGTGCCACTGGCTCTGTTAAGTCTGAGTTCCAGTGCTGGTTAAGAGTCACAAGGGGCTCCCGTTGGTGCTTGGATGGGGCAAGGGTGGATGTGGTGTTAGTGATTGAACTCAAGTTTTTACATGCAAGGCATGTGCTTTGTTACTTGAACCATATTATTGTTCCTTCTATTCTCTCAAGATATATTAAATATATATATATATATATATATATATTTTTTGTTTTTTTTTGTTTTGGGTCACACCCAGCAGCACTCAGGGGTTACTCCTGGCTCCACACTCAGAAATCGCTCCTGGCAGGCTAGGGGGACCATATGGGATGCCGGGACTTGAACCACCATCCTTCTGTATGCAAGGCAAATGCCCTACCTCCATGCTATCTCTATGGCCCCTTAAATATGTATTTTTAAATTCCTCTTTGAATTCTGTTCTTGTTGATATTGTTGTAGTAATGAGTGTTTTACATACATTTGGTTGTCGTACTTGCTGGGGGGGGTGATTGTTATGAATTTTTCGTTAGGGTGCTTGCACCTGTTCTCACCAGATTTCATACACTTGAGTTGTGAGGCTCACATACATACCTGAATATGGTGTCTTAGAGCTTGCACCCTCTATAGTCACAAGGAGATCACAAATTTCATAATTACCGGAATTATGTTTTCTTGCATATGGGTGGCATGGGAGATTGGATTTATAGCCTTGTGCCTACAAGGCAAGCTCTTTTGTTGCTGAGCAATTTCTCTATCTCTCACAGTAGATTAAATATTTCAAATATAAATTGGAAGACATATTAATCTTTGCAAATGTTGGAATTCTATGAATTCCATTGAGATATATTCCTGTGGGCAAAATATACTTTGGGCTCATGCTAAGGTTGAGGGACATTGCCCTTAAGCTTCTGAGCTTCATTGTTTGAAAGGTTCTCTACAGTCCACTCTGCTCTCTTTGAGTGTCTATTTTCTGATCAGCTGGTATTCAGAGTTGCCACCTCTGATATATTTGAAAAAAGATTTTTTTTTTGAGCCACACCTGGCTGTCCTCATGGTTGACTCCTGGTTTTGTGTTCAGGCGTCACTCCTGACAGTGGTCAGGGGATTATTTGGAGTGCCAGGGATCAAACCTGGTCAGATGTGTACAAAGAAAGTGCCTTAATCACTATACTAATACTTTGCCCTATATTTGAATTTTTTGTTTGTTTGTTTTGTCCACATCAGGACTCAGGTTACTCCTGGCTCTGTGCTAAGAAATCACTCCTGGCAGGATTGAGGGATCATATGGGATGTCGGGGATCAAACCCAAGTCTTCCCGTGCTTAGCAATTTTTCTTCCATTTGCAAGGCTAACACCCGACTGCTGTGCTATCACTTTACCTCTGAGCTGTGTTTTTTTTCTTTTCTTTTTGACTTTCTCTTTTGAGGTTACTTTTATTGAGGAAATGTTGGCTCACATTATTGTGTATGTTGTAGGAGTACAAATCATGCAGATTTTGTAACTAAAAGGAACTGTGCTGGAGTTATACTATTGAATTTTCAGCCTTGAGAGAAGGATAAGGACCTTGACAATTGGCATAGGTATATAAGGGCAGATTTTGATGAACTGTCAATCTCTAAATTTTATTCAACCTTCTATTATAGAAGCTACCTTTCACCTCTTCCCAGGAGGTAAGTCTCCTTGACCTGAAGAGCCAGTAAGCCAGTCTTAAAATGCTTCTTCATATGCTGATCTTCCTCTAGTTAGTTCTTTTCAGTTCATTTTCCATTTCTTCTAGAACAGTGTTTACCTGTTTTCCAAGTGGATGGTACCTCTTTCCAGGGGGCTATAGGATCCTAGCAGGGTGGTAATAGTCATAGTGCAATAAGGGGGTGATGATTTTTTTTTTAAAGGAGGACAGTAAATCAGATAACTTCGGAAACATTCTTTCTAGACCTTTAATCAGTCTAGACAGGTCCAGACAGGTCTCTGAAGAAAAGGTAAAGCTTAAACTATGAAGAGTTGTGATATACACTGAAAGAAGGGAGTGGCTTTTGCCTTGGTTTTATATCGATATAATTCATGGGAGGGAATGGATCCTAAAGAGTGTGAAATGAGACTGAAGGAATGGCAAGTAAGAACAGGCAGTGGTGGTGGTGATGGTTTTGGTGAGTTCAGGGAATTTTCTAAGAAAATTACATGAATGCTGCACCAGGCTATTAAGAAATGAGAATTCATGGGAACTAGTAATCCAGAAAAAGTTTTGGAGAAGGAGCTGATGCTAGTTAGTTAGTACTTGTAGTTTACTTACTGTCTTTTCTTACTCAACCCTGTCATTCAATTTTTAGAGCTTTAAAAAAATTATTTTTTGGAGGGGCAAGGCACACTTAGTTCACTCAACTGCATTCTCAAACTGGACCACTTATCTTTGTAACTACATGAGAAGCATATAACTTACTTTATTTGACCCTCATCCATCATTTCAGAGATCCTAATATTAAATATTCTTTTTAAACGTAGGAGCAGGTTGCTATTTTGAGAGTACTTAAGACAACTCCAGAAAGACTCCCCTAAGCAAGAAATGCTGTTAAATATATGGGTAAAGTTTATTTTAATAAAGCAATAGAGAACAAAATATAATTCTTTTGTTGTGTTTTTTTTTGGGGGGGGGGGCACACCTGGTAGTACATAGAAGTTGGTCTTGGCTCTGATCAGGGTTAACTCCTGGAAGACGCAGGGTGCTATATATGGTATGCCAGGAATTGAATCTGAGTTGACCAGGTTCAAAGCAAGCACCATACCCGCTCTACTATGTCTTGAGCTCCCCCAAATGTAATTAGTTTTAAGGTACTAAGAAAGTATATTACTGCTTAATCATCTTGAAAGTAGATGAGGTACATTATTTTTTTTTTCTTTTTTCTTTTTCTTCCCTGAAAATTGCTTTGATTATTCTTGGTCATCTATGTTTACGTGTAAATTTCAGAATGAGCTTGCTACTATCTATCAAACTGATTGGAATTATGTTTGAGGAACAATAAAAACATGCTGTTAATTTATGAAAAATGTTTACTTCTATTTATTTGATTTCTGTTACTTAGGTTTTTATTGTAGCAATCTTTCTTGGTTTCTATTAGGTAATTTTTTCTTACTATTTCATACTAAAAAGAAATTTTAACAATGTTTTGTCTGGATATACTGGTAGAAATAGGAATAAATGATGACTATCATATATTTATATTTATAGGGATACAGTTGATTTGACACCAGGAATGATTTGATAAATGACTGCTTATGTTTTTCTCTTCTTGGAAAGTTTTCTTATTTGATCAGAATATCACACTTTGGTCCAGATGATTGGAATATTAAAATATCTCGATGTGGATTCCCCCCTTTCATTGTCATGAAGCTCTGTTTTACATCATTAAAGTTTACTGCTCTCAAGTATTTCAGAGGATTCTTAACATTTTAGATTAGTTTTAAACTTAGGAAAAAATTAAAAGCTCTGACTATTTTTCAAACCTAAATCAGATTTAGTTTTACTAAATTTCAAAATTAGATATTGATCCCCAAAAATAATGCAATAACTTTGCGTTTCCATATGATTTTTTTTGGAAGTAAAAACCAATTTTATTTAGAAATTTTGAGGAAGGGGGAGGGGATGAGAAAGAGTGAGCAACATGCTTAAGAGGGAGCATGGACTACTTTAAAGGTGGAGAGAGTCCCAGTGCACTTCCAGCATTAAAGTGGGAAAGAATGAAGTCTACTTTTCAAGAGGGGGAATCCAGGCATCATGCATGTGGGCACTGTTTGCATGGGATGGCCACACACTGTCTCTGTGACTGTTTTTAGTGTATATTTCTTTCTTTGCAGAACTCTAGCCTAGGATGGTTAGAGACCACAGAATATACTCAAATTCTGGGAGATGTGTGGTCTTGGAGGAATCAAATGTGGGGCCTCACATATGCAAAGTCTGTGCTCTATAATTTCAGTCACATAGGAATCTAGGAAATTTTGGCCAGAAATGCCCTACCTCAAGTATTTCAACCAGATTACAGTGGTAAAGTCATGTGTAAGCTTTTTAGACTAAACATCAGTGCTAATTCTTTGTTAGTCCATTGCAGATTTGTAATTTCCTTATAGCTAATCTGTTTACCAATAAATGGTCGTTGTGCCAACATCTGTTTTTTTGATGAAAGGATGTTTAATGCATACAGGAAAAAAGTCAGTATCTTCTGTATTTGTCTTTTAAATAAATAGAAATGTGTTGAATGTTAAAATGTTATGTTTAGAAAACGTACCAGATAAAATGTTTTATGCTTGTTTTACTCTCATTTTAACTTCAAATCCTCCCACCAGCGGCTGCTGTTACAGCATTTTTCTTTTACACCTTGTTTTGGAAAAACAAGTAAAGTTATTTTTTTCCCTTCAGAATTAAAATCTATTATTGTGTCTTGTTGAAAGACTGTCAGATGATCCTCTGTGGGAAATATTATAATTGTGACTAGATGAGCCCATCCTTTAGTAACTGAGGGGACCGATTATTCTGAATTGAATTCTTAGTTCTCATCTTTCATTTTCAAATTGCTTATGCTGCCCTGATGCCAACATTTAAAATACTTAATCAGTTGTATATCCTTAAAGGCAGATTTGACTTTCCGTGCTTCCAAGAAGAACAAAAACATAACTGACGGTGACATTTTTTTCACAAGTTTGTAGTTGCATTTTAAATTTTTCGTTTTTTGAGTCACACTGCAATTGCTCAGGGGTTACTCCTGGCTTTGCACTCGGGTCATTCCTGGCAGTGCTCCTGGGACCAAACGGGATGCCAAGGATCAAACTGTGGTTGGCCGTGCTCAAAACAAATGCCCTACCCTTTGTTCTATCACTCCAGCCCATTTAAAAAATATTTTTGTTATAAAGTTGTGGGATATTATTATGTTAGTATTGGTTTAAAAATATTTAGTGTTTTAAAAGTGATAATACAAAAGCTTTTTGGGGTAATGAATTTTTATTTAAAATACTAATTTCTATTCAAACTGGGCAAGGAATCAACTTTTATAGCAATATAGTAAGTATACATCAACTTTTATAGTAATTATTATCACTGCTTTTAAGTGATACTATCACTTTTTTTTTTTTTTTTTTTTTTTTGGTTTTTGGGTCACACCGGCAGTGCTTAGGGTTTACTCCTGGCCCTATGCTCAGAAATTGCCCCTGGCAGGTTTGGGGGGATCATATGGGATGCAGGGGCTAGAACCACTGTCCTTCTGCATACAATGCAAATGCCTTACCTCCATGCTATCTCTCTGGCTCCATACTATCACTTCTTTATCCTTTTTCTTATTAACCTGCAGGTCATCCAGATTTCTTGACTAAAGATAAGAATTAAAATATCAATACTAGGGGCCGAAGCAGTGACACAGAGCAGTAAGGAGTCTGCCTTGTCAGAGCTAGCCTAGGACGGACCATGGTTCGATCCCAGGTGTCCCATATGGCCCCCCAAGCCAGGAGTGATTTCTGAGCACATAGCCAGGAGTAACCCCTGAGCATCATCAGGTGTGGCCCAAAAAAACAAAAAAAAAAAAATCTGAACACTATGTTTAGAGAAGAATGCCAAAAGAAAAATTAAACTAAAAGGGCTACTAAAATTATTTCTAGAATTATTATTTATTTTTAAATATATTGTTGATTTAAAAAAAGTCTGTGCACAGTATTAACATGACATCCTGACATGAGGAAATGGCAACAACTTGAGCAAAGAGAGGGTTGCCCCATCTCAGCACCTAATGGTATGATGCAACCAGGATAGATGTCATCCTTTGCCCTAAGCAAAAACCAAAATTGCTATCTACAGAAGACAGACTTTGATAAATATCCACTGAACTGAACCTATCAAGGGACCAATGAGAAAGTTCCTAGCCAGGCCTCGGCCTAGGATTTGTACAAAAACCAAGATCTCTAATTCCAGAGGTCTAACTTTGACAACTGCGACTGAGCAGAACTTCTGGAACTATGCTGAAAAACTATACCTAGGCTCTGTTCTAGGTTCTGAACAAAAACCAAGACCACTAATTACAGAAGACTGATTATAACAACAGAGATGAAACAGAACTCCTAGAATCATAACGAAAAACTCTCTCCTAGCTTTCACCCTATGACCTATGCAAATAACAAGATCTCCAGCTACAGAGGTGGGATATAATCACCCACATCTGAGTGGAAAGTTTCCTGGCACCATAAAAAAAACCTTGGGGTGTGCAAATGAGTGAGCATGGAGCCAGTTGTTGTTCCCATGGCAGTATGCTTCAAGTGCGGAGAAACCCTGTATCTCTTAGGCCAAGGGAATTCCCGCTGTAATTTTTCCTATATTTACTGTGCTTATGCAAAAAACAAACAAACAAACAAAAAAAACCTTTTTTTTTTAAGAAGTTGCTGGTCTGTTTTTTTTTTCTCTCTTTTTCTTTCTTTTTCATTTTCTTTTTTTTATGTAGCTGATGGTTTTAGTTTTTGGCTTATTCTGTGTTTATTCTTTTTGTTATCTTGTTGATACTCCCTTATTGTTTTTTGTTTCTGGTTGGTTTTGTTTTATTACCTTTTTCTTCTTTTTTCCCTTCCTTCTTTTAAATGGATATTTATAACACCTAGATGAACTCCTCCTAGTTTTTCTCTTTTTTTGTTTGCCTTTTTTTTCCTTCTCCTTTTTCCTTTTTCTCCCAAATGGTACCAAGGCCAGACAGTTGAATGTTCATTTGGTGGAAATCAGACATGAATACCAAATCTAAAGTCAAGGACAACAGAATCGATACCCGATCTACAACAAGCTATACAAAGGGGGAACAGTTGCACTAGCAATACGGGGGTAAAGGAGGGAGATGTCGGATGCATGCTGGGAAAAGGGGTGGAGGGAGGACAACCCTGGTGTTGGGAATGCCTCTCACTTATTGTCACTATGTGCCTCAAATATTACTGTGAGAGAATTGTAATTCACTTTGACCACAAAATTTTTTTTAAAAAAGTCTGTGTGCAACCAGAGCAGTTCTTTGATTACATAAATGTTGCATATTATTTAAAAATGAAAATATATATGAAGTGTTCATGCACATTATATGCATAAATCAGCAAAGAGTGAATAGTAAATTTACCACTATTATTTGATTCAAGCTCAAGCCTCAAAGTAATGTTAGCAATTTTGTTGGCCTTGTTTTTTTCTCATCTCTTGCCTTTCTCACCTTTCCAGAGGAATTAATTTTGGGTTGTTTCTATGTGCTGGCTATTTTACTTAGTGGTGCAATGAAGAGAGGTATGCATATGAATTTATTTTCTTTATTTTGTTTTGGGGGCAGATACCCAAAGTGAAATTGCTGTATCATGTGGAATTCTATACTGATTTCCAGGGAGGATGAAACAGCTGACTTTCCCATCAACAGTGAATGAGGGTTCCTTTTTCTCCACATACCCACCGATTCTGTTGTTTCCAAGTCTTTGTATGCCATCCTCATTCTTATTAAATGGTATCTCATTGTCATTCTTATTTGAATTTCTCTGATAATACTTAATAATGAGCACATTTTCATGTCTACTGGCCATCCTGTCTCTTCTACAGGAAAAATCTGTTCAACTCTTTATTCTTTTTTGATGGGGTTGTTTTGAGCTTTGTTAATGCTTTAGATCTTGGATAATAGCTCTTTGTATATGAAAATACTTTGTCTATTCAGTAAGTTTTATTTTAGCTCAAGTTTCTTTTATTTTTTTTTTTACCTTTTCTTTTTTATTATTTTTTATTTTTTAAATAAACCCAATTATGAACATGTTTATAAACACGGTGTTTAAA
The DNA here is from genome assembly GCF_024139225.1 of Suncus etruscus. Taxonomy (NCBI): domain Eukaryota; kingdom Metazoa; phylum Chordata; class Mammalia; order Eulipotyphla; family Soricidae; genus Suncus; species Suncus etruscus. The sequence continues at coordinate 150,338,490 of NC_064849.1, read as the reverse complement.
CAAAGACACTATTATAAGAAAATAATTTAAAAATAAATCTTCAGGCAATTTTCTTTTTTTTTCTTCCTTTCTCTTATTCTTCTTTCTCTTCTTCTCTTCTTCCTCTTCTTTTTTCTCCTCTTCATTTTCTTCTTTCTCTTCTTCTTCCTCTTCTTTTTTCTCCTCTTCATTTTCTTCTTTCTCTTCTTCCCCTTCTTCCTTTTTTTCTTCTTTTTCTTCTCTTCTTTTCTTTCTTCCTCTTCTTTTTCTTATTCCTCCTACTTCTTCCTCCTTTTATTCTTCCGCTTCTTCCCCTCTTCCTCCTCTTTTTTCTTTATATTCTTCTTCCCCTTCTTCTTCTTCCTCCTCTTCTTACTCCTTTTCTTTTTCTCACTCTTCCTCCAACTCTTCTTAAAATTCTCTTCCTGAGGCTCTGGGACTCCAATGATTTCTATGTTGCTTCTGTTGAGTTTATCAAAGACTTTTATTTTCATCTGTTCACATTTTTTGAGTAGTTTATTATTTGTCTGATCATTTGCTTTAAGGTTCTTTTCCAATCTCTTCTGCTGTATGGAGTTGTTCTGCATCTCATCCTCTGGCTCACTGACCCTGTCCTCAGCTTCTGTTACTCCTTTGGAGAGGCTTTTCATTTCATCTACCGAGTTTTTCAGACCCCTTATTTCAGTTGTAAGTTCTGTCATTATGGTCTGTTCAGAGAGATCTATGCTTGCTTTGAATTTTTTGAGCATCCTCCATGTTGATACTCTCAACTCCTTATCTGAAAGGCTAACTAGGTAGTTGGTACTTTTCATGTCATCTTCATTCTCTATGCGTGGTGTTGTCCTGCATTATTTCCCCATTGCAACACTTGTATCGTGGTTTTTACAATGTGCTCTGCGGGGGTTCTTGGGTTAGATGATGCCTAAGGTCATGGAGCGAGCACTCCTCTGGCTCTACCTTATTGGTTGGGGCCCTTACTCAAGCAGACCGGGAACAAAGCATCAATCCTTTATAATGGCTCTCTTGTGCCCTAACACATGGCAGGGATCAGCACCTACCTTAATGGGTGGAGTCCTGACTGGGTTTGAAGCCCAAGTTTCTTTTGCCATGTAAAACCTTTTTAATTTGGAAGATGGCTTGCTCAGCATTATGCCTTCATCCCTGCCATATCTTTTTTTTCTATTTCATGTATTTTTTTTAACAGATCTGTCACCTAAAGTATGGTACCAATGTTATTTTAACTTTGTTTTAGAGTTCTATATAAATGGAAAATTTACCCATATTTTCCAGTATAGTTTTAGTTGTTTGTTTCCCCCTCTTCTTTAGTTATCTCTCTTGAAACAGTCACGTGTCAAATGTTCTAGTTCGTTATGAATTACATATATGATGGGAGTCTAATAGTCTATAGGTGTATATGCCTAGGATGTGTAGTAGTTTGCTCTTAAGTTATGCCATAGTGTCTGTATAGTGCCACAGATACCAAACCATGCATTTCTTAGACAATAATGAAGCAAGACTATAGTACTATACTTTTCTATACTCAGATAACAGATTTTTCATTTTATGGTGACCAGGCTAAGAATGATTCTAATAATATTTGCTTCTTGATAGTCAAGCCTTTGTGTAAATGTTTTCTACATTGGAGAAGGTAGCTCTCTCTGCCAGTTGCCATATCAGGGAAGGTAATGGTGAGATCTTTGGTGCTTTCCTCTTGCTCTCCCAGATCTGTCCCAGTGGAGAAAGAAAACAGCTGTATAATGGTGATAATCAAGCAGACTTGTGAAGAAGCCCATGTGGGAAGATACTGAGGGCTCTAGCAACAAGCAGAACTAATAATTCATATGTATGAGTAAGCCTTTTCTAGCCCCAGTAGTCAGACAACTGCAAACCTTGCCAATATATCTTAATTGAAACCTTGTGAACCTGAGCCAGAATTTCTTATTGGACTTGATCCCAAATTTCTGATCCATAGAAACTGGAGATTGTACATGTTCTTTGATTGGAGGAGGGACACTCTGTTTTGAGGTAATTTATTATGCATCCATAGTTAATAAAAGAAACGTTTCTTTTGATGATGTGAATATTTTGTGAATATTTCATTCCTACCCTTTAATATACAGGACCAATTAGGGGGCCATGACAGGAGATTGCTGGATTGAGTACGAAGAGTGTTTTACTTGAAAATTCCATGTTATTTTTACCAAAGTAGCATACTAATTATATATATATATTTTTTTGTTTTGTTATATTATATATAATATTGTTATTATATATATAATATATATATTGTTTTGTTATATTATATATATTATTGTTATTATATATATAATATATATTATTTTTGTTTTGTTTTGTTTTGTTTGTTTTGTTGTTTTTTGTTTTTTGGCCCACACCCATTTGATGCTCAGGGGTTACTCCTGGCTAAGCACTTAGAAATCGCCCCTGGCTTGGGGGGACCATATGGGACGCTGGGGGATCTAACCGCAGTCCTTCCTTGGCTAGTGCTTGCAAGGCAGATACCTTACCTCTAGCGCCACTTCTCCGGCCCCACTAATTTATATTTTGATCAGCCCTGTGATAAAATAATCTTCTCTATATTCTTTTTCACTTTTAATATTGTTAGGCTTTCTACTTTTTCTAGTCAGTTTTTCACCAGGGTATATTTCTCGCCACAACAATAAAATAGTTGTTTCCTGTGCTTTCCTATAAAATATTTTAAAATATAGCTTTAAACTAAACTTCACTAAACTTTTCTTTTTTGTTAATTTGACTAATGACAGTTGTTGACTGGTATTTATAAATATACCCTGTATATGATTTTTATAACAAGTAATCTTGTGAAATTTCCTTTTACTCCTAACTAGATTCTTTCTTTGTTTTTAATTCTAGAAGATTGATACTTGATACTACTTTACTACTTTTGTTTTATATGCTAATATTGGTAACTTTATTTTTTCTGACTTTAATCTTTATTTTTACTTTATTAATTTTATTAATAATTATTAATAATTTAAAATATATTTATATTTTAATCATACTTGCCATGACTTTTCCAGAAAACTTTGACTATCAGTGAAGTTAGTAAAATGGTACTAACAAATATTCTTTTTAGGCACCTGAATTTCAGGACAATCTCAATATATGACCCTGAAGCTTTTTCCTGACCACTGTATTTTTTTTCTGAAACCACTTTTTTTTCTTTGTTTTCTGAACACTCTGTGTTGTTAAGGATATTACATTACCTTTTGGTTCCTAGTTTTCTATGACTTTTATTTTACCAATAACTAATTTTTGTAGATGCAAAGGTTATTATGATTTTATTTCTGTATTTTGGGGAGGGGGTAGGAGGCTGAACTGCACACCCAGCATTACTCAGAGGTAAATTTTGAAGGTGGCTAACCTGGATTGAATCCTAAGTATGTTGTGCCCAGATTTGGAGTAGGCGAGCCCATCAAAAGCACCTTAATCCAAGTTTAACAGCTCTGGCCTGATTTTCTATTCTTTTTCTTTTATGATTTTTTGGCCACACCCAGCTGCACTCAGGGTTACTCCTGCTCTGCACTCTGAAATAGCTCATGGCTAGGGCTCGGGGGAGACCATATGGGATTCTGGGATAGTACTTGAGTCCAGTCTCAGGTGGGCAACATGTAAGACATACCCTACCACTGTACTATCACACCTGCCTGTGATGGTCATTTTCTTTTTTTTTTTTTTTTTTGATTTGGCTAATGACAGCTTGTTGATTAATGTTATTTTCAAGTTTAATGATATATAATAGAGAAATAAAGGCATAGGCATGAGTTTCAGATAGGCATGAATTGTGTGGCATTGTTTGCTGAATAAAACAAATAGCTGCTAAAAATAACAGTAATTTATAAAGGTCACCTAAAGTTTTAAATTCCTCATATGTTAATATATTTAAAGATTAGATTAATTTTTGCTCTGGTGTTTCAAGGCTATTAGTTGAATAGTGTTAGTGGTGGGTCTTTAGGTTTCTAGAAAGATCTGGTACCAGTTCAAATTATTATACTTTTGATTGCAGGTGGGGCATTTTGAGGGATATTTCTAGAGACCTGACTAATGAACATAAATTCTTTGGTATTTGATTAGTTCCAAGGATTTCAGAAAATTAATCCAAGACGTTTAGCATATTTGTATTGCATTACTGAATTCTGAATTTGAGTAGAAAGGCCATCTGATGCAGAGATTATTGATATAAATTTACTGTTTGATACCTATCTTGAAAACATAAAAAGCAAGACTTTTCTATATTTTCTGTATAATTTATATAATGTGTTCATTCTCAGTATTTTAAGCAAACAGTGCAACTAAGAAAATATTTTACTGTTTCATATTTTGTAATGCTGACTGGATAAAGAGTTGCACATGACAAGTTATTTATAGCTTTTATTTATACACAGTGCATTTTCTGTAGAATCTTAGAAGGGAAAGAAGATATGATAATTGCTTTGTGTAGTTCACAGATTGAAATAGAAAATGGAGATGTTTTGAATCTAGTTTGTACTGTAACCATTTCTAGGAAACCATATTTAAACAGCAGCTGGTTATCATGGAAGTATACAGCATGTCAACCATGTCCCAATTCTCATCAGGAAAACCTTCTACTACTTTCATCCCTATAACCTAGTCTCCATCAGATAATACTAAATAAACTTATGTCGAGTGCACATAGTAAGTATATATCAAATGTACCAAATGGCTTGCTGGCTGTATTTTCAGTGGTGTTTCCTTGTGGTCATGCAGGTTATAACTCTGAATTTTTATTAGGAGAAACTAAATTGGGGAATTTTTAATGTTTCCTGGTTAACTTCACCAGCTGTTGCCACAGGTCAAGGAAAATAACTTGAGAGGTTAGAGAATTTAAACGCAGTAAACAGAGAACAACAGGACAAATTGCTTTGCTTTAGCTTACCTGCTTTGCATCTGCTGGTATAAAGGCTTAGAGTCACAGTAATTAGTTGTCTCATACATATCATCATTACTTACATATTATACCTTTAGTAAATTGCTACATAGATTTTTAGATTACATATAGTAAACAAGAATGATCATGAATTGCCTTTAGGTCTTGGAAATCTTGAAATGATTCTTTAAAGCATGATTCTTATTCTTCTATCTTTTATGCATTCATTCATAAAGTTTGCAAATAATCTGTTGAGCTGCAATCATATCAGTTTGGTGTAAGGTTCAGACATAATGCCTGTCATTGGGGAATGAGTTTTTAAATACTGTAGATTATTTAGAGTTTTTCTCGCACCTTTATTGAGATATAATTGACTATATGAGAGTGCATTTAAGGAGAACAATGTAATTATTTGATATGTGTTGCATTGTGAAAAATAGTTAAGTGGTGTGTATGTGTGTAGTGTTGTGTGTGAGATGAGCACTTTTAAGGTTGTATTGTTAGTTTTTAGTTCTTTTTTTTGTGCTAATGATGGAACCCAGAGTCTACCGTCAAAATGTGTGTAATTTTATCTTAATTAAAAGTCACAATGGAAATGATAATTTCAGAAATTGTAATTGGAGTCTAGTGCGTTATTTTGAACTAGTAGAGGTATAGATTACAAATGCAAGAAGAGTCCTTGTGGTAGTTTTTTGAGTTAGGAAGTTGTTTGCAAACAATTCTGCATGGACTCTGTCATTAATGGGTTTCTCAGTTTGTGTGGCATGTGGTAGAGGAGTAGCTGGAGAAACTTGTGCATAAACGTATGAGAGAATTGACAGCTAAGACTATGTCTTGATAGTAAGTAGTTTTTATGAAGACTGCTTTTTATCTTAGTATTGATCAGTGTATGACTATATGTAACTTGGGATTGGGGTGTAACAGCTTGCTTTGGTAGCAGAAGTGAGTTCACACATGAACAATGAATTTATCTTTTTACTCTCCATTTGAATTCCCAGTGTTGCATTTTGCCTGTGCTATATAGATAGACAAAAATGTTCCTTGAAAGGTTGTATACTCTCATACAGACAAATATAAGTGTGGAATTTAGAGGGTTTTAAGTTATCTGTTTATAGACAAAAAAAATAACAGCTACTTCCACTGTATGTGAAAATATATTCCCAGTCAAAAATATATATTTTGGTTATTTTATTTTATTTTGGGGCCTCACCTGACAGTGCTGAAAGGCTACTTTTGACATCTGCTCATGGAATTGCTCCTGTGGTGGTGCTTAGAAACACCTGAACAGGGTGCCAGAAACCACTTGGGCATCACACAAAGGTCTGTAGCATTCAAGGCAAGCGCTTAATCTCTGTCCTAGCCCTAGGCTCCTCTAGTCATCCCTTCTGCTGAATCCTGTGAAGCAGTATAACGTTTAGCAGTAACAATGGCCAGCTATTCATACCTCTATACAGAGTTATTTCTCAATTACTATTATATGGGGAGCTATATTTCTCAGTGAGAAAATTGAAGATTTTTGTATGTAAGTGATTCTATGTGGCCACCACAAGCTCTTCAAGTGGTGGAGCCAGGCAATAATTTACAGTTAAAACATATAGAAGATAATATGTTGAGCACTTTTTATCAGGATACTATGATTAAATGATCTTGCTGTAATATTTATGAGGAAAGTATAATCATTTTTTCCATTTCTACAGATCTAAAAAATGATAAAGATGATAAATGTTTTATACTGGTTTAAGTATTATAGCCAGAGGACCCTTCCGATACCTCCCTATTTGCAGTTAAACCTGCAGATAAAGACAACATTAATTTATGATAAGTTGAAATATTCATAGTAAAAATATTTTCTGTATTTTTTATAAAAAAGTATTTGTTTTCCTTTTTTTTTTTTTTTTGGGTCACACCCGGCGGTGCTCAAGTGGTTTACTCCTGGCTGTCGGCTCAAAGATAGCTCCTGGCAGGCAGGCACAGGGGACCATATGGGACACCGGGTAGTAAAACCAACCACCTTTGGTCCTGGCTGCTTGCAAGGCAAAGTGCCGCTGTGCTATCTCTCCGGGCCCCTTGTTTTTCTGATCATAAGAAATTCTTTAGTTTTTAGAGATATTTCAAATGTACGTTTCATTGGAAAGATATGTTTCCATTGTGGGCAGCAAGTTGATTTTGTTTCTCAATCAGAGGAATAGTCAATTTTATTTTACTGCTGTCCTGAATGTAATTTTTATACAATATAATTGAATTATTATTGATTGACTGAATTTGTTATTTTTTTCTCATCTTCATATTGTATATTACATATATATATATATTTCAAGCTTTAGGAGTGGTGTTTTTGTATTTCTGGCACCCTGAGAACTACCTAAAGATATAATACTTCTCTTTGGTCCAATTAGAGAAAAATTATATTTAATAAATTATGATTTTATAATTGTCTACTAGAGTGCCATTTATAAAGCATATCTCCCAGGAAACTAAATTAAACAGGTTTTCTTTTCTTTTTTTTTTTTTGGTTTTGGGCCACACCCGGTGGTGCTCAGTGCAGGGGGTTACTCCTGGGCTGTCCTGCTCAGAAATAGCTCCTGGCAGGCACAGGGGGACCATATGGGGACCACCTTTGGTCCTGGGATCGCCTGCTTGCAAGGCAAACGCCGCTGTGCTAGTTCTCCGGGCCCAAACATTTTATTTTTACAAGTTTTTAAAGTTTATTTTAAATTATAGTAGTGGTAGTTTATAGTCATTTAATATAGTCTCTGATATTTTCTCTTTCTGATTGCTTGTTCAGGAAGAAGTACATTCAAGGCTTATGAATAGTACATGCTTACAGTGACTTTAAAAAAGTAAGTTGTTAAAACTACTTTGAAAGATTTTTTAAGACATTAGATGATAAAGAATAAAACCTAAATATAGTAAAGTTTTGCAGAATTCAATTTAGTAACATTAATTATTTTAGATATGGTGTTTGTTGATATGAGACATAAAGATGACAAAAACCTTGATACCTCTGTCCTGGTCTTGTAAATCTGTTAGCTGACTCAGACAAATACATAAATAACTATAATATAAGGCAGACTGTGATAAGTACTGTGATAGAGATATCCAACAAAGTACAGTGGTGAATCAAGGAAGAGAGATTAATTCCAATAGGGAGGACCTAGGAAGTTCTCATGGAGTAAGTAGGATTGAGTAAGCTTAATTTATTGGCTTTCATTCATTCTAGACTGTCTTCTGAAGATTGATGTCTATTTCCTTGAGCTCTTTAATTTTGTTGCCAATTTGGGGATAAACATGGCACAAATCCAGCAGGCGAGGTCCAGATGAAAAAAGAAAAGACAACAGCACTGAAAGGTACATACGTAATTTGCTTTTTCAGGGGTATTTTCCTTTGTGAATAATGAAGATATAGGGCTATTTAGGTTATCTTCTATATATTGAAATTCTAAATTTCAACTTAAAAAGTTAATCTCAACCTAAAAAAATTGTATAGCTCACTAGCATCTCTCTGACTGAGAAATAGGTATGTACAGAGTAAATAAATCATAGAATCATGGGAATTTATAGCTGCTAGAATTCATAATGCTTTTTTTATTCAAGGTCATATATTTAATGGTAAGACTAAAATTATAGGTTTCTTGACTCATGACTAGAACCCTGACCACATTTTTGTTGATTAGAATGGATCCTAGCTTAGGATAATAGTCTTGTTTTCTATTTTTGAGGTATTGAGACAAGGCATATTTTATGAGAGTCCCTCCATGTTAAATACCTCAGAAGGAATCTGCCTTAGACTCCCAGACATCTAGTAAGAACCCAAGATAAAACAAATCTGCTATCTAAAATTATTTACTCCTTGTTGAGCTTAACTTTTTTTTATTGCCATATGTTTCCATCTGTCTATTGAATTGCCCATGATTGGATTATATAAGAAAGTAATCTGTGAAGAATTCACAGTTTCTTTTCTTTGATAGTAGAAAAGTGTTTTTTTGAATTGGGGATGGGGGGTCATAGGGAGAGTGTTCTGGGCCACATCCTGTTGTGTTTAGGGCTTACTCCTGGCTTTGTGTTCAGGGATTGCTACAAGCACTACTTGAAAACTATCTGCAGTGCAAATAATTTAACTGAGGTTGGCCATTTAAAGGCATGTTTCTTAGCTCCTGTACTAACTCATGGCCCTAGAACAGTATCATCTTGGCTTATTAATGTTGGGTACTAGATTATAGAACTCATTTTTCTTGACCATGGATCCAATTTCCAAGAAGCTTTGTAGGAGGTATATTTTCTACCTGTGCTGCTTTGGCTAAGACTGCTTCTCTGAATCCTTACCTGCTTCCCTCCTGTATTATGCCATACTGGGTAATAAGCAAAAACATCTCCTACTCACATCTTTCATGTTGTAGTAAAAGCCTAATACATATGTAAGATAAAGCAGCTACATTCTTATCTCAGTGGGCATCAGCTTGTCCCTTCTTTTAGAGGTAGCAATTTCTCAAGGAGTGGAATAACCCCCATTACCTATAAAAAATGGAAAATGGCTGAGAACATTGTTTTCTTCAAGGTTCCAGACCATGTTTTCTCACAAATGTGAGATGTTGAAGTTTTGGTTGTGGGTGCTAGCAGAGAGGATGTTGCAGAATGGGCAGATTTTGGATAGTTTTAACTAGAGATGACAGGATATGCTGTTTGGGTAGACATGGGATATTTAGAGAAGAAACTAAAAATTGTAAAGATTTTTGACTTAAATAGCTCTGATATAAGTACACTTGATTTAAGAAAGCTATAAGAAATGCAGGTTGTAGTAATTTTGTAAGAGTTAGATTTATTCCTATTAATGGAAGGAATTAGGACTCTTGTTGAGTATTTGGGGGAGTCTAAAGCAATAACTTTATGGCCTGGGCACACGCTGTCCAGTGTAGGGGGCTCCAGATTTGATCCCAGGCATACCTGGTCCCCTCAGCATTATCTGAGCATTTCCAGAGCAACCCCTGAGTACTGAGCTGGGAGTAGCCTCTGATTAGCACCAGCTGTGGCCATAAAATTAAAATTAAAAACTTCAGAAAAGTACTTTGGGAATCATTAACAGAGATAATATTTAAAATTATGAAAATAATTGGATCACCCAAGATGTTTGTGTGGCTACTTACTACAGAGATCTGTAGATTGAGCTCTGGGGTATTTTAACCATATGGTCAGGAAGGTAAGTAGGAATTAGTGAAATGAGTAAAATTAATTTCCTGTAAAATAGACTGAATACCAGGAGCAAGAGAGAAATCCTGAGTACCAAATGGAAAAAAATGAGAATGATTAATTTAAGTTATATGTTGATAATGAATCAGGTTAGACAAGGACTGAGGGTTTTATATTTGTATTTGACAGTGTGAAACTTATTGAAAAAAGCTTTCTCAGTGAATTGATGGAAATGAAAACCTGATTGGAGAACTTCAAGTAGAGAATAAGAATTGGAGACAGCTGTAGATAGTATTTTGTAGCTTTTACTGCATGTCTATGCTGTTAGAAGGGATGACCAGTATACTCAGAAGACTGACTAGTATAGGAGATAGGATAAGACATATAGAATATATAAGGCCTAGAGGATAATGTATGAGTTTCCAGAATAATAGACTTAACTGATTTCCTAGTTGGGATTTGTATATCTTCAAACTTACTTGATAATATGGAAACTTGACCTACCAATTTGCTGTTTGACATTTATATTCTGATAATCTATATATGAGTTCATTTTATTTTATTTTTCTGGATTTTCAAGGTAGTGCTGATAGGGCCTAAAGCTAGAAGAACATGATTGAAACCCATGATTTTCCATTTATACCAGGAACAAGTTATTGAACATCTCACTTTTTCCCTCATCACTACAGAGAAATAAGAATGCTTAGTAAATATGAGTTTATAATGATAAGTGGAGGGAGGATTGATTCAAATAGGCAATACTTTAGAAAATGAAATGGCAAATGCAGAGTCAAATACATTTTAGAACAAATAGAACAAAATGAAATAAGCTATTTTAAAAGAAGAGTGTAGTTCTGTGTTTTTGCTTTTTTTGTTTGTTTATTTTTTTGGTTTGGTTTTGGAGCCAGACCCAGTGATGCTCAGGGGTAACTATGGGCTATGTGCTCAGAAATCGTTCCTGGCTTTGGGGACCACATGGGATGTGGGGGGATTGAACTGCGATCTGTCCTAGGTTAGGACATGCAAGGCAGGCAACCTACTGCTTGCGCCACTGCTCTGGCCCCTGCAGTTCTATTTTTTTAAAGCTGTATTATGATGCATTCAATAATAAACTAATAATTACTTCTTAAACTTCCTTATTAGAGGGTTTTAGTTATACATTGCAAGATTTACATATTTAAAATACATAATTTTTTGTTACTGAATTTATTGTTAATGAGATGAATGGTTGGGAAAATATTAAGCTATTCTGACAGATAAAACTTAAGATGAATAGGGATAAAGTGCATTTTGATAAGAAAATAGTCTAAACTAGCTCTCTATAATAATGGTGATAATGCATAAGGTCAAGAATATAGTTATGATGAGTTGCCACTCAAATAATGCATTTTATTTGTCAGACACTTACTAGATCCTTTAGATATGACTATGCAAACAGCATTGTAGGGAACAGTTCTTACATTTCTGAAAAGATTTGCCATATCCTTTTGAAAGTTCACTATGCAAGATGTTAGTTTGATGGCTCTTAGTCATTTTTTGAACTTATACTCTTAATTTTTTCTAGGTAAATTATTTTGAGTTTAGGAGAGTAATTACTTTTGTAATTTCAGTCCTTTGAAAGACATTGAGACTTCTTTTTAGGATGAGTAAATTCTGTTGGTGAATGTTGTCTGTGCCTTAAGAATGAGTAAAGTGGGGCTGGAAAGATTGCATAGAGGGAGAGCCTTTGCCTTGCAAGCAGCTGATCCAGGACAGATGGTGGTTTGAATCCTGGCATCCCATATGATCTCCCATGCCTGCCAGGAGCGATTTCTGAGTGCAGAGCCAGGAGTAACCTCTGAGCGCCTCCAGAGCCTCTGGAGCCCGCCCCCCCCACCGCCACCCAAAGAATGAATATATTACTGTTGTTCAGTAGAATATTATGTAAATGTTAGTTGGGTTGAGTTGATGATTTTTCAGATCTTTTATATTCTTACTTTTCTTGTATTTATTTTTAACAATTATTATGAAACGTATCAAAATCTCCTGTTATAATTGAGAATTTATTTTTTATAGAGTTGAGCCAATTTTTGTTTCTATTTTTAAAATACTTTTATTCGGTGCAGACACTTTGGGATTTTTTTAATTTAAACAACTTTATTACATACATGATTGTGTTTGGGCTTCAGTCATGTAAAGACCACCACCCATCACCAGGGCAACATTCCCATCACCAATGTCCCAAATCTCCCTCCTCCCCACCCAACCCCCGCCTGTACTCTAGACAGGCTTTCTATTTCCCTCGTACATTCTCATTATTAGGATAGTTCAAAACGTAGTTATTTCTCTAACTAAATTCATCCCTGTTTGTGGTGAGCTTCCTGAGGTGAGCTGGAACTTCCAGCTCATTTATCTTTTGTGTCTGAAAGTTATTTTTGCAAGAATGTCTTTCATTTTTCTTAAAACCCATAGATGAGTGAGACCATTCTGCGTCTTTCTCTCTCTCTCTGACTTATTTCACTCAGCATAATAGATTCCATGTACATTCATGTATAGGAAAATTTCATGACTTCATCTCTCCTGACAGCTGCATAATATTCCATTGTGTATATGTACCACAGTTTCTTTAGCCATTCATCTGTTAAAGGGTATCTTGGCTATTTCCAGAGGCTTGCTATGGTAAATAATGCTGCAATGAATATAGGTGTAAGAAAGGGATTTTTTTGTATTGTATTTTATGTTCCTAGGGTATATTCCTAGGAGTGGTATAGCTGGGTTGTGTGGGAGCTCGATTTCCAGTTTTTTCATGATGTGTGCTTTCAAAGCTATAAATTTTTCTCTCAGTACTGCTTTTGCTGTGTCACATAGGTTCTGATAGTTTTTGTCTCCATTGTCATTTGTTTCTAGGATAGGTTTTGATTTCCTCTTTCCTTTCATCTCAGACCCACTGGTTATTCAGTATTAGGCTGTTTAACTTCCAGTTATTAAAGTTTTTCTTCTGTGTCCCTTTGTAGTTCACATATAATTTTAGGGACTTGTGGTCAGCGAAGGCAGCCTGCAAAATTTCTACCCTCTGATATTATGGAGGTATGTTTTATGTGCTAGCATGTAGTCTATCCTGGAGAATGTCCCGTGTACATTAGAGAAGAATGTGTATCCAGGCTTCTGGGGGTGGAGTGTCCTGTATATATCTACTAGGCCTCTTTCTTTCATTTCTCTTTTCAGGTCTAGTATATTTTTGTTGGGTTTCAGTCTGGTTGACCTGTCAAGTGTTGACAATGCCGTGTTGAGATCCCCCACAATTATTGTGTTGTATTGATATTATTTTTCAGATTTGTCAACAATTGTATTAAATATTTTGCTGGCCCCTCATTCAGTGCATATATGTTTAGGTGAATGATTTCTTCCTGCTGTACGTATCCCTTGATTAATACAAAATGTCCATCTTTGTCCCTTAAAACTTTCCTAAGTATAAGGTTTGCATAATCTGATATTAGTATGGCCACACCAGCTTTTTTATGGATGTTTTTGCTTGGATGATTTTCCTCCAGCCTTTTATTTTGAGTCTATATTTTTTTCTGACTATTCAGGTGCGTTTCTTGTAGGCAGCAGAAGGTTGGATTGAGTTTTTTGATCCATTTTGCCACTCTTTGTCTCTTAACTGGTGCATTTAGTCTATTAACATTGAGAGAAAGAATTGTATTGGGAGTTCGTGCCATCTTTATATTGAAGTTTGGTGTGTCTGTTGGTCAGTCTTGTCTTAAAGTAGGCCGTTCAGTTTTTCTTTTAAGAATGGTTTTGAGTCTGTAAAGTTTCTGAGCTGTTGTTTGTCTGTGAAACCATGTATTGTTCCTTCAAACCTGAAAGTGAGTTTTGCTGGGTGCAGTATTCTAGGCGAAGCATTTATTTCTTTGAGTTTTGTCACTATGTCCCACCACTGCCTTCTGGCCTTGAGTGTTTCCCGTGACAGGTCTGTAGGAAATCTCAAGGATGTTCCCTTGAATGTAATTTCTCTTTTCGATCTTGCTGCTTTCAGAATTCTGTCTCTATCTGTGGGATTCGTCATTGTGACTAGGATGTGTCTTGGGGTGTTTTTTATGGGGTCTCTTTTAGTTGGTACTCTTCAGGCATGCAGGATTTGGTTGCCTGTATTCATTATCTCTGGTAGTTTCTCTTTAATGATGTTCTTGACCGTTGATTCTTCCTGGAGATTTTCTTCCTTGGTCTCTGGGACTCCAATGATTCTTAAGTTGTTTCTGTTGAGCATAGACTTCCATTTTCATGTGTTCCCATTCTTTGAGTAATTTTTCCTTTGTTTGATCATTTGCTTTAAGGCTTTTTTCCAATTTCTTCTGCTGTATGGAATTGTTATTCATCTCATCTTCCAGTATACTAATTTTATCCTTGGCTGCTGTTAACCCATGGGAAAGCTCAACCATGTTTTTCTTCCATTCATCTACTGAGTTTTTCAGACCTGTTATTTGATCTGAAATTTCAGTTTGGAATTTTCTGATTTCTATCTTCATATTTTTTTGATTCTTATTAGTGTTCTCTTCTATACTTTGAACATCTTCCATATTGCGACTCTAAACTTCTTATCTGAGAGACCGACTAGTTGGTTTGTCATGTTCAAGTCATCAGAGTTGCCATTGTCATTCTCTATGTCTGGTGCTGGCCTGCGTTGTTTCCCCATTGTCACACTTGTATTGTGGGTTTTTCTACATGTTGTGGTTGTATTTATTGGTGAATGATGTGCATGACCGGGAAGCTCTGAGGAGAGCTTCAAGGATTCAGAAAAGACAGAGAAGCACAGGACAGGGCTCCCTTGAGTTCCTCAGTTCCCACAGAAGAAGCACAGCAGGGTGGAGACTCCGCAGGTGAAGCAATCAGCACTTCACCTGGCAGTCCCCACAAGCAGCCATTTCTTCCACTTTGGGATTTTTAAAGTTCTTTGTCATTGTTATATTTTCATCTTTTCTTCTGGGGTAGTTATTATTTTCTGAAGTATACTGTTTATGATATTAACATAGCTATTCCAAATTTAATTTTGGTTGGTGTTTGTTTCCCATTGTATTTTATAATACTTTAAAATTTCTGTATCTGCTATATAAATGGATTTCATTTTTCAAGTGAAATTGCCTCTTAACTTAGCCATTATATATTTTTGTAACTGTCATATTTATCTATCATGTTTGTTTAATTAGACTTATCTTTAAGTCTTTAGTGTTTAAGCATGTAGATTTAAGACCAGTATTTAAGCAGATAGATAAATGTAGTGACATTGACATCTTTATTATATGTGTATTTGAACTTATTATATCTCTCATTTATTTAGATCTTTGATTTGCTTCAGTAGCATTTTGTAATTTATAATTGTAATTGTATTGTATAGTTTTATTAGGTCTATACTTAAGCTTTACTTTTTATAGTGCTTTAAAATGGTATTGTGTTCTTAATTTCAGTTGCCATTGTTTACTCATTTTACTGAGATGGAATTACATTTTGTGTGTTGATGTTATAGCCCATGACTTTACTGAAATTACTTATTTTTTAAGAGTTTTTGGTTTGGAATGTCCTATGTATACCCCTATAAAAACTGCATTAAGACCAGTTTTATTTTTCAATCTTAAGCTTTTTCTTTTCTTTTCTTTTCTTTTCTGCTTTTTTTGGATGCTGACTAAAACAATGCTGATCAGTAAAAGTTGGGGCCTGGGAAATAACTTGAGGGGTTAAAGTACATGCTTTGTGTTTTTTTTCTTCTTTCTTTCTTCTTTCTTTCTTTCTTTCTTCTTCTTTCTTTCTTTCTTTCTTTCTTTCTTTCTTTCTTTCTTTCTTTCTTTCTTTCTTTCTTTCTTTCTTCTTTCTTTCTTTCTTTCTTTCTTTCTCTCTTTCTCTCTTTCTCTCTTTCTCTCTTTCTCTCTTTCTCTCTTTCTTTTTTTTTTTGTTTTTTTTTTTTGTTTTTTGGGCCACACCCGTTTGACGCTCAGGGGTTACTCCTGGCTATGTGCTCAGAAATCGCCCCTGGCTTGGGGGGACCATATGGGACGCCGGGGGATCGAACCGCGGTCCCGTTCCTTGGCTAGCGCATGTAAGCAGACCACCTTACCTCTAGCGCCACCTTCCCGGCCCTCTCTTTCTGTCTTTCTGTCTTTCTGTCTTTCTGTCTTTCTGTCTTTCTGTCTTTCTGTCTTTCTGTCTTTCTCTCTTTCTCTCTTTCTCTCTTTCTCTCTTTCTTTCTTTCTTTCTTTCTTTCTCTTTCTTTCTTTCTTTCTTTCTTTCTTTCTTTCTTTCTTTCTTTCTTTCTTTCTTTCTTTCTTTCTTTCTTTCTTTCTTTCTTTCTTTCTTTTCTTTCTTTCTTTCTTTCTTTCTTTCTTTTCTTTCTTCTTATTTTACCTATTTTTGTTTGGTTTTGGGCCATACCTGGTGGTGCTGAGGGGTTGCTCTTGGTTCTGAGCTCAGAAATTGCTCTTGGCAGGCTCAGAGGACCGTATGGGATGCTGAGGACTGAACCCAGGTTTATCCTGGGTTGGCTGCATGCAAGGCAAACAGCCTACTGCTGTGCTATTGCTCTGGACCCAAAGTGTGTTCTTTGCTTCTCAGCACTGCTTAGTTCCTTGAGCATTGTGCCAGGAGTAGTCCCAGAGGACCACTAGGTGTAGCTATTGGTGGATTGACACTGGTGGTGGTTCGTTCAGAATTTAAATGTTGTGATCCTAAAATGCTATTGTTAGCAGCATTATAAACCATGGTGCCTAAATAAAAAAATTTAAACATGCAGATCGCTGACCATATTTTTTACCAGGCATACTCATCAATTAGAAGCAATGTTTTAGCTTCTGCCTACAGTTGACTTTCAGGAATGACTCAGAAGCAGGCCCTAATGCTATAGTTTTTCAGTTTTGGGTACTACTTGAATGCTGTCTATCATTTATATACCTGACTCAAGTATTCTCTTTCTCTATCAGCTGATTGTAAGAACTGATTATGCAAACTGATAAACTGAAAGCATCATAGCAGGAATGGAGATCATAGTTTATGTCTTTGTGTAACATACCACTTCAGAAACTGTTTCTTCCAGCCACTATATTTCACATCTGTTCAGTGATGGAATGCTGTTATATATACTCGACTTTATGACTTGTGGATCAGATGACATTCAGTTAATGTTGAGTTACTTAAGTCAAGTAAAATCTTGTTAGCCTGTGAATGAACTTCAGTCTCTACTAAGGTTCAGTAACAGGACAAAAAAGGATTTAGTTATTTGCTAAAAAATCAAGGTACTATATCAGATAGGGACATGCTAAAGAATGCAAACAGTATTCTTTTCTGTCAATGATACTTTACAGCAGGGGTCTCAAACTCAATTTACCTGGGGGCCGCAGGAGGCAAAGTCGGGGTGAGGCAGGGCCGCATAAGGGATTTCACACACAAAAAAAAGTCCTCAAACATCATTATTACCAGTTTTAATTATTTCTTCTGAACATGAATAGAACATTGAAGATCATGAATAGTTCTTCTGAACATGGCATCTTTTGCCTGTTCCTTGCTGCCAGAGACTTGACAGCGCTTCTTCTCACAAATATGAACCACATTTGGCTTTAGAGAGGAAACAGTTGAGACCCTCAGTATGGCTTGAAGATGATCATCATTAAGTCTAGACCTGTACTTTGACTTATTGAAGTTCAATGTGGAGAATAACTTTTCACACAAATATGTGCTCCCAAAAAGGCACATGGTGCGCTTGAACATTTGGGAAAGCTCAGGGAAGCTGGGGGGCAATTCTCTCAAAAATTGCCCAGGCATGTCTGCTTTTCTACTAATCTCCCTGAACTTGGCTTTGAGATCAGAGTTGCATTGCAGGTCAATGAGCTCCATTTGAAGCACAGGAGGGGCATCTTGCACATCAAAGGAAAAGGGGTCCACAAAAATTTGGAAAGTGGCTCTGTGCTTTTTGAAGTCTGTAAATCTATGATCAAATTCCTTCTCTAGCTAAAAAATAGCATCAACATATTTCTCACCACTGAATGGTATGCCTGCATCCACAAGTTCCTTGCATGCTGGGAAATGGCAAAGGTTTGTCTGAGAGAGCTGGGATTTCCATAACACAAGTTTTGTGGAGAATGCTCTCACGTTGTCATAGGTAGCACTGTTAAGCTGCCCTGGGCCTTGTAACATCTTGCTTAGTACATTGAGCTTATGTGTGATGTCAACAAGAAAAGCTAGGTCCATGAGCCATTTGTGATCACTCAACTCAGAAACAGCATTCCCATCCTTCTCCATGAAGGCTTTCACTTCTTCTCTCAACTCAAAAAATCTTTTCAGGACATTTCCCTTGCTGAGCCAACGTACCTCAGTGAAATAGAGCACATTTCTATATTCTGACTCCATTTCCTCTAAAAAAGCATGGAACCTCCTGTACTTTAAACCCCTGGATCTGATTTGGTTGATGCATTTCACAACAACAGACATCACATTGTCACATGGCAGTCATTTACTGCAAAGGGCCTGCTGATGGATAATGCAGTGAAGAGCAGTGGCCTTCTCTATACCCTCCTCTTCAAGTCTTTTTTTGAACAAGTGCCACCAGTCCATTTTTTCTCCCTGTCATCGATGGCGCTTCATCAGTTATTATTCCAACAAACCTCTTCCATGGCAAACCTGCATTCTCAATGGCATCACACAGATGCCGAAATATCTCATTAGCGGTGGTCTGGCCATGCATTGGAATTATTGTGAGCAGCTCCTCTGTCAATT
Organism: Suncus etruscus; assembly: GCF_024139225.1. NCBI lineage: Eukaryota > Metazoa > Chordata > Mammalia > Eulipotyphla > Soricidae > Suncus > Suncus etruscus. The sequence goes on along the minus strand of NC_064849.1, from coordinate 150,319,670 downwards.
CAAAATTGCAATCAACTCCACGGACATAAATTGTGAGCTGCGCAGTGTCAGTTATATCTTTGCCCTCGTCAAGAGCAACTGAGTATGCATCAAAACATTTGGCTTTCTCACACAGTTGATGATAAATGTCACTTGACACGTTAGAAATGCGCACTGCCACAGTGTTGGCAGAAAGGCTGATTTTGCTAAACTGACCTTTCTTTTCCAGACAGATAATACTTGCAGCCTGTAACATGCATTTTTTTTTTTAACAAACTCTCCTTTTGTGAATGGTTTCCCTGCCTTAGCAATCATCTCACTAACCATGTAACTAGCTTCGACTGATGCAACATTCTCTTTGGTTGCTTTCTTGAAGAAGTCTTGTTGCCTCATTAGACATACTTTAAGACTGGCAACCCACTTGGTTCTCTAATTTCCTTGATATTTTGCACATTCCTCAGCATGATTAGTTGAATATTGGCATTTCAAGTTGTATTCCTTGTGCACTGCAACTTTTTCTGAGCAAATAAGAAATGTGGGGATGCCCCTGTGCTCAACAAAGATACACTGCATCTCCCACTTTTCCTGAAATTGTCTGTGCTCATCATCAATCTTTCTCTTCACTGCAGGCTTTGATGAAGTCCTTATGAAGGTATGACAAAATCTAATTCTGTAATAAACTTCTCTCCCTTCTCTCCCTTTAGACCTCCGATAATGCAATGGACAGTGGGCAGGAGCAGCGGAAATGACGTCCGTGCTAGGCACAAAGTATTTACGATTATTCGCTTACCTAATATTCGCAATAAAAAATTGCATTAGTAAGAAAAAAATCGCAAAAAATTGCATTAAACATTTGCATACCCCGAAGGGAACTGCTTGGGGGATGCGAATGTTTAATGCGATTTTTTTCTTACTAATGCAATTTTTATTGCAATTATTTGGTAAGCGAATAATCGGGAATACTGTGATATTTGAAGGCTGGCTGTGGGCCACAAAATGTTGTACTGAGGGCTGCAATGGCCTGCGGGCCGCGAGTTTGAGACCCCAGCTTTAAAGTATTCTAGGTGTTACATGACCCTGGAACAACTTGTGGGTATAAAGTGGATTAAAGAAAGTACAAATATGGTGTTGGAAAAATTGATTATTGAGAGAGAGAAAGAGAGAGAGAGAGAGAGAGAGAGAGAGAGATTGAATCAACATATCTAATTAGATTAGATCAGGAATGATAAAAGACATAGAAGAAAACTTACACTGAACTCTTCAGGATATGGACCTCAGAGGCGTCTTCAGTAATTTTGTTTTATTGACAGAGATAACAAATAAATAACTACATTAAATTTAAAAGTTTTTCTTAGCAAAATAAATGTGGGTAAAGTAAAAAAAAAACATTCAGTGGCATGGGAGAAAATATTTGCACATCAGGAAAGAGCTAATAATTTACATACATAAAACACTCACAAAGCCCAGCAGCTGAAAACCAATATCTCCATCAAAAATGAGGAGAGGTGATGAGCAGACACTTCTCAAAGAGGACATTTGGACAGACAGTAGGCATAAGAGGAAGTGTTCATCATTATTTTTAATTAAGGGAATGAAAATATTAAAAGTCTGGGAACAACCAGTGTTTTGGAGGATTCAGTTTAAAAGAACTCTCACTTTTGGTAAGACTCTTACTTGTTTTTTTTTATTTTTTTTTATGGAAACCAATATGGAGACGTTTTAAAAAAACTAAGTATATATAACTGAGTATAACTCAGTATAACTCATAACCATATAACTCAGTGATGCCACTTCTTTTTCTTTATCCCAAGATAAAGATCTGGAGTTTATCCTATTAAGTGAAGTGAGTCAGAGATCAAAAGATAAATATCTGATATCTCGGTCATGTGCAGAGAAATAATACAAGGAAATATTTTCAAATGATGACAGATCCTTGACTCTGGATTGCAAAACTGATACTTCCAGGTTGGAGGAAGAAGGGAAAATGAAGAGATTTACTAGATGTAGAATAAGCCTATTGTGATGGGGAGTACTGGGCACTTTGAGGGTGATGAACTAACTACACCAAGGTTATAAATGTTAACACGACTGCAAACAAGTTATCTAAACAACAACAACAAGCATTACCAAAAAAATAATAGCTTACATAGCATCTTGGATTTGGCACACTCTTCTCTTACTCTTTTTTTTTTTGTCCACACCTGGCAGCGCTAGGGGTTATTCCTGGCTCTGCGCTCAGGAATGGACTCAGAACCATATGGATGCCTGGGATGGAACCCAGGTGCGCTCTGTATAAGTGAACTTCCTTCCCTTTGTGTGATTGCTCAGGCTCCCCTCTCTTATTCTTGTACCAATCAAAATCCAGTAGCTTTTGGGGCTGGAGCGGTGGTGCAAGCAGTAAGGCGACTGACTGCCTTGCGCGTGCTAGCCTAGGATGGACCATGGTTCGATCCTCTGGTGTCCCATATGGTCCCCTAGCCAGGAGTAACCCCTGAGAGTCACTGGTGTGGCCGAAAAACCAAAAAAAAAAAACAACAACCCCCCCCAAAACCCCCAAACCCAGTAGCTTTTGAGGTAACTTAGTAAGGTGTAGCTTTATTTCTCACATTCTAAAACAAATATCTTACCAGTAAGTCTAGAAGATTCTATTTTTCTGGCTCCCTAGAGCCCGTCAATATAAGGTGATTAATGTAATACACCAGAGCAATACTTAAGGAAGGGAAAGAATCATGTGAACTAAATTATGACTCAGGATTGGAGTAAAGATTTACCTTGAAGGTAGGCCATTGAAAGTGTGTTGCTGATCTTCTGACATAAAAAGAACTGAAACCCACTGCTTCTCATGGATTTTAATGACAGCCATGGAGGAAAAGTCATTTAGCAGATCGGTAGTTGTAATCCAGGTACCAGGGGATGAATTAATTTGCTCAAGCAGTGAAAGCACATCTGGTACAGCAGTTGCACTTGAAGTTACCACCTAGTTAAGCTTAATGGTAACCACTATTGTTCTCTGAAGTTATATCAGTCTCTGAATAGGCTCAATTGGTGAGATCATCTTCCAGGTCATAAATTAATCTTTGTAATACTTCTAGGAATATGGAGTTTTTTACTTTTTTTTTTTTTTTTTGTGGTGTGTGTCATACCCAGCAGTACTCAGGGTTTGCTTCTGGCTCTGTACTAGGAGTCATCATTCCTGGTGGTGCTGGGGTTCAAATTCAAGACAGCTGAATGCAGAGCTAGTGTTTTGGCTTGTTTTATTATTAATATTTTTTGTTGTTTTGGGGCCACATCTGTTGATACTCAGGAGTTACTCCTGGCTATGCATTCAGAAATTGCTCCTGGCTTGGAGGGTCCATATGGGACACCGGGGGATCCAACCAAGGTCCCATACCTCTAGCACCACCGCTCCGGCCCCTATTATATTATTTTTTTATTTTTTGTTTCTTTTGGGCCACACCCGGCAGTGCTCAGGGGTTACTCCTGGCTGCCTGCTCAGAAATAGCTCCTGGCAGGCACGGGGGACCATATGGGACACCGGGATTCGAACCAACCACCTTTGGTCCTGGATCGGCTGCTTGCAAGGCAAACGCCATTGTGCTATCTCTCCGGGCCCCTATTCTATTATTTTTAAGGTGAAATTTGTTCTTGTGCCTTTCTCTTAGCCTTTTGCATTGTAGTTTGTATTCTAATTATAGATTAGGAAACCAGTATTGCAGTTATTAGGTGTCTTTTTTACTGATATATTCTAAAATTTGGAAAATATACAGGATGAGTTCAGGGACCCTAAGGACCCAGTCTTCACCACTGGATGAATACCAAGTAAAACTCTACTGATCACTTGATCTCTCATACTCTGAAGAACCACAGTTGCTCTTTGGGTGCTGCATGGAATTAGCGTTAGTTGAGAGCTAGTGTGAATCTAGTTATTCCTTTTTACTTATGCAGTTATTTTAGTGAAAGGTTGTTTATTGGGGGGGGTGGTGGTGGAAGAAAGATTAGGAACAGAAGATTTGCATTCTTTAGACCACACCCAATATTGCTCAGGGCTTACACCTGCGTCAATTCTCAGGGATCAGTCCTGGAGGGTTCAGAGGGACTATTTTGGATGCTGGGGATCGAACCTAGTTTGGCTGCTTATAAGGCAAATGCCCTACCCACTGTATTGTTGCTCTGTTTTGACTAAGTTTTTTTGCCCAAGTTTTGACTAAATGCTAAGTAAGATTCTTTTCCTTATTAGGAGGTATTTTAACTTTCCTGTCTCTCGAGAAGTTCTGGGTTTTTTTTTTTTTTATTAATTTTTTTTATAAGTTTAGGTCTGGGAATGAACTGGACCTCTTTTTTCATTATTTTTAGACTTTCAGTCTCTAGGCCTAATACTTTTATGAATATGTAGGTCAAGCAAGAAATTAGTAACCTTCATATCATTTCAGTTTTACAGACACTTAGGACCAATGCCAGACTATTTTGTTTGCTTTAATTGAATGCTAGGCTGCTGCTACAGTGGGACCTTAGTATTTTTATGGTATTTGAGTTGCCCAGTTCATTGACTTTGATCACTAGTGTAAAGTCTAGCATAAGAATAAAGATGTCACAGAACTCTTCATGGATACTGACACTACTCAAAAAATCCTTTTTTAAAGTGGTTGTAACAGTTCTGGACTCTTCCATTGTGTGTGATACCTAGTCTGATTTTACATTCTCTTTAGATCTTGGAATTTTTTTTAATCTACATAATACATTAAGCGCAAGCAGATCTGGCATTTGCAAAGATAATATCTAAAAGCCTAGAAGAGTTGGGTGCTCATGATTTACTCCTGGCTCTGCTCAGGAATTACTTGTAGCTAGCTCTCTACCTGCTATATTATCTCTCTAGTCCCCTGAGTCCGCCCCAATCTATTTTATCTGGGCCACACACAGTGTTTCAGGAATTACTCTTGGCAGCCTCAGAGGACTGGATGTGGTTCTGGGGATTAAACTCAGATTGGCCATGTGCAAGGCAAATTTCTTACTTGTTGTACTATCTCTTAGCCCCTGAATTTATCCTTTTTACTACTTTCAGTGGCATGTAAAGCATCTAGCTAATCTCATTATACTTTTCTAAGTTTTTGTGACTTATCGTGTGTGTGTGTGTGTGTGTGTGTGTGTGTGTATGGAAATGCTGGTAAATATATATTTTTCATACTGCTTTAGTAAAGAATCATTGGCATTTTTTTTTTTTTTTTGAGAAGAACCAAGCAGATTAAAATAGATTCCTCAGAGCTAATGGAGAAAATCCACTTGTAGGAGCCTCTTTTTCTAGAACCACTTTTGTTATAGTCTGTAGTTGTGAAGTCTCTGGAAAAAAGTGTCTCATGAAATCATGGAGGCTGAGATGCTCCAAGATCTGAAACTCGCACCCTGGAACCCCAGAGGAGCCAATAGTTTGAATAGTCCAGTTCAAGTATGAATCAAAGAGAGGCAAGAGTATAAATTTCAGTTTAAGTTTGAGTCTGAGATGATAGAAGACTGATACGACAATTTGAAGATAGTGTGTGGAACTTTTTTCTTATTAAGTGGAATTGTTCTTTTGGGTTAATGTGAAACCATATTTCTGGGCATTCCCAGAATGTTGGGTTGTTGGGTTGATACATAAAAATAAGCACCACAGCATTCATCTATATGTGGATACTGTCTGATACCACCTTTGGCTACTGTGATTAATGCTGTGATGAACTTTGGTGTTTATATACTTATTTAAAAATGTCTATTTGAGGTTCTTTTAAATTCTTTTGGATCTTGGAATCTATTTTTATCTAGTTTATGTGCTTAGTTGAAGTTCATAATTCTAATTGCCAAATCACTTTAATTTAGTCACCAGGGGCGATTTTAGAAGAAAAAATTGTGGCACATTCAGTGATGTGCCAATTTTGTTTCATGGATTCAGTTTGTATTCTAAATTGTCTTTTATCAGTCATTAAACCGTGAAATACTTTATTTGATGTTTGCTTAATCTGCCTTTAATACCCATCTCTATATAAAATGTAAAAATGTAGTGTTTTTCTTTTACAAGGAAGAAAAATAATTCCTGACAATTTGTTTCAACATGTTTCCTCAATGCTAAGGAATTAAAAAAAAAATCTATTTATAAGCCCTTAGTTGACAGAGTAAGTTAAGTAATTTCTATTCAGTTGTTCATTTTGCCAGTGGAATATTTTGTGTAAACCAAAAGCATGTTTTTGAATCATTGCTTATTCTTAAAAGGTGTTGAAAGGGCAGGTAGGGCTCATAATAAAAGCTATCATGATTAATACAGAATGCTGAATTAAGTATTAGGTAATATTTTTACTTCATTAATTCTACCTTACTACTAAGGGACAGTTTAGGACAATTTCACTCTTCAGCTGATTTTCTTGCTGAAAGATAGTGAAGATAATACCTACGACTCTTTCATAGGGTTGTGACAATCAAATAAGGCAAAGTATGCAACATCTTTATCATGAAATATAACTGCTACTGGCCTTTTATTATCTTAGGTAATAGGGAAAATGGTTATTAGACATAATCTGCCCAAAAGTATTGAATGTTTTCTGTTTCTGATCTAGAAGGTTTGTCAATTTTCAATTGCAGAAACTGACTTTACAGTACAGGTGTCCCATTTTTCTCTAGAATCCTAGTTTATTTCTACACATATCCAGCTATTTTTAAAAATCAAGACATCTATTTTGCAAAATACATGGTTTCAGAACTTGACTAATGAACTGCACATTTGTCAGCTTCAACCCTTGCCCCCTTTTTGCTCCATATGCCTATTATGTCAGATTTCTGATTTACTAGAGAATTTGAAAATAATTTACATTTTACTTTTTCACAGCGGCATTTGCCTTGCAAGCAGCCGATCCAGGACCAAAGGTGGTTGGTTCGAATCCTGGTGTCCCATATGGTCCCCCGTGCCTGCCTGGAGCTATTTCTGAGCAGACAGCCAGGAGTAACCCCTGAGCACTGCCGGGTGTGGCCCCAAAACAAAACAAAACAAAAAAACAAACAAACAAACAAAAAACCCGCATTTTAAAGTATGAATTGAAGTTTGATGGAGCCTTTGGAAGATTTCAACGCAATGCTTTTGTTTCAAGTGGGTCAGCAACCAGTGGTGGTGTTAATGGGCAGGGGTTGGGGAGAGGGAGAATGGTGTATGGTTGAGTGCCTGGAATCTTTCCCTATCTGAAGGCCCAGAGGTCTTAGTAAGGGGGTTCATTGCTTGAGCCACTACACCTCAAAGTGTACAGTTGCTGATCTAACACCAGGGATCAAACTCAAAGCCTTACATATGCTAGACATGTTCTATACGAACCAAACCCACAATATTTGGCGGTAGGCTATTTAGTTTTTAACAAGATTTTTGTTGGCTCTCTTGTGAACTATAAAAAGAGATTAGAGATAGTGCCAAATAATTTTTTTCTCTGGCATATGTGATGATCCATACAGATGACTATATCTCTGTAAGTGCTAGATATTACAGATGAACTACGTTTGCTTTTCTTCATCTCTTTATCTGAAACTTCTTGTCAGGATCTTGACTTTCTCTTTTGAAACTTCAGTTGTAATGAAATATCTTAAAGTATATATTTTTTTCTTGTTATGCAATAATGATTTCACATTTTTTTTGGAGGGAGAGCTAAATACATTTGAAATTTCTTTATATTTTGTTTTGATATTATGACAACACAAAGTAAAAACTTTTTGTCTCATTTTTAAAAATGTTCATGACATCTTATTAAGTACTTTCTGACAGACTGATTCTAGGACTGGGACAGGAAATGGTGCACCCTGAAGTAGCAGAAGAAAATGCTCAAAATACAAAAATCGGTACAGAAAACAGCTAAAATAATTTGTCATGTTCTAAATTAGAGCAATGGGAGAAATAAAATGAAGTCACGTAGTATTAAATTGTAAATCAAAGTACACAGTAAAGACCAGCAAGTTCAAAGTTGTGCGCATAAGTGAACAAATAAATATATAGAAGAGAATCACCATTTTAACATAGATTTATTATTATTAATATTATTTGGTTTTGATTTTGGACCATACCTAATGGTACCCAGAGCTTAATTCTCAGGAATTACTCCGGTGTGCTTAGGAGATCAAAAGGGATTGAACTCTGGTTGGCCAAGTGCAAGGCAAACAGCCTCCCTGCTGTACTGTTGCTCCAGCTTCAAATCCAGAAGAGCTATTAGTAATATGTCTTCTGCTCCAGGAGGTAGGGCATAATTTTTCTTCAATATTTGGAATGAACAAGTCTGGTCTGTAGGAAGCAATAGATAGTGGAAAGGAAAAAATAATGGCTTTTATAAATGGAAAAGTCTGATAAACACTGTCTTAACCAATTTATGAAGGAATATCCTCAGTGATATCCTGAAGACATTTCTTTTTTTTTATTTTTTTTTATTTTATAATAGCTTATTTTTATTGAGGATCAAAAATTAATATACGGTTAACATTATTTCTGCACACATCTTTCCAACAATACCCCCATGGCCTGAGCACTTCTTACCTTCACAGTAGCCCAAGGGCCCCTTTCATAATAGCTCAATCCATTTCTTTTTTTAAAATGTATTATTTTAAAATCTTTTTTAAAATGTATTATTTTAAAAAAAAGACATTTCTTTTTTAAAAATGTATTATTTTGATTAAACTAAAAGAAAATATACCTTTTTTAAATATATCTTTTTTAAAAATGTATTATTTTAAAATCTTTTTTAAAAATGTATTATTTTAAGAAAAAGACATTTCTTTTTTAAAAATGTATTATTTTGATTAAACCAAAAGAAAATATACCAGACAGATTTATACTTAAGGACATTCTAAAAAAAATGTCCAAGATATCTTTAGAGCAGTTAAAATGACAAAAAAGAAGCAAAGACTGAAAACTGTCTTCAACCAAAGGAAATTGGAGAGAGATGGTGAAAGTATGCAATGTGAAAAGCTGGAACAGAAAATGGACACTAATGGGAAAAGAAATATCTGGAATTGGATCGAAATTATGTATTTTTCTTTGTTTTGACAAGTTTATCATCGTTAATGAAGGTATTAATAGTATGGGAAACTGGGTAAAACATATATAGACACATGTGAACTGTCTTTTAGATTTCTCCTTTCAGTTTCTCTCTAAATCTAAAGTGATTTCGAGGGCTGGAGAGATAGCATGAAGGTAAGGCATTTGCCTTTCATGCAGAAGTGAAAAATTAAATATCATAGCATCAAAATTGTGACTGCTTTGAGAAATAGAATTTTGAAAGTGTTTATATTTCACTTCATATGATAGTATTTTAGAAACTTAAAATTTTAAGAGCCTTATGAGTTAAGACAACACAAAAATGAATGAAACAAAAGAATTGAGTAATTTAAAATATATTTTTTGTTATTTATTATGTAATTGAATATACATAAATTTTATATCATTTCTTTTCTAGATTTATTGTCTAGGATAGATTTGGATGAACTAATGAAAAAAGATGAGCCACCTCTTGATTTTCCTGATACCCTGGAAGGATTTGAATATGCTTTTAATGAAAGTAAGTAGTTACGTTATGTACAAGTTATGTACAAGATTTATTTCATATTGCTAATAGAATAATTAGACAGAATATATTTGCTACTTGCATTTACTTCTGGAATATTTTTGAGAAATAATGAGTTTCATGGTGGAATTCTTCACTAAAGTAAAAGAATCAAGTTGTAATTTATCATTATTGTCAAGTTATGTAAACCAGTGGGCATGGATTTTATTCAGTTTATATATATTAGCCTTGCGTATTTAACTTCCTGGTATAAAATCAGAATTCCAATTAAATTATATAGAAAGATGCTACTGTTTCAATGTGTTATTTAAAAAGAAATGACTTGCAATAATTACCTGTGGTAGGGTTTTAAAGTGTAATACTCAATTTTACATGATCTTCCAGACAACATTTCTATTCTAAAATTTACTAGTTAAGTCCTCAATAAAATAGTTTCCACTTGGGATTTGGGAAGATATACCAAAAGTTGTAAGAATTTTTCTGGGGCAAAGTATTTGGAGTTACTGCATGAATTACATCTGAAGGGCACTATTCTACAGGTGTTGAAGCTTTTTGTTTGCTTGCTGTTTTTCTGATTTAGTTTTACACATTTTTTGTAAAATATATATGACTAGTAGTATTTTGTTATTTAAGTTTTTCTTTTTGTTTCAGTTAACAAAATCAAATTAAACCTGAAGCAATATTTTTATTCTTTTTAAAATAATTCTTAGCTGCCTCTTTCAGAAGAGAGCCTGGGAGACTGTTGTTAGTGTGGGTAAATCATAGCTGTACATTTGCTCTTTAGTATAGGACTTCAGTTTTTTTTGAAGGAAGGGGAATTTGGGCTATACCCAATGGAGTGCTTACTCCTGGTTCTACATTCAGGATAACCCCAGTGGGGTACAGGGGACTGGACCATATGGGGTGTCGGAATTAAAATCAGATTGATTGCATGCATACAGTTACAGTGGCCCATAGAAAAGCAATTTTCATTGATATGCTATTTTCATTGATATATATTATCTATTCATTTATCTTTGTGTCTTTGTTGAACAAACCCCCTCCTCTTGGGGCTATACTTACTGGTGCTCATGGCTTACTCCTGGCCCTGTATTCAGAGGTGGGAATCCTGGTGGGACTTGGGGGACCATATGGGATCATGGGGATCAAACCCAGGTTTGCCTCATGCAAGGCAAGTGCCCCTCCCTATGACACAATTGCTCTACCCCCAACCCCCAAATATTTTTATTTCTTCCTTATCTAATCTCTGTCTGTCTGACCACATCACATGTTCACACTCACACACATATGCTTTTTTGGTTTTGTTTTGTTATGTTGGGAGGATTACACTTGGCTATGTCTAGCTTACTTCTGGCTTTGCACTCAGAGATCCCTCCTGGCACTGCTCAGGGGACTCTATGGGATACCAGGGCTTGAACTGAGTGAGGTTGGCTACTAGCAAGGCAAATACCTTTACTGCTCTTTTTGCTCTTCACCACCCTCTTTTTTTTTTTTTTTTTTTTTTTTTTGAGGTCACGCCCAGTGGTGCTCAGGGTTTACTCCTAGCTCTGCTTAAAGGAATCTCTCTTGAAGGTTCTCAGTGGATCATCTAGAATACTGGGGATTGAGCTCAGGTTGTCTGTGTGTCAGGCAAACATCTTACTTGCTGTGCTATTGCTCTGGTGCCACTCCTTTATTATCTCTCCCCCCATTTTTTAAAATTTCTTCATTTCTTCCCATCTCTCTCTCTCGCTTTCTCTTTCCTTCTTCACTCTCTCTTTTTCTCCTTCCCTCCCTCTCTTCCCTTTCCCATTCTCTCCTCCCCAGGCAGGCATGTGATCTGTAGCCACAACTTTTAAATACTTCTATATCTTTGTACATGGTAATGCCATTTTGTGTACATATACCATAGATGTACCTACATACTTTCTGTATTTACTACTGATATTTTAAACATGCTAGATATTGTCCTGATTAATTGTAGACTCTCAGTATGAGACAAAGATGTTCGCATTTCAGGGGAAATAAATGTCACTTTTAAGGGTGTTATTTTTAGCATACTTTAGTTCATCTTTGAATTCAGGATTGTTGAGGACTTTCTGAGAAGTGAAGATTGGAAATTAGAAAGTAGGTCTCAGTATCAAACCCCAACAGAACAGTTTTAACTTAGTATCTTTAGAAACTTCTTTGTCAGTCTTATAATGACAAAATCTCACAATAAAACTATAATGAATCTTTATTTGATTAGAGAAAATTCTAAATTTATCTGTAGTTGAATAAAACATTAGAAATACACAATTCACACTAAGAGAAAGAATTCTGTAGCATAGGTGAAGAAGAGATTTTTTTTTCATTGTGTCTTTAAAAACATTCCTTGTATTTAAAATGCCAAAGTACCCAGAGATATTTGCTCAGGCACATGCACAAACTAATCTTTGATAAAAGGGGGGAAAAGTATGAAGAGGAGCAAAAAAACCTTTTCTGTAAATGACAATGAGAAAATTGGTTGGTCACCTAAAAAAAAAATTAGATCCCTTTCTAACTCCATGCTCAAAAGTCAAATAAAAATGGATTGAATACCTTAATGTTGAACTTGAATAATGAATTGTAGAATTGTATTAAGGTAGGTCACTTCATGATGTTTTTGAAACTGAACATCTTCCATAATTCCATTTCAATATCTAAGTAAATAGAAGCAAAGATAAAAAAATGGGACTAAGTCAAACTATGAAGTTTCCACAATTCAAAAGAAATGGCCAGAATAAAAATATATACCATATATTGAGAAAAAATAATTTCCTACTATTTTTATAATAAAGGATTGATATCTAAGATATTAAGAACTGGTGGAAATATATAAGAAAAATATGACAGCGACCATCAACACATTGGGGAAAGATATGAGCAAAAATTTCCTCAAAGAAAATAGCAAAAGGTATATGAAAAAATGCTGTCTTATTATTAGGGAAACGTAAATCAGAACAACTATGAGATATTATCTCACACCAGTGAGACTGGCCCATATCACAAAATCCAAAAATAACCAGTGTTGGCATGGATTTAGGGAAAAGGGATTTTCATTCACTGCTGGTGGGAATGTTTACAAACTTTTGGGAAATAATATGGACATTTCAAAAAATGAAATAGGAATTGAGCTTTGTGTGACCTAGACTATTTCATGTATGAGAGTATTTGGTACTCTATAGATAGATTAGCTCTTATGTCACTGTTAAAAACATCCATTTTTTTATATGCCTAAATTGATTCAAATGTAGTAAAGTAGTTTTAATTGATATAATATATTTTCTGAGTTCATTATCTGGGTCACAATTTTCCTTTAAGCTCTTTCTTCACTCTGCTTGTCCATATTGCATAAGAATCAAATATTAATTCCATTTATTTTAATAATGCTTCACTTCTTATCCTAAGCTTTTTTTTAAGTTTTAATGTAGAAAACAACACATTGATCCTTAGTGCTGCTCTTAGGATAAGTTCAAATCCCATCGTTTGGGGCTTTTATTGTTTTATTTATGTGTCATTCTTTATTGCTTTACAGTTTGACTTAGTAAGCTTTGTTGTTAAATTGGGTAATGTTACTTCAACTTTTAAATATTTGTATAGTTTTGTTTTAGGTTGTAAAATGGGAAGATGTTAAAGCATTGGCATATATGTGGTCTAGGGGCTGAAGCGGTGGCGCTAGAGGTAAGGCGTCTGCCTTGCAAGCTCTAGCCTAGGTCCGACCTCAGTTCGATCACCCTGCGTTCCATATGGTCCCCCCAATCCAGGAGTGATTTGAGTGCATAGCCAGGAGTAACCCCTGAGTGTCAATGGGTGTGGCCCAAATACAAACAAAATGAACAAAAACCTATTTGGTCTATGTTCTCTCCTGATTACCAAGGGAATAAGTACCGAGGAAAGAAAGATGGGGTATCTATTTTATATTTTTTTTCCTAGAATTGTTTTCCCTTACATTAAAGAACAATATATTTCTATTATTTTTGTAATTGAAATAGAATTAACTTAGTTTATTTGGGGGCCATACCCTATAATGCTTGGGAACTGTTCCTGGCTTAGTGTTTTAGGGCTGCTGTCCAGTGGTATATGGAAGACTGTAGTGCTGAGGTGGAATCTAGGCCTCTGCATACAAAGCATATGCTTAGCCCATTGAGCTTTCTCTTTGGCCGTTATCATTTGTTCTTTGGTAAATATGGATTAATGTTTGCTATGAAGAGATTCCCTATCTAGTGAATACATTGGGCAGGATGATTGGTCTGGTATTGCTATAAGAAGTATGGTGCCCATCCTCATTCTTGGTTCACCTGTACCTCACTTGGGATATGTAATTTCCTTTTCTTCATGGGTTACTCTTGGCATTCTTTTATTCTATAGAATACTGTGTTATCTCTCTGTTTCTCCCTCTCCACCTTCAAATTTCTTAAATCAGTCTATATTAAGTAAGAAAAAAAGGGGGCACAGATAACTTATATAGAGGTTAAGGTACTTGCATATAACTAACTACTTGCATTAATTTCCCATAAATGATTCTCTCTTAGCATGGCTGCAAGTGGCCAGAACTAGGAGTAGTCCCTGAATACCACTAGGTATGGACTAGGGTGCTAGTCCCCCCCAAATATATGTAGTTTATGGCACATAGAAGAGGTGTTTTATAGTCAAAACTCTTGAACATATGAGATGCCTTATACTTAGTGATCTCACCTAGTTCAAACGAGGAGTGCTGTCCATTAAGATGAGATTCCCTAGGAACAATATCAGTGTCTCGCTGGGCTTGCATCTGCCTTTCTCTTGATTGCTTGTACTTTTGAAATTGTTCATCAGATTTTTCTATATTAATAAAAATCTTTCCAATTGAGTTATTTATGCTTGACAGTACAAGCTTATCTTAGTTCACTGTCTCTCTCATTTCCACTTGAAATCTGACTCATAATTTGTAGGCTGCTTGAGAAATCTCACTGATGGTTTCTGAGCTTATTCTGTCCTTTAGGAATCCTTGTGATTCTAGATGCACCTTAGACTTTATTCTCTCCTTGAGTTGTCAGAGGAAACTTTTAGATTGTTTTCTTAATTTCCTGACTTTTTGAAAGTTTGCTTAACTTTCCAGTGCCTTTTACATCATAGGTAACCTCTTAAACTTAAGATTTTGTGTCGCGCTTAAGGCTATAACCAGTAAAGATCTTTAAACATTATAGGTGCTTAAATATTGTTAATTTATTTTATGTTAAAGCAATTAAGATAAGAAAGTATAATATTTAAGAAGTTAGGGATTTTTTGGGGCCAGAGAGATAGCACAGTGGTAGGTCATTTGCCTTGCACACAGCTGATCCAGGAACAACAGTGGTTTGAATCCCATCATCCCATATGATCCCCCATGTTTGCCAGGAGCTGTTTCTGAGTACAGAGCCATGAGTAACTCCTGAGTGCTGCTGGGTGTGACCCAAAAGCCAAAAAAAAAAAAAGGAATTTTTTAAAATATGGTCTACAATGGTATTGTTTGAATACTACAAAATATACCAAAGAAAGAGATGAGTCAGTGAAAGTAATTTTAAATTTATAATCACATTATTTATTGTTTTTTCATATTATAAATGTACTCAATCAACAAAATAATAATACTATTTTTATTTTTTAGAGGGGCAGTTAAGACATATAAAAACTGGGGAACCATTTGTTTTTAACTACCGGGAAGACTTGCACAGATGGAACCAGAAGAGATATGAAGCTCTGGGTGAGGTATGGATAAATATATATGTCTATATGTATACTCTGATTTTATTTTCTGATTTTAAGTAGAATAAAGATTTTGAATCTGAGATAGTTCATGCCTTCAGAAATAGTAATCTTAAAGGTCTTTTTGAATTTTATTTGATTCATTGGTTTTGTTTTGGGGCTACAGCTAGCTATGTTCCAAGGCTCTCTGACTCTGCTTGGAAGTCCTTGCTGGCAATGTTTGAGGGGCCATGATGATGCTAGAGATTGAACCCAGAACTGCAGCCAGCATGCAAAACCTGCATTCCAGCATGTTATGCTATTTCTTGATTTGATTATGGTTCCATAGCTCCTTGGCAGTGCTCAGAGAGCACATTGGGCCACTCCCATTATTATGTAATACAACTGTCCTGCCCGATTGGCTCACTACTTGGACATTTCATTCAGGTCCTTCTGTTAATCAGTCTAAGAGCTTCCAGGGCCATATCTAGCAGTATTTAGGAACTGCTGGGCTACATCTGGAGGTGTTTGGGATAATGCAGTGGTCAGGTATTGAACCTGGAGCTTTGAGCATGTCAGGCGTGTACTCCAACCCTTGCAGCCATCTCCATAGTTTCTATCTGGTTATTTTTAATGGTGTTAGATATGAAATATATTTTTGGCTTAGAAGGTTATTTTTATATGGTTTTGACTCATGACAAACCCTTGGACTTTTACTATAAAACTGAGGTTGCCAAGCAGTAGGCATTTACAGATTTAATGTTGGGTGCAGGAGAGAGGAAATGACTCAAGAGGGTCTTGGGCACTTTGGGGTTGTGAAGGTGCTGGTTTATTCTTACATGAGTGTTTCCTTCCAATGACTGTGGTATTTTGCAGTGAGTCTTCACTGATGACTCATTTTTAACATGTCAAAATTAGTGACAGTATTTATGGGCCAGACCATCACCTGGCAGTTTGTTGAGGTCTTAGGGAGCCAGTAATCAAAACCAGGGACTCAACATTCAAGACAAATAATATTTAAAAAAAGGTCTTAAAGAGATGAAATCCTCTAAAAAAAAAAAAAAAAAAAAAGGAAGGGTAACCATTGTTGCCTGTGTAATGTGACAAATGAATTAGTTATCTTGATAATTCATTATGCAGTATATAACAAATAATTATATTCACCTTTACATATATGTAGTTAGTTCTCTTTTATATTTTAAATTTAATAAAGTACTTATCTGTTTGAAAAAAATTAGTATTTAGTTAGTGAATTAAATCTAAGCTGCTTACCTTTAACTTGATAGTCAAATTTGGTATCTCATATAATATTGCTGGTTTAGTGTGATAAGCAGACAACTACATCACATCTTTAAAGACTGACATTTCTGTGTTCTTTTTGGTATTCAATAATACAGTTAACATGAATGATTTCATTTAACGATAACAAAGAAATATGTTTGTGTTTGTTGGGAGACAGTTTTTCTTGGATGTTTTATGTAGGTTCAGGGCTCAAAACGAAAACATTGGCTGCTTTTGTTTTGGACTATATTTTCTAGAGTGTTTGTATCAGAATCAGCTTTGGAAGATAGAGATTGCATTTTCCTTCATGGCAGAAGTCAAATTTATATGCTGTTTAAGGCACAAAAAATAATGTTTTCTTTAGCATTGGTGACAATGTTTGAGCTGGTTCACTACCAATCTCCTCCTAAGTTTAGGCTTCATAACTGTCCTCAAATGGGCTTCTGTTCTGCTATGGGTTCAGTCTTTGTGCTTGTCCACCCATACTTCCTCTGGAGGATCTGAATAGGATTTGAGTAGCTTGGCTCTGAAGGGGACTACATGGTTTTACCCAGGTGGACTCTGAGCCTGCAGCCTCGCATGGATGGTGCAGGGGGTGGGGAGCCGCCACTGCAGCAGGTTTGGCCCAAAGGCACATCCTGAGGGCCCTCAGGACACTGGCCCTTTACCCCATCTTCCTGTTGGTGGACCACTCGGCCCTGGGCCTGGGCTCTGCCCATGGGTCTCTTCAAAACACCTAAGGGATGACCTTCCAGCTGCCATCACCCACACTCAGCGCCAGCCAAGTGCCTGAGCCAGATGAGTGCACCATGCCATGCACTGTGCCTGGCTCCACCATGAAACTAAGCTCCCTCGAGTGGAAGAAGTTATGGTATTTGGACTTGGACTTTGAGAAGGTGATGCACACCCAGAAGCAGCACTCAGAAGTTTACCATAGCCCATCTATGGCCAAGAGGGAGAAACAGTGGACCATGGCTTCAGGTAAGGGGCCCAGTGGAGTGTGTCCAGAGAGAAACATAGCCCTGGAGAGTATCCCAGTATGTCCTAACCTGTCTCAGCAGTGGTGGCAGCAGAACTGGAGCACCTTCAAGTCCATGAACCTGAGCTCGCTGCCTCACAAACTCTGAGAGCAGCTGTCCCTATACCCAGCAGCCTTTCCCAGCAGCCTGGGAGCTCACAGAATGCCCTGATGGTGACTTTCAGACAGAGGTGTGAGTGCCATGCTGGACTGGCCACTGCATATAAAAAAATATATAGATATATATCTATATATCTATATATTTTCACATGACACTTTGGAACCACCCTGGAGCCAATGCCCCTCTCCTCTCCTGAGGGCGGAGTGTATTCAGTAGGCTGGGGGGCCAGACACACACATGGCCTGTTCCCCATCTATACTCCTGACACAGGAGCTCCATCTTTGCTCCAGCCTGTCAATCCCTGTCCGGGCCTGGGGAAGAGAGAGGGGAACTTTGTTGGGAATAAACTTCACTGTGTGGAAAAAAAAAAAAAAAAAGAGAGAAGCAGAGATAAATGCCCTATTTTTTTTTAAAACTGAACTGAGGTGAGTGTGCCCAGACAAGATTGTGGCTGGATAAAAAAAAAGACTGTTGACCTGTAGCAGCGGGAGTGGCTGTGGGCTATAGGCTATTTTGGATTAAAAGCACCATTTTGAATTGAACTGAAGTGAGTGTGCCCAGACGAGCTCATGTCTGGAAGAAAAAAAAAAAGGACTTTTGACCTGTATTAGTGGGAGTAACTGTGGGCTGTGGGCAGCATATTGAACTGAACTGAGAGGATTGTGCCCAGACAAGATCATGGCTGGGAGAAAGGTGGACCGTTGACCTGCAGCAGCAGTAGCAGCTGTGGGCTGTGGGTGCTCAGATAAGAAAGGGCACAACCACTCTGCTTCACATTGTGCCACACAGTTCTTCTAGTCAAGGAGCCTATCGCAACAGGTAAAAAATACCACCACATTACAAAGGTCACAGTGAGAAAACAACATAGAACCTGATCACAGTGAATGAAGATGGTAATTCTGAAGACCCAACTAACATCAGCCACCTACATAGCTCCTCTGATCAGGATTTTCACATATTCAAAGGATGTTCAAATGCTTAAGGATATTAAAAGAACTCAAAGAAACCTGGAACAGCCAGCCAGTAAGAGCCAAGAAGATATAAGAATAAAAATGGAAACATTTCAAACAGAAATATTAGGATTGAAAAACTTAGTAGGCGAATGAAGATCTCACTGAAAAGCTTTACCAGTCGTGTAATACCTGCTGATTACAGAATCATTGAGCTGGAAGATGAGCTGTATAACACTTCCCAAAATAGAAGAAGTTGGAAAAGAACCTTAAAATAAAAGAACAGAAAAATCCTTGTAAATGAACAGACAATAGATCTTCGGGATAAATTCAACAGGAACAGCATAAAAATCATTGGGATCCCAGAGGTTCAGAAAGAAAACATCTATGAAGAAGCAACAGTCATAGACATCCTCCCTGAGAAGTTCCCAGAGCTGAAGAATGCTTACTTACATTCTGGATGCCTAAAGACTGCCATACAAAAGAGATCTAAATAAAAGCACGCCAAGGCACATATTTACATAATGATAAACCTTAGAGAAAGATAGAATACTGTAAGCAGCAAGGTCAAAAGGGAAATTACATACAAAGAAGTAAATTTAAGATTTACAGCCGATTTACCACAAGTAGCCCTCCAGGCAGAATGCAGTGGTGGGGCTTAGTGAAAAAAATCAATGAAATGAACTCCTCACCAAGAATAATTTTCTCAGCCAGATTTTCATTCAGGTTTGAAGGAAGGATCCACAGATTGACTCAGATAAACATCACCTCGGGAACTTTATAAACTCAAAAACAACCTTAGAAGAAGAACTGAGGGGCCAGAGTGGTGATGCAAGCGGTTGGGCATTTGCCTTGCAAGCGCTCACCTAGGATGAACCACAGTTTGATCCTCCAGCATCCCATATGGTCCCCCAAGACAGGAGTGATTTCTGAGCACATAGCCAGGAGTAACCCATGAGCATCACTGGGTGTGGCCCAAACACCAAGAGAAAAAAAAAAGAAGTTAAAGGTCTACTCTAAGGCAAGATAAACTAGCAAAAATACCAAAGCTCTACAAAAAGATGGAACAATATCCCATGGCAAATCTCTTTCTCATTGTCAGTGGACTAAGTACAATAGTTGAGATACATAGTGGCAAAATGGATTAGAGAATTGAATCTAATTTTTTGCTCACTGCAAAAACTGTCTTTCAAACAGACAACTTCCTTAAAAAATTCAAAGTCATCGACAACAGAATCGATACCCAGTTTACAACATACTAGACACAGAGAAGACAACTTATATTAGCAGCCTGGGGAGTAAAAAGGGGGATATGGGATGCATGCTGGGAACAGAAGTGACAGGAGAACAACATTGGTGTTGGGTGTTGGGTTAGTGACCCTACCCTAATCAATAATTGTGCCCTACCCTAGGGTGTGACCTGGCATTCTGCTCCCACCATAGGGTGGTACCTGATTCGGATGTATAAAAGCAAGGGTCTGTGGAAGGCTAGGGCTTTTTTTATGGGACTGATTCTGGGGCTTTTGCTTCAGCCTTATCCACTGAATAAAGCTGATATCTCCTGAAGCCTGACTGCCTGTGAGTTTTTTTTACCCGCCAATATCACCCTCTGAACCACCAGCTGAACAGGGTGGCAGATGCGTGGTCCGAGCTGGTTGGAGAAAGACCTCATCCTCCATCCCATCATCATCCAGCCCCATCCAGGGCTGACTTGCAACAGTGGGAACGCATCTGATTCAATATCACTATGTACCTAAAATATTACTGTGAAAGATTTGTAATCCACTTTGATTAAAATAAAAAAAAATGCAGAAAAGAAGGCTTGGGTAAGATGAAATCAGAAGACACATTATTCTTTCATCTGTGCAAAAACCAAGATCACTAACTACAGAACACAGACTTTTGACAACCATGACTGGGCAGAACTTATCCTGGAACCAATAAGAAATTGCTCCTGGCTTGGGGACCATATGAGATGTCGGGGATCGAACTGCAGTCCATCCTAGGTTAGCATGTGCCAGGCGGACACTCTACTGCTTGCACCACTGCTCCAAGCAAAGCAGCCTCTTTCTTGCTGCTCATTTTCTATTTTAGCTGCATATCCTCTCACCCTACCCCTCCCCCAGCCTCATCTTCTATCTTAAACAACAGCCTCTCCCAGGTGTGAGTGAGATTAACCATCCAGATAAAATTAGCATATGGAATTGGGGGAGGGGTAACACATGACAAGCATTATTATCAATGGGGACCAATTTCCTCTAAGTCTTGTACAAGACCAGGTTGTGCCCTTTCATAACTTCCATTAAATATAATACTGGAAGTACTTGCCAAAGCAATTATGCAAGAAAAGATATCCAGGGCATCCCGATAGGAAAGAAAGAAGTCAAGCTCTTTCTATTTGCAGATCACATGAGTCTATATTTAGAAAATCTTACACACTGCAAAAAAGCTACTAGTAATAATAGATTTATAGTACAGTGTCAGTTTACAAAATTAATATGCAAAACCTTATGGATTCCCTATATACAAATAATGAAAAAGAAGAAAGTGATATTAACAAAAAAAAGTTCCATTCACAATTGCGCCTCCAAAAATCAAGTACTTTTGAGTCAACTAAATTAAAGAGGTGAAAGACGTATAAAGAAAACTGCAAAACATTTCATCAGTGCTTAAAAAAAGGTATTATTAAAAAAAGAAATATCTTCTAAAAAATAAAACTAACAATGCCTCTGCTTCTAGAAGTCTCTTGTAGAAGCAGACTGGTGGGAGGCAAATGTTGGGGGGAACATTGGTGGAGGGAAGTGGACATCGGAAAAGGGATTGCCATTGAAGCATTGTGTACCTGAAACTCAATTATTACTAACTTTTTAATTTCATGGTGACTATACAGAAAACAGTTCTTTTTTAAAAAATTAAAAAAACCAAAACATTGGTGGCAGTAAGAAAAGACAGGACGAAATATCCTAACCATGAAGTCAAGAATTAAATCCCTAGACTAAACAACCAAAGTTAAATAGGTACCTGTTCTGATGGCAGGCTAGATAGAACAGGAGGTATGTGATGAATTCTGGGAAGATTGGTAATGGGAGGTTGACTCTGTGGTAAGATTGGTGCTGAAATATTGTGTCTAAAATTAACTGTGAGTTAATTTGTAATCATGATGCTTTAAATAAAAATATATAATAAAATGAATAATTATAAATTATTTTATGATCTTTTATTAGAAAAATTTGTTTCCTCTATTATTATACATCTGTTTACCTGAGTTTGTGTGAAATGTTCTCAGGCAAAATATGATCACAAGTAGGAAAAGTTGAACAAGTTTAAACAAGTCATCCTGCTCTCAGTTTTAGAGTATCTTGTCTCTGACCCAGGAGTTGAGTTTCTCTGGCAGCTTGAAATTCTTTAGCAGGTCAGCTTGTTAGCTTGAGAGCGGAGTAAAAACCTAGACCTTCACAGTTCTTGACATTTGCTCTAGCATTTATAATTTAAGACTATGTAATTATTTGAATAATCTCTACTGCTGCCAAAACTGCCCATTTCCACTTAAATTAATTACATGCTTCAAACTTATAAAATTTTAATTATAGACTATCCATACTATATGGCATTAGGGATGGACCATGATAGTTTATTTATATTTGAATAAGGCTTACATTTTATCCTTTTATTTTTTCCTTAAGGAACATGCAATATTTTTTTTCATTTGTCAGGTCCTATTCTCTAAACTTATGTCCCCCCTCTTTTTTTTTTTGCCCTCAGAGCTCTTTTACTTTTAATATTTATCAACATCATCTATCTGGCTAGTGTGTCTTACTAGATAATTCTATGTCTAAATACCTCTGTTAAGCCCTCTGCATAGTTCTTTGGATATAATGAGGGTCACATATTTCTGGTAGACTTTGCATCTTAATCAAAATATTTGACATTTCCAACTTAATGATTACATAGGGATTAAAATAGTCTATACTTTCTAGGTCTGTCATTTTTTTTTCAACTGTGGTCCTCTTCTGACTTTATTTGCTTCTTCTGAGAAGTGACTCCCCTCCAGCCATTTAGCAATTGGTGCCCCAATCTTGGATCTTGTTCACTCATTTATGTGATTTTTTTATTTGTACCTCCTTGGAATATATTAGGAGCCCACTGTGGACACTGATAACTATTTTCAGATTTGTGCTCATCAAGTTATCTCAAAGAACTGCTCTAAATGATAAAATTTAATGTTTAATGCAGTTTTCCTTGAATTCAGACCAATAATTGATGTATATCATTATACCAATAATTATTTATATTTATTATTAATTTAATATTATTATTAGATCAATCTATATTATTAGACCAATAATTTATAACTATAAGCTCTAATAACCAATCTCTTTTATTCTTCAATAATCCAGCATGGGGATGAAAAATTAACATTACTTTTTAGTATTAAACAGCACAAATAAAACACTCAAAGACTAGAGACAGAAATCATGTTTGGCATTTTGTTGCATACTTACTTCATATGTTTTATATGTTACAATTTTTAATTTTAATTTACTATAAAGGAAATCTTGCCTTTGAAGTCTGGTTTTTAATTGAATTTTATTTTCTACGTCTTAGGAAATAATTATATGACTTATAGTTATATTCCAGTGATAATAGGCTTTTCAGTACAATGAATTACTAGAAGTTGGTTTTAGTGAAACTTAAATCTTATATGGACCTTTCTTTTCATCCATGTTCCATAGTATGCCTTTAAGTTGGATGTAAACCAGTGTGTTATTCGTTCATATTTTATATATTTTTATTCTTTCCTGTTTTCTCTCTTTTTATTCTCCTTTTTCCTTTTTAATTTCTACCTGCTTTCAGTATTTGATTGTCTTCTCATTGAGGAAACTTTTCCCTAATTCCCACTTCCATGGTTCTTCTTTTTTCTCCTCATAAATTTCTTTCTTCTTACTCTACATATTTTTTTATCATCTTTCAAAAACAAAGGAAGTTGATTTAAATATGAGTTCCACTTAGCAATATTACAAATAAAAAATTGAGCATAAAAATAAAGTTGATAGGGCCCGGAGAGATAGCACAGCGGTGTTTGCCTTGCAAGCAGCCGATCCAGGACCAAAGGTGGTTGGTTCGAATCCCGGTGTCCCATATGGTCCCCCGTGCCTGCCAGGAGCTATTTCTGAGCAGACAGCCAGGAGTAACCCCTGAGCACTGCCGGGTGTGACCCAAAAACCAAAAAAAAAAATAAAAAATAAAAATAAATAAAGTTGATAAAGTAAACCAAGGCATGACTTGGCTATTTCTTTTCCTCCCCACCCTTTCTCTGAGTCATCTTCATTTCTTCTTTCTGTATAGCATTTATGGTTTGTTTGTTTTTTTTTAGGTCCACATCTGGTGTTCAGGCCTTACTGATTCCTGCCTCTGTCTACAGGAATCACTCCTGACAGGGGCAGGAGGACCTGTTAGGGTGCTGGGATCAAAAACTTGGCACAGCCACATGGAATCACCCTATCCTCTGTATTTTCTCAGTGGTCCTCTGTAAAACAATTTTAAATGCATATCTTTATATTAGAAAAAAGTAATTTTAATATCTTAGTAGTATTTATCATAATAATTTAAATAATAAGTGAATATAATATAGACATAAAATTTCTTATAAATTTTAGGATCTGGCATTTTAAATAAGTTTTACTGTTAGGAGTTTAAATATCAAATTTTATATTATTGATAAAAATAGAAAGTATCTGTTGATAATTTTTCTTATTATAAAATAATCAAGTAACTATTTTATTTTAATTTCATTTACATTTAAAAGCTTCAAGCTATTAAACTGTCAATGAAGTTATTTGGTAAACAACAGGCTATTTATATACATATATATATTTCTTTTTTTCTTCCCACAAAAGGGGCTGGAGAGATAACATAGCAGTAGGGCATTTGCCTTGCATGCAACCGACCCAGGACCAACCTGGGTTTGATTCTAGGCATCCCATATGGTTCCCTGTGCCTGCAAGGAGCAATTCCTGAGTGCTTAGCCAGGAATAACCCCTGAGCACTGCTGGATGTGGCCCAAAAACCAAAATAACAAAACAAAAAAAACCCAGAACACAACATTATATTTGTTACTTTTTGTTTTGTTTTGGTTTTGTTTTGGGCAGGGGATTATAATGGGGGTGTAGCCTAGCACCTCAGATATGTGCCAGGTAAGTATTCTACTGCCAATTTACATCTCTAGTCCTCATTTGCACATTTTTAGTTCTCATAGTCAAATTCCTGAATTGCTTCACTGAACTCCAAATATATGTTTCTTTGTAGCTGTCTACAATTTTTATAAGTCAAATAATTCTTCATATCCAGTAATTCATGTTGTCAATAAGATAGTACTTAGTTCCATTAAATTAAAACCTATCAAAGTTATTTTACCATAGCCCAGAAATTAAGTACTGAACAAATGGTTATTTAAAATATAGTATGGAATTGAATTTGTTGTTTTGGAACCTGTCTTAATAAGTTTTGCTGTGCTCATGATTGAAGTTTTAAGGAAACAGATTTTTACTTCAGCCAGCAATCTAAACTAAAACCCCTTCTTTTTTTTTCTTTTAAATATTTTTTAGTGTTTTCCCTTTTGAATATTGAGTTTTGTTTTCAGCAAGTGCTATATATGTTTCACAACTGCTGTTTTAGTTTGTTTATTTCTGACTTAAGATTATTATAGCAGTCATTCAGCAGAAATTGTTCCTAAGACTCGCTCTTGAAATTCTCTATCATTTCTATGTAAATTAAACTTATTGTGTAAGTAAAATAAACTGAGCTGTCAGTTTGATTTTAAAATGCAGTGCCATAATCACACCAAAAAAATACTTCATATTTACATAGATGCATTTTATACTCAAACAAGTGCGTTTGCTAGCACATAGGATATATTATATACATTTTTCTGTTTTCAGTTTGATAAAGACATATAACCTTAGTAAGTTTGTATAATTTCTTTAAATTTAAAAGGATATTGTCATTTTAAAGAGTAGAGAAACGGTATCTCTTGCTAGCTATATGAATTAATGCCAAACAATGTTTTTGGTGGACTCACTCAGGAAGACTAGATGCAATATCATGTTAAGTAGTTAGTAATGGAAGACACACAAAATGTAACTTGTTAAATTTTGAGGGTTTTTTTTTTTATGTCAGTACTGAGTCATTATCAAATGGAGCATTTATAATACTACAGACATGATGAGAGAATATATATTTCTTGCTAATTTGTCTTTCTATTTGTTTTGATATTTATCTTGGTTACCTAATAAATAGCATTCAGTGTACTTAACGGGAGAATATCTATAATTATGCAGTTTTTGGCTCTATATTCATGGATAGGAATTACACTTAAAATGACTAAGGATATATATACATATATATATATTTCTCTGGATTTAAACTAACAATGTATCTTATAAGATAATGAAAAATTGGGGTTGTAGAGATAGTACTCAGGCAAGGTTCTATATTAAGTAATAAAGTCAGTGGCATCATATAGAATTTTTCCTGTGGTCATAATTAGATATTTGAGATTATAAGTAACTTAAGAACTGTAATGTAAATTAATATTTTAATGTTCACATATTTTATTTTGGGGGACTATACCCAGCATTGTTCAGGTTTACTCCTGGCTTTGCACTCAGAGATCACTATTGGCTTGGTGCTAGGGATTGAACATCAGTTGACCCTGTGCAAGTCAGACGTTCTACGTGTTGTACTATCTTACTAGATCCAACTGTTCAATATTTGTATTATAATGTGATTATCAGTGTATAATTACTATATTATAATATATAATGTGATCATATATTTTATATCTGATATATATAGTGTGAAGTTCATTAATCTGATATTGTTGTATGTGTTGCTGAGTATGAACCCTGTACATCACCCATCCAAGTAAACATTCTACTAATAAACCTATATCGCAAATCCATACATTTAGTATTGTAAAATAATTAAAGACCAGAGTTCAGAAAATATGGGTTCAATTTCTTTTTTTATTTATAATATCTTTATTTAAACATCTTGATTAAAATATGATTGTGATTAGGTTTCAGTCATGTAAATAACACCCCCCTTCACCAGTGCAACATTCCCACAACCAATGTCCCAAATCTCCCTTCACCACACCCCACCCCACCTGTACTCTAGAAAGGCTTTCCAGTTCCCTCATTCATTCACATGGTAGTGGTAGTTCTCCGTGTAGATATTTCTATAACTGCACTCACCACTCTTTGTGGTGAGATTCATGAAGTGAACTGGAAATTCCAGCCCTCCTCTCATTGTCTCTGAGGATTTTTGCAAAAAATGACTTTTATTTTTCTTAAAACCCATAGATGAGTGAGACTATTCTGCATCTATCTCTCTCCCTCTCACTTATTTCACTCAGCATGATAGATTCCATATACATCCACGTATAGGAAAATTTCATGACTTCATCTCTCGTGACGGCTGCATAATATTCTCTTTGCTTATTATTACTGATATTAATGGTTTTTTAGTTTTCATTTTTTGTAAAGAAGTAAATTAGCCCTATATAAAATTAGAGATAGAGTTGGTTAGCAGGCTTCTTTGACTTACATTCTCTTTAGTATCTGTTCATAAAATAAGATATTAGTAATTAGATATTATAGACTTGAAGAAACAGTTTCTCAACTGATTTTCTCTGTTTTTATGATATGACATGATCTTGTCAGAATAATAATAATAACAATAATAATAATAAGGCAACTGTCATAGGTAACTGGTTGTCCTGAAACTAGCTAAGGCTAGGGTCAAAACATAGCACACACAAAAAACATTTCCAATGGGCAATACACATATGTGTTTCATGATAAAAATAAAAATTATCCTTAAATGTGGAAAGATAATTGATCTCTCTTGTAATAAGATGCATGTTAATAAAAATCTGAGATACAGCTTCTCACTTGTGGTTTGACAAAAATCTGTACACTTGATGGCATACTTATTATGTGAGATTGTAAGGAAAAATTGCTGTCATGTTACTGGTGGAAATATAAAATAGCATAATCCTTTTAGAATACAAATTCCTGTATTTTACAAAATTTTAGCTGCTTTTTTGTATGAGAAAGGATGAAAATGAGTTATATATGTTTACTTTTATAAAATCATGGAAATGTTAACTTAAAATTCGTAATATTTGTGGTGAATGGAAGAATGAAAAGGATATAGCATTAAGTAATATCTAATGTATTTTGTATACCTTGATTTTTGGATTATATACATATTTTAATGTGTTTATATATGGTATATGGGGTGTTGGTTTTTTTTTTTTTTTTTTTTTTTTTTTTTGTCATACCTAGCGGCACTCAGGGATTAATTACTCTTGTCTCTGTGCTCAGAAATTGCTCCTGGCAGGCTTGGGAAACCATATGGGATGCCGAGAATCAAACCAGAATTTGTACAGTATGGCTGCATGCAAGGCAAACATCCTACTGCTCTGCTATTGCTCTGGCTCCTAATGTGTGTTTTTATAATGTAATGGCAGGGACCATTATGATACTAGGGGCCAGGGAGCCAGTATAAGGGTTCATTCATTACATGTTTTGTCTATGCCAATGTTAGATTGCGAGTACCATTTGGACTCCCAAATATATAGTACTGGAGACCGCTGAGCCTTGTCTAGGGGATGGGGGCTGCTGGTAGCCTATACTATTGCACCAGGGTAACTTTGCATCCTTGGGTCCCATTGAAACATTGGTATGTTTGGCTCAGTATTGGGGCAGGTAATTCCTTGATTCCCAAGAACCTTGCAAATAATAAAATGAGGATTGTGGTGATGGGTCTTGGACAGTTTGGTGGTGGTAAAGTTTCAGGAACTTTAAACATCAAAATAAAAAACTTTAACACCATTGTAGCCATGTATCCTAGACTGCAATAAGGATGTAGAGTGAAATATAAATTAATAAATAAAATATTTATATGATAAATTAATAAAAAACTCATTGGTCTATTTTGATAACTAAGAAAATAGATAAAACTTTAAAGGATTTTTTGATATAATAAATGGCATATTACTTATTGATTTATATAGGGATAAATAGAATTATCAGTTAAAGATTAATTTTTGTAATGATTTTGATATAAAATTTAGATACAATTTATGATTAGATCTATTAAAGCATATATGTAAATGTGTTTTCAACTGTGATTTTTCTGGAATTGATAAAAGAGATACAAATCCAATATTAAAACAGGAAAACACGTTTAGCATAAAATATAAGTTTATGACTATCACTATAAACCCATCATGATTTAAAAATGTATTTTTAGTTCTGTTCTAAGTAAGAGTCTGAAAGTACTTGTTCCCCAGCAGCAAAAAAAAAAAAAAAAAAAAATACAAAAGTTGGTAAGATTTTGGTTTCTATGTGCATCACTTATTAAAAGGAACTAGCTTCTTTGGGGACTGTGATAATAGAAAAAGAGTATCAGACTTTATATTTTGCTAAAAGATAAACAAGTTAATGAAAATATGTGAATAGCTACGAGGTATGACCTCACACAGATGAGAATGTCATGCATAAAAAATACTGGAAACAACCAATGTTAGTGGAAATGTGATTTATAAAAGAAAGAAACTAATTTACTCTTTACACTAATTTACTAATTTAACCATAGAAATAAATATGCCTATGATTTTTAGCCTCTATAGATAATAATACAGAGGGGCATAATAATACAGCAGTAGGGCCTTGCATGTGGGTGACCCAGGATGGACTTAGGTTTGATCCCTAACATCCCATATGGTTCCCTGAGCCAGGAGGGATTTCTGAGCACAGAGCCAGGAGTAACCCCTAAGTGTCACTGAGTGTGGCCCAAAAACAAACAAACAAACCAAAAACAAAATAATATGGAACTTTCTTAAGTAAGTAAGACTACGAAATCCTTTAACTTAGTGATTTTACTTCTTGCGTCTAGCCCTGAAATACAAAAATACTAATTTGGAAAGATAAATACACCCTTATTCATTACAATATTTAGTACTTTGGCCAGAATATGGAAACGACCCAAATATTCAACAGTAGATGAGTGGTAGAAGTTGTGGTACAAGATACATAGTGGAGTGTTCTGCAGCTATCAGAAAAGATGAAGTCATAATTTGCTCCAATTTGGATGCAGCAAGAGGACGTTAGACTGTGAGAAATAAACCTGAAGAAGAACACATAATGATGATCTCAGTTACCTGTGGAGTATATGGAAACTGAACTATAGGATAGATAGTATCAACTTATAATAAACTGATACTGGAGCACCAACTGAGAATTTTTGATTGAGGATGGGACCTAAATGGATCAGAGGTGATACAGGGGTACGGGTGAAAGGTTTGTGCACATGAGTGGTAGTGAAATGAGGTAACATACACCAAGACTATAAATATTAACATTATTGTAAAAATATTATCTAAAATAGTTAAGAAAATAAAAGGTATGTGAAAAGGACAAAGGAACCAACTTGAAAGTGCTTCTTTTTGTAAAAATTGCAGCAAATTGGGGCCAGATCGATCCAGCAGCAGTAGGTCATTTGCCTTGCATGCAGCTGGGCTAGGACTGACCTCCATTCCATCCCCAGGCATCCCACATGGTCCCCCAAGCCAGGAGCGATTTCTGAGCACATAGCCAGGAGTAACACTGGAGCATCATCACGTGTGGCCCAAAAACCAAAAAACCAAAAAAAAAAAAAAAGGTAGAAAATTGCTGATAGCACAGAATTTTGTTTTGTCACAAAATATTTAATATAAAATATAACTCAGTCACAATTGCATTATATTTGTAAAATATAGGTGATATTCTATCATCTAAGGAAAACGTTCTGTAAACTGGGAATCAAAATTACTACCAGCTAGCTTTTTGCTTTTTAATAAGGAGCTGTAGTTTATTATTTATTTTTTTGCAGGTGAGAAAGAACCATTTTTCTTCACCAAAGAATACTGACTACTAGTAAAGATAAATATCTGAGAGGAAAATCACCATTTGGCTTCTGTGGTAGGCTTTAAGATGTTCCACAAGATTCCCTTGTCTCACCTAAGTTGCCCTTATACAATATTTTCTCATCAACCTAACCCGGCTAAGATATTTACTTCCACTGTGGCCTGTCCATGCTTGTTCTCTTTCCACTATTTCACTGTCCAATCTGTTTGAAACTGCTACCATGAATTTGTTTAAAATGGAAAATCTGATTGTTTTCTTGTTTTTAGAACCTTTTTATATTTCCCTAGAAAATGAAATATAAATTGCTTGGCTGTCATACAAGACCTTTCAAGAGTTGGTCTTCTTATATTTTTCTAGCTTTATTATTTGCCTCTCATCCCAGTTCCTACTCTTCTCACTTGCATTATAGAAACTTACTGGCAGTTCTCTACTGTGTCCTATTGTTGAGTATCTCTAGCTCCCTAATTGTACTGGGATCATTTGCTGCTAGGAATTTAGCTTCACTCCCTATCCTGCATTTGCTTATAGATTATTTGTCTTTCAAGTTTAGATTTAACTCCAAGAAAGGTTTTTATGGTCCACATAACCCTTTTTCTGTTGGTATCTTATGTCTTTTTTTTTTTTTTTTTTTGGGCCACACCCGGCGGTGCTCAGGGGTTACTCCTGGCTGTCTGCTCAGAAATAGCTCCTGGCAGGCACGGGGGACCATATGGGACACCGGGATTCGAACCAACCACCTTTGGTCCTGCATCAGCTGCTTGCAAGGCAAACACCGCTGTGCTATCTCTCCGGGCCCTATCTTATGTCTTTTAAAACTATTGAAAAATAATTGTGTATAATATTTTATTTCCCTTAATGTTTAATTTACCTGTATCATAAACAATAGGGGCTCAGATGAGGCTAACGGGATAGTCAGGATTTTCCCAAGGAACTCAAGAATTCTCCCAAGAAACTCAATAGGTTGAATTTATCATTTATTTTAAACTGTTGGCTCATATGATTTGGAGGCTGGGTAAGTTAAAAATATGATGGGGAGTTAGAAAACTTGAGAACCAAGAATTACGGAAAAATTGCAGTCTGAGGTCATAATTTGTAGTCAAAATTCTCTCTTGCTTAAAGGAGGTCAGTCTTTGTTTTTTTTTTTTTTTTTCCTTCCCAAGTCCCTGATTTGGTTGAAAGGCTCTTCCTGTATTGTAAAGGTTAATTTTTTTTTACTCAAAGTCTAGTATTTAAATGTAATCCTCATCCAAAGACATCCTTACAGAAACAGCCAGTATAATAATGTTAGACTACATATCCAAGCACCAATGCAAAGTTGATTGACACATAAATTTACTTTTACAGATATTGATCATACCTAGTAGTAATTTATTCTGAATCTGCCATAAAATCTCATAGAACCTTCCTTGGGTGCCTTCCTTCTCAGGCATATCATGTGATGCTGTAGTTGATGTTTACTTCAGTTTTGCCAGATAGGCTGAAGGCATATTCTTTTTCCTTTTTTAAATATATTCTTTGATCACTTTGAAATAGTTACATGATGTGATGTGCCTCATCTTTATTTTTTCCAGAAGCCCACTGTTTCTAACCTATTTAATAACTTCAATCCACAGAAATGTGTATATAACACACCTTGGCATAAGAAGTGTGCACATGCTCTATCTTATTTATTATAGCCAGGACTTTTTTTTTATTTCTAAGCCATCATTCATTAAGGTTTTATAATTACATAGTGATCAGTGTGCTAGGACTTGCACACTTGCATGACTTGATGATTCCTGAAAAATTTTTTTACAAATGAAGCTTTGGTAATACATATAACCAGAAAAAAGGAATAAAATAAAATAGAGAGAAAGAAAGAAAGATATTGATGTGTTGCTAGAGTTCATTTGTTCTTCCTATTCATCGTAAGAGCAAATAACCAAAATATATCTCCTATGTGTTATGTCGCTTAGACCTTGTCAGGTTCCAAAGCAAAGGTAGTCTTGGCAAACTTATAGCCTTGCCCCTCTAGGTATATGATATAGTTAATTCTAAGGCACAATAATATTCTCCTGTTCTGAGTGTCATAAAGCACTAATATTATGCTTTTCTTCATTTACTTACCTTCAGCTATCAGTTCTATTGGCTTTTATCCAAACTATTTCACTTTTTTGAGAAACCACAGATTTATCTAAAATCTTGGGCCAGTTGCTACTAGCTACTTCATGAGCCTAGAAAATACACCTTCAGTACATTCATATTCATGTAATGTACAGAGTTAGGCAAATATGAAACTAGTAGTCTGACTGGGGCCACTAGGCATTGAAGCTGCAGTCAATGTTTACTTCAGTTTGCCAGATAGACTGAAAGCATATTCTTTTTTCTTTTAAATAAATACATTCTTTAATTACTTTGAGATAGATACACAGTTACAAAGTTGTTCATGATTAAGTTTCAGCCATAGAATATACAATAACTTTACCAGTGCACATTTCCCACCACCAAAGTCCCCAGTTTCCCTCCCACCCTCTCCCCTGCCCTTTCTTTTGCCTCCCACTGTGGAAAACATTTTTCTTCTCTCTCTTTTTTCTGTTTATTTTTTTTCCTTTAAGATAAAGTGGTTTGCCGTATTGGTACTGAAGGAATATGATACACTTTATCTCCTTTAAACACTTGTTCTTGTCCAGAATAATCATTTTCAACTCTAAGACGACACTCAGCTATTATTACAAAACAAAGGTGTTCCCCCAATTTTCTTTCCTCCTAGCCCTTTGATACATACCTGGAAGTATTTAGAGCTTACTTCTGAGTCTACAATAAATGATAATTCCTGATAGGGTATATGAGACCGTACTGGGTGCCAGAGATTAAACCCAGGTTGATTGTAACCAAGGCAAGACCTTACATGCTATACTACCTCTCTGCCCTCTATTCTATTCAAGATTTATTTTCTTTATCCATTGATATATTCTTTCATTAAGTTACCAAACATTTCATTAATTTAGCATACATTTGTTGACTGCAAACTGTAGATTTTTGAGAGATCTCACAGTTAACATAGATGAAGAACATATTCTTGTGGGCTAGGGAGAAATGAGTTACATTAAGGAAATCACACAGTTTATATGGTGATGCCACTTTTGGGGAAAGAAATCAAAACTGGGTTTGGATGAGGTAAGCAGTAGAAAGGGTATGTACAGAGAGTTTAGGAGTTGTTCAGTATTAAGAAACTGGGAAGTATGGAAGCAGCATTGGGAACTAGAAATAGCATATACCAGTGAAGAAGAAAGATGAAACTTCGATTATGATTTCCTCAAAAGTATTTAAACAATATATATCATGAGGAAGAAATTTTCTTTAAATATTCAGGCATATGGAATCCATGAAAGTTTTGATGTTGGAATGCTCCTGATTTTATCTCTGGCTACTTGTACTTACTTATACAATGTCTAGCTGGTATTCTTGCCAGACTCTAGTCTGAGGATAAATGCATTCTGACATTACAAGATTTATCTTCTGTTTTTCAATTACTTTAGGATAAATTTAAGACATCATATAGTCGACTTGGTCCAAGCTGACTTGTGGAAATACATTTTTCTTTGTCAGAATTTACATTCATATTATTGTGAACTTAAGCATTTTTAAGGTATAGTTTACATTTTTTAGATTTAATATGAAATTTCTTTGTTTTCTGATTCAAGATTAAGTTTGACTATCAAGATTGTAATGTTTATTATAACTTATTTTATACTTTGTGTTTTTGTGAGCTTAATATCTATCTTAGATATGTTTTTTTTTTTTTTTTTAGCAAACTAAGTGATAAAATGAGGATTTGTTCCTTTGGATTACCTCATTATTTGATGCTACACAAAGCCTGGAATGGGACTGGAGCTCAATGACATTTTTTGATTGAATATTGCATAAAATGACAATATTGGCATTTCCATTCAAATTTTTATAAAATTTAAAGCAATTTTGCTGTGGTTCCATATATTTATGTATATAGTTTATGAAAATTTGGATGGTTGGGATTAATATATTAAATTAATAGTAAATTCACTTTTCTCAAATATATATATTTTTGGTATAAAAGTCCATAAAATGCAAAGAATGTGTTATTCAGAGGGAAATCTAATATATTTCTACATTTATATTGATTGGAAAAGAGATGTCAGAGAATATTTGCCTAAATCTGAGATAAGTCAGGCTGGAGAGATAGCTCGATGGACTGAGTATGTGGTTAGTATGTAGGAGGCCTGGGTTTCCTAGCACCAAATAGGTCTTTATGAACTGCTTAAGAGGACCTACAAAAGAAAGACATAATCATAAGTTCAACTCCTTGACTCATGCAGATACCGAGACCTCTAGATACAGAGGTCTGATGTTATCACCCAGGACGGAGCAGAAGTCTTCCATACACCACAAAAACACCAAGGGAGGAGTAAATGAACCTGAAAGGAGTCTATAGTTAATCCCATGACAATATACTTCAAGGGTGGAGAAACCCTCTATCCCTTAGGCAAAGGAAATTCCTTTTCGAATGACCCCAATATTTACTGTGCATCTGCAGGAGGGGAAAAAAAAAGCCCAAAACAATTTTTTTATTATTATTTATTTATCTGTTGTTTTGTTGATTTCATTGTTGTGGTTTGGCTATTGAAGTGGATGTCTCTATTTATATTTATTTATTTTCTTCTTTTCTTTTCTTATGTGCTCTGCCACATTTTTTTTTTATCTCAATTCCATGGCTTTTATATGGTGCTTACCCTTTTGTTGTTGGTATTTTTTGTTTGTTTTTCGTTTTGGAATGCTCACGGAATATTTTATTTGACAGTTCTTTATGTACTGTTGTGGTGTTTCACCTTCTTTTCCCCCTTCGTCTCTCAAACCAAGGATGAAAGCCTCTAGAAGGACTCTGCCCATTTCTGGAGTATCTGATTCTTTTATTCTTTTTTTTTTCTCCAGGTTATTACTTTTCTCTTCTTCAAACAAAACCGAATAACTTGAACTATCTAGTCCCGCCTCCCAATTGGGAGGGGGTAAGGGAGGTACCAAAACCAAATAGGTGTAAGACCACTAAGTAGTAAGCTAGGCACAGAGGGGACCACTTATTCTAGCAGCTCCGGGGGGTAAGGGAAGAGGTTATGGGAAGAAGGACGGGAATGGAGGTGGAGGGAGGACAATTTGGTGATGGGAATTCCCCTGATTTTATGTTAATATGTACCTAAAATATTATTGTCAATGATATGTAAGCCACTATGATTAAAATAAAAATTATATTTAATAAAAAAAGAATAGAGAAAAAAAAGAGGACGTATAAGCACAGTACTTAGAGTACCCTCTTAACAACAAGAATGTGATCTCAAAATCCTAAAATAAAATAAGATAAATAAAGCTAAGGAAAAGGCCAAAAATTCAGAAGAAAGGAATTCTTTACTTATACACAAGATAACTCATGGACAGTACAGCACTTTTCAAAGTAAGCAATGAATTTTGAAGATCCCCTATTTAAGAAATAATTAGCTGTAGCTTTAGGGAAGTACTGCTTTCTCTTTTGATATGCTAAAGAACTGATCATACTTCATTTATTTTCAGATTATATCCTTCCTAACATGGCTTTTAAAGTTTCCTGTAAAATTTTCAGATATGAATAAATGACCAAGAGAAAAGTAAAATGACTGGTGTAAGCACATATAGTGCTTTATTATTAGATCCCCGTAGTTCTCAATTACACCACTTTCCAGTCTAATATATGGGAATTTTGATCCAACAGCATATTTGTGAGTAATTTATTTATTATTACTAGTATCATGACAATCTTATATTGTACTAAAGAATTTATTTTTAAAATAAATTGCCTGACCTATTCTTAGAAGATGGGATTCTAGAAGTTTATTTATATGTTTTTTCTCCAATTGTTTTTTTACTAAATCTATTTTTATAGCTTACTAAAAGAAATATTAGGGCTGTAGTATTTGCAGTGATGTTTATTTTTAATAATTCTCTAAGAAAAGTTAATTTTTTATTTCAAACGTAGGTAATATGCCACTATTCTTCACTTGAAATTAACTCATTTATTGGCATAAATTTGAATATTGACATGCTTTCTGCCATGCTAAGCAGTTTGCCATATTGTTATCACTGCTTATTGGTGCTCATTTTCTATGCCATGATTTTCATGGACTTGCTCCTATCTTCTCACACAAATTGCATCTTTAAAATGTTCTGTCAGACCTATATTTAGTAGTCACACATGATTTTTGTAATAAAGTAGGTCATGAAATTTTCTAACACAATCTTCTTGGTGTCTAAGTTCCTTTATTTGCCATTTTATGAGACTTACATTATTTGGTTAACATATTTTTCTCTTAAGTATTTGACTGGTTTTAGATACTAATTTGTTATTACAATTTTATTATATGGTGGAAGCTCTATTAAACTTCTAGATTTTTACCAATTTACAAAATGATTAGTTGATATTGAATGTATAGGCTTGCATAGGACAATATCTATTGTTGTTTGCTTTTTCTTAATCTGGGTCTATTCTCAAACTTATTTACTCCATCCAGAAATATTCTCTATTATAACTGTAAAGAACTAGTAACAATGAAAAGAAAATAATTATTATTTTTATAGTTAAATAATTTGGTAATATTGTATAAAGGCAAGCACTGAAAGAAATTGCTGTCAAGTTAGATGTGAATATAATACCTATAAGTAACTGGGTGAGGAAGAAACAGTCTTAAAATTTATGTGGAGAGTAACAGCACTTATAAAAGTAGAATTTAATGCTTAAAGTATTGTAAGTGAAAGTATTAAGTATGTTTAACATACTTTAAAAATTATACTAGAGGTGATTGTTGCTTGTGCATGTTTTTTTACTGTCCTGTCTCCTGGAACTTTCGGGAGTGGGCCAAAAAGGGCCCAGAAAAATCACTCTCCCAGAGGCTCATTCAAGCTGGGCCTGAACGCCAAGAAACTGCTTGTAATTGTGAAAAACAGCTATAAGCAGTATTTTGCAGAAAGGCAGGCCACCTGTTTGTGAGGTCAGGCTGGGAAAATCTATGCCTGCCCAGTGGTTCCCGACTGTGAGAAACTGTGAGTGTTGCTTGTGCGTGTTTTTTCTACTGTCCTGTCTCCTGAACCTCTTGGGAGTGGGCCGAAAAGGGTCCAGAAAAATCGCTCTCCCAGAGGCTCCAGAAAAGCACGGCCGCTCCGCTTCCCTTCGCGGCCATGCACTCTTTCTAATGAAAAATCATCACTGCAACAAGAAGGAAAAATCACACTAGGAACTGTGCTGAATCTCTGAAGCCCAGCATTTCACTCTGGACTGTCTTCTCTGCTGCTTGCTATGGCCCAAGATTTGACCCTGTGTGAGGCTTCCTCCAGGGAAGGCTCTCCTTTTTTGGAGGTGAGTCAACCCACCCAGAAAGGGTGGAGCCAGAGGAGCATGGCTGCACACATCGTTTAGCCAATGAATACCACCTCAACACATAGAAAAACCCACAATACAAGTAAGACAATGGCATTGGAAACAATGTAGGCCAGCATCAGACATAGAGAATTAAGATGGCAACTCTGATGACCGGAAAACAGCCAACCAACTATTCAGTCTCTCAGGTAAGGAGTTTAGAGAAGAAATATGGAAGAAGCTCACCGAACTCAAAGAAACCATGGACCGAATTGAACAGAACACCAATAAGAACCAAGAAAATATGAAGACAGAAATCAGAAAACTCCAAACTGAAATAGCAGGTCAAATAACAGGTCTGAAAAACTCAGTAAACGAATTGAATGACAAAATGGATAAGCTCTCCAACAGGGTAACAGAAGCTGAGGATAGAATTAGTGCTGTGGAAGATGAGATAAATAACAACTCCATACAGCGGGAGAGATTGGAAAAAAACTTAAAGCAAATGAACAGACAATGGAAAAATTAGTCAAAGAATGGGAACAGATGAAAATAGAAGTCTATGATAAGCTCAACAGAAACAACTTAAGAATCATTGGAGTCCCAGAGACCCAGGAAGAAAATCTCCAGGAAGAATCAACAGTCAAGAACATCATTAAAGGGAAACTTCCAGAGCTGAAGAATATATGCGATCAAATCCTGCATGCCCGAAGAGTACCAACTAAAAGAGACCCCAGGAAAAAACACCCCAAGACACATCCTTGTCAAAATGTCGAATCCCACAGATAGAGACAGAATTCTGAAAGTAGCAAGATCAAAAAGGGAAATTACATTCAAGGAAACATCCTTGAGATTTACAGCAGACCCATCACCAGAAACACTCAAGTCCAGAAAGCAGTGGTGGGACATAGTGACAAAACACAATGTGACAAAATCCAATGAAATAAATGCTTTGTAATTACAGCAATTCACTAACTGTCACATACATACTTGGTTGAAGTACATTGTGTTAACTGAGGTTGCACATCTTTTTTTTAATTATTTCATAATTTTATTTACTGTGATTAATGTTTTAGTTTGCATTCACACATTATTTAGGTTGCACATCTTGTTGCAATGCTAGGGAATTCAAAGGGCAGTGCTGCCAGAATCAGATCATCCTGAATGTGGGGTTCTTTAAGTGATTAGACTTGCAGCTTTATCCATGCAAGGCAGACACTTTACATCAAACTACATCTTTGACAGAAACCCAATATATTTTAAGCCCTGGCAACCTCTGAGTGTGGCCCCCCCAAAGCCCCCATACCCCAGTAGAATGTATTTTAATATAAGTCTGAAAGCTGTGCTTGGGAGGGAGTTCAGCCGTCATGATGCATGTTTTGCATGTGTTAGATTAGAATTTGGCTTCGGCATAGCTGGATGGTCTTGAAGACCAAGAAGCCTCCAGCTGGTACCAGAGACCCTGAGTAACTGCTTTTTTATCTAGGTTCTCACATTGAACCATCAATATGATTTAACTCATTATCAGTAAATCCTCAAGAGTTGTTTGGGAAACCAACACCATTCCCCCAAAATAAATATGAAAGCAAAAAAAAATAAGATTTTTTTTGTGTTGGGTATTTTAATGTTTTTCAATTTCTTAGTGTAGGTAATTTATATCGAGAGATTATTTGTGAAATGACTTATTAATTATTTTACTTTTCATATATATACACATGTCTAGGTAGATACATACATTACACACATATGTATAATTATTCTTGTAATTTTTTTGGGGGGATTTGGGCCATACTAGCAGTGCTCAGAGCAACTCCTGGCAGGCTTGGGGACTATATTGGATACTGGGGATCAAACCCGGATCAATTATGGGCCAGCTGTATGCAAGGCAAATACCTTACTGCTGTGCTATTACTCCAGCCCCAGCTTTAATTTTTTATTGGAAAATATGATCAGTGAGGTGTTCCTTATTTGATGAGTTTTCAGAGTCCTTTCTTGATGTTGAATTTTTGTCTGTAAAGTCACAGAAAGAATTAATAGAGATAGTACATCTTATTGATATGGATCTAAGCAAGCTGTAACTTTTTAATGACTATCTTTGATCCTATATACAATGGAGTCCCTACACAGCTGTTAGAAAAAAATGAAGTAATAAAAATTTACTGATAATGGATGGACAAGTACAGTATCATGCTGTTAAGTGAATCAGAAGGAGAGGAATGGTCATAGAATAATCACACTCATTTGTGTGGTATAAAAAGAAACATAGTAGGAGAAGAATACCCAAAGACAATAGAAACAAAGGCCAGAAGGACTGGGCCTTGGTAGAAAGCTTACCAAAATTGGAGGAAGGAAGTTAAGTCAATAAAAGGACCACTATGAAAGTGATTGTGAGAAGTGGTCACTCTAAACAGGGACTGAATCCTGAAAGAAGGTAAAGTATAACCTTTCAGTAACAGTACTGCAAAACACAGTGCCTAAAATGAAAAAAAGAAAAGTTCCTTTCAGATGAGTTTTGGGGACAGGAGGAAAACTGGTGACATTGGTGGAGGGAAGTGGGCACTTATGAAGGGATGAGTATTTGAACATCCTGTGACTGAAACTCAGTCATGAACAACTTTGTAATTTTGTATTTTATGATGATACAATGTTTTTGGTTTTTTTTTGTTTTTTTTTGTTTTTTTTTTTTTTGCCACATCCAGTGACACGGAAGCATTACTCCTGGCTATGCGCTCAGAAATCGTTCCTAGCTTGGGGGACCATAAGGGATGCTGGGGGATCGAACAATGGTTCGTCCTGGGTCAGCAACGTGCAAGGCAAATGCCCAACCACTGTACTATTACTCCAGTTCCTCCCCCTTTCCACTGTACTATCACTCCAGTTTCCCCCCCCCCCCTTTTTAAGGTTATTCTTTTCTTTTTCTTTTTTTTTTACTTTCTTTTTTCTTTTTTTTCTTTATTTAAACATCTTGATTACATATATGACTGTGATTAGGTTTCAGTCATGTAAAGAACACCCCCTTCACCAGTGCAACATTCCTACCACCAATGTCCCAAATCTCCCTCCATCTCACCCCACCCCCACCTGTACTCCAGACAGGCTTTCCAGTTCCCTCATTCATTCACATGATTATGGTAGTTCTCTGTGTAGTTATTTCTATAACTGCAATCACCACTCTTTGTGTATCCAGGTTTTTTGGGATGGAGTGTCCTATATATATCTACTAGTCCTCTTTCTTTCATTACTCTTTTTAGGGCTAGTATGTTTTTGTTGGGTTTCAGTCTGGTTGACCTATCAAGTGTTGATAGGGCCGTGTTGAGGTCTCCCACAATTATTGTGTTATTGATTTCTTCTTTCAGATTTGTCAGTAACTGTATTAGATACTTTTCTGGTCTCTCATTGGGTGCATATGTGTTTAATAGTCTGATTTCTTCCTGTTGTCCTAATCCCTTGATTAGGACATAGTGTCCATCTTTGTCCCTTACCACTTTTCTGAGTATAAAGTTGGTGTCACCAGATATTAATATGGCCACCCCAGCTT
The DNA here is from genome assembly GCF_024139225.1 of Suncus etruscus. NCBI lineage: Eukaryota > Metazoa > Chordata > Mammalia > Eulipotyphla > Soricidae > Suncus > Suncus etruscus. The sequence continues at coordinate 150,278,158 of NC_064849.1, read as the reverse complement.
TTTTTGATTGTGTTGTTTGCTTGGATGATTTTCTTCCAGTCTTTGATTTTGAGTTTATGTTTGTTCTAACTATTCAGATGTGTTTCTTGTAGACAGCAGAAGGTTGGATTCATCTTTTTGACCCATTTTTGCCACTCATTGTCTTTTAATTGGTGACTTTAGTCCATTGACATTGAGGGAGATGATTGTCATAGGATTTAATGTCATCTTTGTAGATAAGTTTGCTGTGTTTGTTGTTCTCTCTTGTCTTAACATAGACCTGTCAGTTTTTCCTTTAAGGCTGGTTTTTCATCTGTGAAGTTTCTGAGCTGTTGGTTATCCATGAGACTATGTATTCTTCCTTCAAACCTGAACATGAGTTGGGCTGTGTGCAGTGTTCTCCATGAGGCATTCATTTAATTCAGTCTTGTCACAATATCCCACCACTGTCTTCTGGCCTTGAGAGTTTCTTGTGACATGTCTGCTGTAAGTGTTAGGGAGGCTCCTTTGAATGTAATTTCCCTTTTTGATATTGCTGCTTTCAGTATTCTATCTCTATCTGTGGGATTTGTCATTGTAATGAAGATGTGTCTTGGGGTGGGTTTTTTTTTGGGGGGGGTCTCTTTTAGCTGGTACTCTTCAGGCATGCAGGATTTGATTGCATATAGTCTTTAACTCTGGGAGTATCTCTTTGATGATGTCTTTGACAGTTGATTCTTCCTGGAGATCTTCTACCTGGGTCTCTGGGACTCCAATAATTCTTATGTTGTTTCTGTTGAGTTTATCAAAGACTTCTATTTTCATCTGTTCGCAATTTTTCCAATTTCTTCTGCTGTGTTGAGTTTTTCTGCATCTCATCTTCCAGTACTCCGATTCTCTCCTCAGCTGCTGTTACCCTGCTGGCGATGCCATCCATTGAGGTTTTCAGTTGAGCTACCGTGTTTTTCAGATCTGTTATTTCAGTTTGGAGTTTTCTAATTTCTGTCTTTGTGTTCTGTTCAGATCGATCAATGCTTTCTTTGAGTTCTACAAACATCTTCCATATTGCTATTTTAAGTTCCTTATCCGAGGTGTTAATCAGATGGTTGGAATTTATTAGGTCATCCGAGCTATCGTCTTCATTCTCTGTGCATATTGTTTGCCTGTGAGGTTTCCCCATTGTCACGCTTGTAGTGTGGTTTTTCCTGCATGTTGTGTTGGGGTTCATTGGTTAGAAAGAGTGCGGGGCCCTGAAGCGAAGTGGAGCCGCTCTTCTGCTGCCTCTAATGGACAGTTTTTTTTTGCACCGAATGAGGGGCCAGCAAAATATTTAATACAACTGCTGACAAATCTGAAAAATAATATCAACAACAACACAATAATTGTGGGGGACCTAAACACGGCTTTGTCAACACTGGACAGGTCAACCAGACTGAAACCCAACAAGAATATACTAGACCTGAGGAGAGAAATGGAAGAAAGAGGCCTAGTGGATATATATAGGACACTCCATCCCCAGAAACCTGGATACACATTCTTCTCCAATGTACATGGGACATTCTCCAGGATAGACTACATGCTGGCACATAAAACATACCTCCATAAGATCAAGAGGATAGAAATTTTGCAGACTACCTTCGCTGACCACAAGGCTCTGAAATTATTTGTGAACTCCAAAGGGACTCAGAAGAAACACTTTAACACCTGGAAGTTAAACAGCCTCATGCTCAATAACCAGTGGGTCCGAGATGAAATCAAGGAGGAAATAAAAAGGTTCCTGGAAACAAATGACAATAAAGACACAAACTCTCAGAACTTATGGGACACAGCAAAAGCAGTACTGAGAGGAAAATTTATAGCTTTGCAAGCACACATCAGGAAGGAAGAAGGAGCTTACCTGAGTAGCTTAATGACACAGCTAATAGAACTAGAAAATGCTCAACAAAAGGACCCAAGAACAGGAAGACAGAAGGAAATAACAAAGCTGAGAGCAGAAATCAACGAAGTGGAAACTCAAAAAACAATCCGAAAGATCAACGAAAGCAGAAGTTGGTTCTTTGAAAAAATAAACAAGATTGATAGACCACTGGCAAACCTAACAAAGAAAGAGAGAGAGAGAAACTTGATAACTCGTATCAGGAATGAAAAAGGAGAGATCACTACTGATATGACAGAGATTCAAAGGGTAATCAGAAACTACTTTGAAAAACTCTACGCCACTAAAAATGAGAACCTGGAAGAAATGGATAAATTCTTGGACTCTTATAATCTTCCACGGTTGAAGGAAGAGGATGTAGCATATCTAAACACCCCCATCACCATTGATGAAATTAAAACAGTAATCAAATGTCTGCCGAAAAACAAAAGCCCAGGTCCAGATGGATTCACAAATGAATTCTATCAAACTTTCCAAGAGGAACTACTGCCAATCTTGGCAAGACTCTTTCATGAAATTGAACAAACAGAAACACTTCCAAATAGCTTTTATGAAGCCAACATCACCTTGATACCTAAACCAGACAGAGACGCTACCAAAAAAGAAAATTACAGACCAATATCACTGATGAATGCAGATGCAAAGATCCTCAACAAAATCCTGGCAAATAGGATTCAATGCCTCATTAAGAAGATCATCCACTACGATCAAGTAGGTTTCATCCCAGGAATGCAAGGCTGGTTTAACATCCGTAAATCTATCAACATAATACACAACATCAATAACAAGAAAAATAAAAACCACATGATCATATCAATAGATGCAGAGAAAGCATTTGATAAGGTCCAACACCCATTCTTGATCAAAACTCTCAGCAAGATGGGAATGGAGGGAACCTTTCTCAATATAGTGAAGGCCATCTACCACAAGCCAGTGGCAAATATTATCCTCAATGGAGAAAAACTGAAAGCCTTCCCTCTAAATTCTGGCACAAGACAAGGCTGTCCTCTCTCACCACTCCTATTCAACATAGCACTGGAAGTACTTGCTATAGCGATTAGGCAAGAAAAGGATATCAAGGGAATCCAGATAGGAAAGGAAGAAGTCAAGCTCTCACTGTTTGCAGATGACATGATACTCTACTTAGAAAACCCTAAAGACTCTATCAAAAAGCTTCTAGAAACAATAGACTCATATAGCAAGGTGGCAGGCTACAAAATTAACACACAAAAATCAATGGCCTTTCTATACACCAACAGTAATAAAGAAGAAATGGACATTAAGAAAACAACCCCATTCACAATAGTACCACACAAACTCAAATATCTTGGAATCAACTTGACTAAATATGTGAAGGACCTATACAAAGAAAACTATAAAACTCTGCTCCAAGAAATAAGAGAGGACACACGGAAATGGAAACACATACCCTGCTCATGGATTGGCAGGATTAACATCATCAAAATGTCAATACTCCCCAAGGCATTATACAGATTTAATGCCATCCCTCTAAAGATACCCATGACATTCTTCAAAGAAGTGGATCAGACACTTTTGAAATTCATTTGGAACAATAAACACCCTCGAATAGCTAAAGCAATCATTGGGAAAAAGAATATGGGAGGAATTACTTTTCCCAACTTTAAACTGTACTACAAAGCAACAGTTATCAAAACAGCATGGTATTGGAATAAGGATAGGTCCTCAGATCAGTGGAATAGGCTTGAATACTCAGAAAATGTTCCCCAGAGATACAACCATCTAATTTTTGATAAAGGAGCAGGAAATCCTAAATGGAGCAGGGAAAGCCTCTTCAACAAGTGGTGTTGGCACAATTGGATAGCCACTTGCAAAAAATTAAACTTAGACCCCCAGCTAACATCATGTACAAAGGTAAAATCCAAATGGATTAAAGACCTCGATATCAGCCCCAAAACCATAAGATATATAGAACAGCACATAGGCAAAACACTCCAGGACATTACAGGCATCTTCAAGGAGGAAACTGCACTCTCCAAGCAAGTGAAAGCAGAGATTAACAGATGGGAATATATTAAGCTGAGAAGCTTCTGCACCTCAAAGGAAATAGTGCCCAGGATACAAGAGCCACCCACTGAGTGGGAGAAACTATTCACCCAATACCCATCAGATAAGGGGCTAATCTCCAAAATATACAAGGCACTGACAGAACTTTACAAGAAAAAAACATCTAACCCCATCAAAAAATGGGGAGAAGAAATGAACAGACACTTTGACAAAGAAGAAATACGCATGGCCAAAAGACACATGAAAAAATGTTCCACATCACTAATCATCAGGGAGATGCAAATCAAAACAACGATGAGATACCACCTCACACCCCAGAGAATGGCACACATCACAAAGAATGAGAATAAACAGTGTTGGCGGGGATGTGGAGAGAAAGGAACTCTTATCCACTGCTGGTGGGAATGCTGTCTAGTTCAACCTTTATGGAAAGCTATATGGAGATTCCTCCAAAAACTGGAAATCGAGCTCCCATACGATCCAGCTATACCACTCCTAGGAATATACCCTAGGAACACAAAAATACAATACAAAAACCCCTTCCTTACACCTATATTCATTGCAGCTCTATTTACCATAGCAAGACTCTGGAAACAACCAAGATGCCCTTCAACAGATGAATGGCTAAAGAAACTGTGGTACATATACACAATGGAATATTATGCAGCTGTCAGGAGAGATGAAGTCATGAAATTTTCCTATACATGGATGTACATGGAATCTATTATGCTGAGTGAAATAAGTCAGAGAGAGAGAGAAAAACGCAGAATGGTCTCACTCATCTATGGGTTTTAAGAAAAATGAAAGACACCCTTGTAATAATAATTTTCAGACACAAAAGAGAAAAGAGCTGGAAGTTCCAGCTCACCTCAGGAAGCTCACCACAAAGAGTGATGAGTTTAGTTAGAGAAATAACTACATTTTGAACTGTCCTAATATTGAGAATGTATGAGGGAAATGTAGAGCCTGTTTAGGGTACAGGCGGGGGTTGGGTGGGGAGGAGGGTGATTTGGGACTTGGGTGATGGGAATGTTGCACTGGTGATGGGTGGTGTTCCTTTTATGACTGAAACCCAAACACAATCATGTATGTAATCAAGGTGTTTAAATAAAAAAAAAAATTAAAAAAAAAAAAAAAAAAAGAAAGAGTGCGGGGCCCTGAAGCGAAGTGGAGCCGCTCTTCTGCTGCCTCTAATGGACAGTTTTTTTTTGAGTGCGCTCCTTAGGCCTCTGAGAAGTCCTTTAGGTGTTCAAGAAACACAGACAGGCACAGGAGAATTTCCCTTGAAGTCCTCAGAGTGATCAAAGGCACAGTAGGGCGGTGCCTCCGTAGGCCTGAGAGCTCAGCTTATTGGTTGGCGACCCCCACAGCCAGACTTTACTCACTGGGCAGCTTCAAAATGCAGTTTTTTTGGGGGTGCGCTCCCTAGACCTCTGAGGAGACCTTCAGGTATTCAAGAAATACAGACAGGCACAGGAGAATTTCCCTTGAATTCCTCAGAGTCAGTCCCCCCCTTTTTTAAAGAAAGCTTATAAGATTAAAAAACAATGAATGTCTTCAGCTAACCATTGTAAATATTATAGTTTTGTATGTATTATTATGAATAATATCCTTTATTAATAACTAATTTGTGATCAGGCTTTTAAATGTGAACAGATGCATTTGCTATTATTTTCTTAAGAGTCATAATTTTTAGGTTTCAGGATTTTAAAGATGAATCTAATTTTTTGAGTTATAATACTTAATACATGTTCCTAACATTTCTTTCCAAAAATCAAATTAGTTTATTCTCAGCATGTACATTTTCACAACCCTGTTAAAATTGAGTTTATTCTCTGAACTTGTACTGAAACCTACATATTGCTAAAATGTTATCAAAAGACCTTTTAAAAAGTGCCAAGAAATAAATTATATATTTAGGTTTATTCTTAATACTAGCAGCAGGAAGAGCACATTGTGAGCTATATTGGTTAATTGAAGTTGGAATCAATATTACCTTTATACATAGATCATATACTAGACGATAATTTAGAACTACATGAAGATAATCTTGAGGACCAATATGCTTCAAATATTTTTGTGTATAGAAAAGCATATAGATATGCAGACCACAATCAGATAAATTATTATTGGAAAGTAAAAGAATTATTATTGCCCACACATAAATGCAGTATACTTAAATAAAAATCTATTTAGGGGGAATGGAATGTTTTATTTTGAATATAATTATAATGTACTCTACTGCAGACTTTGCATAGATAATAGTTTTACAGTCAATAGAAGTTTGTCAAATCTTTGTAATCAAGGTGCAGAATAGGCAATATCTTGTAAGGTATTTGTAGCAATAGAGCACATTAGAAATATTTGCTTCCAGTCCTCAATCAAACCCTACATTTCAATATTATTTACAGATGATTGATATGCATATTAAAAATTGAGTAGAACCAATGAATGCATCATATTGAGTTTTTGTAGGTCTGTACTACTGACTTTTTTCTACAAATTCTTTTACACATTTTACTCCTTTGATTACAAATGTTTCTCATACCCATCTAACATCTCTTCAATTCTTCTCAAAATTTAGGTTGCTTATGTCATTTTATAATTTCCTTTGTAAAGAAAAAGTGGCAGAGAAAGTTTCTTTCTTTATGGGTTCTGGCTACACATAACTTCACCGAAGTTTGTTCAGGTGTTCATGTAGTCTAATCTTCAATTTTTTTAAATTTCAATAAAAATTTTATTAAGGTACAGCAATATAATAGTTGTTCATAATAGAGTTTCAAGCATACATGTTCTAGCAACCAAACTCATGATCAACTTTCATCTATCTATTCATAGTTAGGTTTCAAACATACAGTGTTTCAGGTAAGACCAATCCCACCACCAGTGTCAATATTTTCCCACCTGTGTTCCCAGATTGCTTCCCATGCTACCAACCCCTTGCCTGAGCCAGCTAACATAACTGGCCCATTTTGAATTTTGGTTGTTAAATTCTGTGTCTCATGATTTTATTGTTGTTGACTCTGGCATGGATATTTAGTTCCATCCTTTCTTAAGAGCACCAACAGTATTCCTGAGACCTTTTGGCCCCTGTTTCCCATTCTTTTTGTGTTTGTTTTTCTCCTCTTTCAATTTCTTTTCTTTTCGTTTCTATACTATAAAGCCTCTAGAGTGTTCTCAACAACCCCATTTAAATCATTGCAATTCTTCATGCAGTTATTCTAAATATGATATATTAGTGATATCATTCTGTAGTTATCCTTTTGATTTACTTCATATCTTCTAGTTCCATCCATGTTACTTCAAAACACATGATTGCATCATTCCTTATAGTTATGTAGATTTCATTTTATATATCTACCACATCTTCATGATCCACTATCTGTTGTTGACATCTAGGTTAATTCTAATTCTTAGTTGTTTTTTTTTTTTTTTTTTGAGTGCTGCAATGAATAGCACTGTGCATATATCCTTTTGGATGAGTTTTCTGTCCTGAGAATAGATACCCAAAAGTGGATTGCTGGTTTTATTGCACCTCAATTTTGAGCTTACTGAGAGTCCTCCATATTGATTTCCATAGGGTTGGACCAGGCAACATTCCCATCACCAGTTGATGAGAGTTATTTTTCACCACATCCCTGCCAACACAAATTGTTTAAATATTGCTTTGTTCCATCCTCACTAGTATAAGATGATATCTCATTGTTGTCTTGTTTTGGTTTTTCTAATGATAAATGACAATTAGCATTTTTTTCATGTGTCTATTGCCCATCTGTGGTTCTTCCTTAGAGAAGTGTTTGTCCATTTCTTCTTTCCATTTATGATGGGGATTTTAGGTTTTTGGGGTTAACCTTTGTGAGTACTTTCTGTATCCTAGATATCAACCCTTTAGCTGATATGCTGAGTGCAAATACTTTCTTCCACTTAGTCTTTTAGTTTTTGCCTGTTTTTTTTATATATTTTATACTTATTTTATTTTTAAATTTTTTAATCTTTATTTAAGCACCATGATTACAAACATGTTTGTAATCAAGAACACCCCTTTTTTCACCAGTGCAACATTCCTACCACCAGTGTCCCCCCCCCCCCCACCATATCCTTCCTTCCCACCCCCTACCTGGATTCAAGCCAGGCCTGCTATTTCTCTCACTACCATTGCCATGATAGTTGTCAGTGTAATTTCTCTAAACGCAGCAATCTTTGTGGTAAGCTTCATATGGACTGTTCTAGAAAATTAAAAGACATTAGTGTAATAATACCCAGAGACAGTTTGCCCATCTTTATTTTGCCATACATAAACTTTTTATTTTAATGTAGGCCTTTTTAGTTAGATTTGTTTTTATAACCCTTGCCATTTGTACCCTATCATTGACTACTCCTTTGAGGTCTAAAGTCTTTGACCATTCTGTCTGTGTTTTATTCAGTTAAGTTTATGGATTCAATTCTAATCTCCAGGTCTTTCATTCACTTTGAATAGACTTTTTTAGAAATATAATTTCTTTATTTAAGCATCATGGTTACAAAATTATTTGTAGTTGATTTCAGTCATCAAATGTGCACTACCCTTCGCCAGTGTAAGTTGCTCACCACCAATATTCCCCATTTTCCTCCTCTCCCACCCACTGCCTCTCTTCAGGGCAGGCATTCTATTTCTCTCTCACTGCCATTGTCATGATAGTTATTAGTGTAGTTATTTCTCTAATTTCAGTCACTACTCTTTGTGGCAAGCTTCATATCATGGGCTGGACCTTCTATCTAGTATCTCTATTGTCTCTGGGAATTCTTACCACAATGCCATATTTTTCTTAAATACCACAGTGTGACTATTCTACGTCTATCTCTCTTCTTGTGACTCATTTCTCTCAGCATAACAGTCTCCTTGTCATCAGGTGGATTTTATGACTTTATTTTTTGTAGCAGCGGTATAATATTCCATTGTGTAGATGTACCACCATTTCTTTAGTCACTCACTTGTTGTCAGGCATCTAGGTTTTTTCCCAGTTTCTGGCTACTTGTAAATAGCTCTGCAATGAACATAGAAATGCAGATAATATTTTTGTGTTTTTGTGATTCTAGATTATATCCCTAGAGTGGTATTGTTGGATCATATGGGAGCTCAATTTCCAGATTTTTGAGTAATCTCTATATTGCTTTTCAGAAAGGCTGGACTAGATGGCATTTTCACCAACAATGAATGAGAGTTCCTTTCTCCCCACATCCATGCCAGCAGTGGTTTTTCTGGTTCTTTGTGGTATGTGCCAGTTTCTTTGGCATGAGTTGATAGCTCATTGTTCTTTTGATTTGCATTTCACTGATGTTTAGATACCTGGAACATTTTTTCATGTGCCTCTTGACCATCTGTATTTCTTCTTTGAGGAAATGACTGTTTATTACCCCCCCCATATTTTTCATAATAGTATCTTTATTTAAGCACCATGATTACAAACATGTTTGTAGTTGGGTTTCAGTTATGGAAAAGAATATCACCCCCTTCACCAGTGCAACCTTTTCACCACCAATGCCCCCATCTTCCTCCTTTTCCTACCCCCTCCTTGTATTTGAGAAAGGCATTCTATTTCTCTTACTCTTTACCAATGTCATGATAATTTTTATCATGACATGATAGTTGTTAATGTAGTTATAGAGTTGGGATAGTTTATTGTCACTTAGTGTAATACTCTGAAATTTTATTATGTTATTGCATGCGCTGTACATAGTTCTTTTTGCTGCTTAATCTACTGTATAGGCATATCACAATTTGTTTAATCATTTACTTGCTTATGGCCATGGGGGTTATTTCTAGTTTGGGACTGTTATGAGTAAAGCTTCTGTAAAAATTTGTAACATTTTTGAGCAGGGTTTTGTGTCAGGGAAGTACTTATTTCTCTGAGGTAAATGCCCAGGAGTAGTTTTTGGGTAAATATTTCACCTGCTTTAAAAACTGCAAAACTTTTCTAGAATGACTGTATCATTTTGTGTTTCACCAGGAATGTATTGTGATCTTTTTTCTCTTCATCTTGATGATGATGCCACTTATTAATATCACATTTTTTTACATTAGCTATTATCATTTTCAGTTTTTAAGCATTGTCAAAGATATGTCGTAATCCACATTTTCCTAATGACAATTGATTTTGAACATCTTGAGTTTATATGACATCAATAAATCTTTTTAGACAAAGTATCTCTGTCTCTGACCATTTTCTAATTGGATTCTTTGTTGATCTTGTATTCAGCATTCCTTATCTCACTTTCTAGTTTTTCTTTTTCTGGATTGATGCTTTGTGATTGTGCATACAAATAAAATTAGTTTTATTTTTGTCTTCTTGACTTGTATATCTTTGATATCATTTTCTGTTGAATTGCAGTGGCTATTCCATCACTGTGTTCAGTGAGAGGTTAAGGTATGTATATTTTCTTATTCCCATTCTTAAGAGACTACCACTTAGTTGTATTTTTTGTTGTTTGTTTTATTTTTCGTATTTGCTCCTTATCAAATTAATATAAATGTGTAGTGATAACTACACATTAATGTGTAGTTGTATTTCAACTTCAAACAGTTGGTAAAAATTTTTAGATAATTTTTTTATTAATATCTTTATTTAAACACCTTGATTACAAACGTGATTGTGGTTGGGGCCAGTCATGTAAAGAACACCCCCCCTACACCAGTGCAACATTCCCATAAATAGTTGGTTAATTTTATTTTTTAAGTCAAACCTATTTTTTACTTATTTGATATGGTATCAGTAACTGAAATTGGTATACTACTAACAGTGAATAAATTGAAGTGTCCTGACATTTTTTCCCCAAATATATAATAAAATTTTATCATTACTTCCACTAAGGGCACTATGGAGAATGTTGCTATATCTGCCAAGTTTTCCTTCAGTCTCACAACCCCGTTTTACTGCTTCATTTCTTAGGAGGTCATCTTTGGCCTTCCTTTCATGATAGGGTATGTATTGTCTTTTAGCTCCCTTCCTGTCCCTCTGTTATTAGGAGATGCACTTGCACTGGATTGTGGGGCTCACAGCTTTGTACTTTTGGTACTTCGACACACACTTGATTGCAGTGCATCAGAGACCCACACCTTGTTGTATTGCCAGGGATCACAAATGTCAGTGCCATCAGGGTTACACTCAGCCTGTTGGGTGGTGCCAGGGATCAACTTTCTGGCTAATGTCTGTGTGACAGGCATAGCTCCTAATTCTGCCTCATGTTCTCATCTCTCCACTTTATGAACATAGTATTTAGGATTAATGATGTGTTGGACCAGGTTCTGCTATTTATTTCTTTAAAAGTATATTAGCTCTCTAATTATCTAGAAATTAGAATTTCACAAGCTATTTCTTTCAATCACTAAATGGAATTTCATGATTTGATGAGTTGATGCAGATTAAAGAAAGAAGAACATTTTTTTCGGCAACACAAGAGCTTCTTTCTGTGAAATAGTTTGAATGTTTTAGATACAAAGGATTTTTATTTAATGAAGTTTCAACAAAATGCATTGATGAATAGATTACTGGAGCACCACTCATTAGATTACTTAAACAACCAAACAACCAATGAATGTATTTACTCAATCCAGACATTTGATCTGCCCTTTCTAACCCAGGATAGCACTTGGAGGTTTTGCCTCTATGTGTGAGAACCCAAGATAAGCCTCAAACTTGGATTCTCTTTGAAGGAATAATGAGCTACTACCCTAGCCATTTGGCACATCAGCCATGTTATTTTAGAAAAAAAAAAAAGCCGAAAAGCCTTCAGTGGAATGGGATTATTTTACTTTAGCAGTTTTCTATGTTATAAAGTTTAATTGCAAGTTTAAATGAACAGAAGTAAATTTGTGCCCATATGGCATTAAAGTATGTTAACTTTAGAGGAAAGAAATAATATGAATAATGCTTAGAGATGTTTTTCTGTGCCAGAAGAAAAGCATAACATTCTTAAAATTGTATTTTCACTGAAATGTACCTGTCTATGAAAAGAATAATATGTTTGTCTATTTTTTTTGGATCATGGGAAGTTGTAAAAGTAGAGCACAATTTGCAACTTAGTACAGGTTTTACAGAAATCACAGTACTGGGCAAATAATCTATTGTAACTCTCTTACATGTCTACTGATGTCATTAAACACAAGCATATTGTATTTCAGAATCATTTAGTCATCTTCACTGTTACTGACAGTTGGTGCATTAGTTCCTGTTAAATGGAATATCTCTTTAAACTATTCTTGGCATTTTCTAGATTAGATGAATTATGAATTTGATTATTAAAATTAACCTTTTATGTTCATCTGGTATGTTGTACTGAGCCAATGTCCTTTGGTACTAAATCTTTTATCTTCCTGTGTGCTGAGGAAAAATATATGTATTCAGGTAGATATTTAATGCAAAGCATATTTTACTGGATATGTAGTTTGCAATATATGTAGTTTGTTTTTACATACAAATATTTTACAAATATATCTTGCATGAGCCAAAAATGATGAGTATACTTGAAGTATGTGCATGCATTTTTCTTCTTTTCCTTAAGCTTTATGAATTCTTTAATAAAAAATAGAAACAAAAATTAGACTAAATTCTACTGCCAATAAAGATACACTAGTTTTGACTTCCAAAATGTATGCAAATTGATGCCCCTCTCATGCCCATCTTAATATTCTCTAGGTTCTCAGAACATTTTGTTAAATTAAAGGGAAATGATTCTGAAAAATCATGCTTGGCTATTATGTCACAGGCAGATGGAACTTCCCATTACACTATTTTATTCCTCTTCAGGAAATTGTCAGATATTTTTTAAGACTGCACAAATTATTCCTTGAATCACTTTTTCTTTGGGGATGTATATAAGTCATAGGCACCTGGCCATACTTAGATATTTGTGGGTGGTGGTGGTGGTGGTGGTGGTGGTGGTGGTGGTGGTGGTGGTGGTGTGTGTGTGTATTTACAGGTTGATAGAATATTAGGAATCCCTTTTGGGAAATTTTAAGTGGTTTCACCAAATTAGAGGGATTCTGTTTTGTAGTGTAAAAAGGAGTTTAGAATTCTGGAACATATTTGGAGTAAGTATTGGCATTGGTACAATAGCAATTAAAAGTGAATGTGAGTATTAGTCTAAGTCATTGACTTCTAGGTGGATTTTATTTATTTATTTATTTATTTATTTATTTATTTATTTATTTATTTATTTATTTATTTATTTATTTATTTGGTTTTTGGCTTTTGGGTCATGCCTGGCGGTGCTCAGGGTTACTCCTGGCTCTCTGCTCAAAAATCACTCTTGGCAGGCACGGGGAACTATATGGGATGCCAGAATTCGAACCACCATCCGTCCTGGTTCGGCTGCATGCAAGGCAGATGCACTACCGCTGAGCTATCTCTCCAGCCCTCTAGGTGGATTTTAAATGTTACACTGTACAGAAAGTTGTTTGGCTTATTTTCATAAGTTTATTAGTCTTTAAAGCAGTGGCTGTTGCATGACATTATTAGAGCTTGAGATTAAAAGCAATATATTTCAAGCTTTTATTTGTTTATTTGTGGGGTCACACCCGGTGACGCTCAGGGGTTACTCCTGGCTATGCACCCAGAAATTGCTCCTGCCCCTTGGACAACTTGTTAAAGATATTAAACAATGTACTGCTCATAAAGTTTAAACAGTCTCTTGAAATAAGTATTTTATAAAAATATTTGCCCGCATTGACTTTTCTGCTTTTGTTTTTAGGTTTCTCCTGGCAGTGCTCAGGACTGACTCTTGGCTCTGTATTTAACGGTCACTCCTGATAGGCTTGGGAACTGTCTGAGACTGTTGAGATTGAACCTAGGTTAGCTACATGCAAGTACCTTATCTATGTATTATGGCTCCGGCCCACCTATATTAACAGTGATATTCAAAAACCAACAGTTTGGGGCGGGGGGAGAAAGTTCCTATTGTCTTTAGAGAACAGACCACACCATTACATAACTGATGATTCTTTAAGCACTCATCATCTATCTGGGGAAAATAATTTTGGAGAAATGAAGGAGCCAAAGTTTCTGTAATGTAGTCTCCAAAAAAGTACACAGTCAACACGTGATTCTTTTTGGTTTGTTTTTGGGTCATACCTGTATGGGCTTACTCCTAGCTCTGTGTTCAGGTATTATTCCTGTTGGTGCTCAAGAGACCATCCATATGTAGTGCTGTGATAAAGCAGGGTTGGCTATGTACAGGGCTATACTTTATTGCAGGATAACTCCCCCCTCCACACACACACACAACATGGTACTTTTCAATAAGTTTAGTTTTAACAAATCACTTTAATTTGTAATAATATGACAGGATTATGAAATTATTCATTAATACTATATATCATTTTGTGTGAATACTTTAAACCCCCTCTTAGTAGATTTTAAGTGTACAGTATTGATGACCATAGATGCTATGTTGTATAGCAGATTTCAGAATTAATATTACATATTAGAAACTATATATGCTTATTAAATGACAACTTCCCTCTTTCTTTTTACTTTTTTTCTTCAAGCTTGACTGTTTGATCCTTCATATTAGTAGAATTATGCAGTATTTGCTCTTTCCTGATTCATTTAACATGATATCCTTCAGATTCATTCATATTATATATGCAGATTTCCTTTCTATGGGCTGAATAATATTCCATTATATTATAACAGCTCCATTTTCTTCATAAGTCCATAAGTAGACAACTGGGTTGCTTCTATATTTTAGCTACTTTTTGAATAATGTGCAATGAATATGGATGTATACTTATCTCAGAGAACCTGACTTTAAATATTTGAATATTTAACCATAATTATATTAGTATGTGACATTTATAATTAAATTACTGTTGTTATTATTATCCACTAATATATTTTTATATATATTCAACATGCATTTCTTGGACCTTAAGTGTCCCATGCTTACTTTAGTTATACTGTTTTTGAAATCATTTGTAAAGGTATGATTACTTGTATTGATAGTAAAAAAAATACCTTCACTTAAAAATAATTTTTGATTTTAAAGTTTTTTTATGTGCTTTATTTCTTTTGAGTTTTACAAGGCTGCATAGCCATTGCCTTAGAGAATTTTTACTGGCAATTTTTAAAGAATCAAGTGTCCATATTTTATTTGTATGTAATTGTTCAAATTGATTTTTGAAAAATTGTAAGAATCATTGTAAAGGAACTAGAAAGCTTATTTTACTAAGATAGCTTCAATCCAGAATATTTGAAGATATCTTTTAACTTTTTTGTCAATGCATTTGTAGGACTTTTCAGATATTTTAGTAGATTGCGTGAATGTTTTTACTTTGAGTCTACAATGCAAAAGAACAACAAAAAAATGTATGGGGAATTCTCTCATGTGCTAGCATATCTGTGGTTTTAATTTGAATTCACTGTTGAGAATGGACTTCATAGATTCACAGTTAATGAGCCATATCTTTTAAAGTATTCTGTCACTATGGGATTGCATATAGTTAGAATTGACAGTTGGAAATGTAGTGAGATAGAAAATGTAAAATACGTCTGTCTCTCTGGGCAAATGGTACCAGCTGGTGAAGCTCTCTAAAGCAAAATATTTTATATAATAAAGTAGATTTCAGATAACATTGAAGTTGTATATTATATATTTAAGGGTATTTTTATATAAAGTCTGCTTTCTTCAATCCTAATCTAAAGATACTCAAATATTCTTCAGTTTAGAAGTTTTTATTTTATTGAAGGTTAATCTCTTTGGCATCTATTTATCAAATTAATACATAAACCTTAAAGATTTACTTTTTTGAAGTCAGGTGGAGCTTATTGGAAATGGTTTTCTGTATGGAGTTTAAAAGTAGAAACATCTTTTCCTACTAGGTCTTTTCTGAATGACTTAGAAATGAATGGTTATGTTCTCATACTCTCAGGAAAGATTAAATTGGAAACTTAATTAAATAAACCCTTAATTAAATTTTGGTGATTTTTCTTTCTTTTGACAATTGTCAGTTGATATTGTCACATCAGTCTGATAGAAATTATCAAATAAGTTTATAAAGATTTATGTATATTTTACCTGAGTAGGAATTCTTTTTAGCAGAATGGTGCTTGCTGAATTTCTAGAATGCCTGTTAATTTTATGAGGTTCTTTAGATTTTGTACTTGAAGAGATTGTCTGACCAATATTTATCTAAAAAGGGGGCAGTATTATGTATATTATAGGTTCAAATAGAAGTTCATTTTAGCTACAACAAATCCAGGTTAAAAGTAGTAAATTGACTTTATTACATGTATTTTCAGTTTTCATTTTATGCAGGTAATGACAGATACTGACTTATTAACTAAGCCTCTTTATTTTCCTACTATGGTTGCAGTGGGGTTTACAGTAGACAACTTTAATTTACACAATTTACCTTCAAGTAAAATTATATTATCTCACATTAAATTGGAGCCTTAATTGGGGGGGGGGTCACACCTGGCAGCGCTTAGGGGTTACTCCTGGCTCTAATGGTCAGAAATCGCTCCTGGCAGGCTTGAGGGACCATATGGGATGCTGGGATTCGAACCACCGTCCTTCTGCATTCAGGGCAAATGCCTTATCTCCATGCTATCTCTCCCGCCCCCAGGTTCTCTTATTTTTTTGACATAAAGATTCTAAAAGTAAGTAACCTCTGATTACCTTTTGAAATAATATTCCTGGTTTTAGAGTAGAGCAGGCTAAGCCCAGGGTCCTGCTTTCAACATGTAGGACTAGCATACTGGGCTTTAGAGATAGTTTAGGATAAGGTTCTTGCCTTGTACCCATTTGACCCAGCTGTAGTTATAATACCACACATGTTTGTTCCCCTATCAGGGGTGATTTTTTAAACACAGAGCCTGGAGTAATCCCTAGACACTATTTGGTGTGGTCTAAAAAATAAAGAAATATAGTGCCAATACCAGATTTTTTCAGTATTATAATTTTTTAATTTAGAAACTCTTTTTACAGCTTAGGTAGGTAACAACTCCGTGGACTATAGTAGTCCCCCAAACAGTAACCTCAACATCTAAGCCAGTGGATCCCAACAATTGCTCAGGCATTGGTTGTTCCTGGCTCCTTGCAGCACCCCTGCAAGGAGTGTCACTCTATTTGTCACTCTATTTTTTTTAGTGCTCACCACTATTAGCAATTTCTGCAGTCTGATTGGTTACATCCCATGTAATTGAGATTTAAGATGACCAATCAGATCTCCTTGACTATCTCTTCCTCTCTTTTCCCTCACTGACTCTATAATATTGGAAGGAAGGGTGACAGAATAAAGAGTATCCTTTATATAAATGAAAGGAAAATGTGGGAATGGCTGATTTGAAACTGATCTAAATGAAGGATAGCCAGAGATAGAGAGTACTTGAGGGAATGCTAATGTAAAGTTGGAGGAATGAATTTTATTTCAAAGATATGCTGAAAAAGCAATTACTTCAAAAGAAGTTACTTTTAAAGCTAGCATGTACCTACTGAGAATAAAGTATGAAAGTTTTAAGGGGAAAAATATAGGGATGAGAGGGAGATAATTTCAGTGAAATTTAAGATGTAGTTCTGACTTTAGAGGATATGCATCCAGGGTAAATGTGATTCAGTTCTAATTAGACAACTCATTGCCATTCATATCAGTTTCTTTACTGTAATGATGCTAGAAGAGTTCTTCTAGGTTTAGCCAAACTGACATTTTTGAATTATATTAAACTTTTAATTACTAAGACAATTTATCCCTTTGTTGCTCCATCACCTTCTTGCTTCTCCTTTTTTCTTCTCTACCCAGGAAGTAAAATGAAAGAAAGTTTAGATAAATTGGACATTAAGTAGGAAAGGTGTTTTCATGTTTTGTTCAGCATCTACTACTACAAAATCTTTAAGTGATTGTAACATTCATGGTCAAAATTTTGTTAAATTTTTATTTGCAAAACTTAAAAACTCAGCTTTAGGTAGTGGATCACAACCAGTGATATGCAGGGATCACTCCTGGATGTGCTTAGGAAACCATATATTGATGCTCAAGATGGAATTATGGCAGCTGCATGGAAGGCACTATCTATCTGCCTCCGTATATTTTTTCCTTGATGAATTTTTTTGAGAGGCAATAAATATTTTAAACATTAGTTGGCTGGATTATGGTGCAGCCACACAATGGAATACTGTGACAAATAAAATTTACTGGAAAAAATAGATCAACAAGATATAAATTTAGAAGCTAACAACTGTATTTGGTCTGCTCACGAAAAAGGGAGAATATATTGTATAGCACAGTTGCTATCTTGTACTGTAACCATGCAGTCTAAACTGTAATTAAAAAAAGTTTTAACTTTGAAAAAGGGAATGACAGTTTTCACTTTATCAGCATTAAAAAACACTAGGAGACTGCATGAGAAAATACTAGATAAGGGTTATCTATGGAGAGCAATATGAAGGAGGAACATAATGAAGAAGGAGAGTGATAATGGTTCTGTTGTTTTTATTTTTAAGTTTTGTAAACTATTTTTAACATAAAATCAAGTTTTTGAATATTATTTTTCTTTTAAAGCTTGAACTGTCTTTGGATAGTATTACTACAGTAATATTGAAATGAGTGTAATCATTTTATGTCTATTTGTTGCCTTCTGACTCATTTCACTCAACATAAACCCAATGATATTTTAAAATTGCAAATTTTAAAAATACCTTTGTTTTGGGTTGGATAGTAGTACAGAGATTAAGGCTCTTGCCTTTATGCTGCCAATCTAGCTCCACATGTATAAAGCCTGCAGCAGCAGCCTCATCCTACTTTCGCCAGAAAAAAAGAAATTGACACTTTTATTTTGATGTATTTTCACACTTAAAGAAAAATTTAATGATTATAAGGAGGCATAAATGTCATTTGAGCCATTTGAGTGTAAGTTGGAAACAACACATCCTTTACCTTTGATGCAATATATGCAAGGCCTATGAGCAAAACATTTCATTTCTACTAGAGTAGAATAATTAGAATTAAAAAGTACTGTATTAACACTATATTTACATCTACAAGCCATGTTTCATATTACAACTATATTTACTGGCTTGCAATTATTAAGTCCAGGGTCAGATTCAGGTTTACATACACTTCTAGTTGTCACTTTTATTTTCCTCTGAAACCATTTATTAGTTTTTGCTTATATTTCTTGTCTTGGCATTTTTTTTAGAAGTGCAAGACATTTGTAGAATAGTCCTTAAATTGAGCTTGTTACTTCTACTCTCATGATTAGGTTCATGTAATGAATTTTTTGACAGTGTATCTATATATAGTCATCCTTCCTCTATGCATAATACTGAGTGTGGTTTGATGCAATATGACTATTGAATTTCAGGTTATGCCATAGGGCCATTATTTTTCCCTATATTATAAGTAATTTGGGGAAGATATTGACTATTTTCTTTATGAAGCTTTACTTATTAATTTTGTTATCTACTTAGATTATTTCAAATAATTATTTGTTTGATATGTTAGCATTACATAGAATTTTCTTTGACATCTGCTTTTTCATTTTTTTCTCTTTATTATTTCTGCTTTTTCTCTCCTTCCTTCTCCATATTTTATTTGTTGGACTTTATAATTCATTGTGGTAAAAGAATTACTCAAAACAAGTACAAAAACAAGGAGAAATTCACAGTACAAAACTAACATGTAGTGTTCATTTTGAAAGATCTCAAGTTCATTGAGACTAGAGTGAAAGTAAGTGGGAAAGACACTTGCTTACTGGCACCTAACTTAGATTCTATCCTTGGTACCCCATATAGTCCCTGCTGTCAGGAGTGATCCCTGAGGACAGAAAGATAAGAAAGGAGAGGAGAGGAAGGGAGAAGAGGGAAGGGTGAGGGAGGGGAGGAGAGGGAAAAGAGAGAGAGAGAGGAAGGAAGGAAGGAAGGAAGGAAGGAAGGAAGGAAGGAAGGAAGGAAGGAAGGAAGGAAGGAAGGAAGGAAGGAAGGAAGGGAGTGACTGAGGGAGGGAGAAAGGGAGGGAGGAAGGAAGGAAGGAAGGAAGGAAGGAAGGAAGGAAGGAAGGAAGGAAGGAAGGAAGGGAGGAAGGGAGTGAGGGAGTGAGGGAGGGAGAAAGGGAGGGAGGAAGGGAGGAAGGAAGGAAGGAAGGAAGGAAGGGAGGGAGGGAGGGAGAAAGGAGGGAAGGAAGGAAAGAAAGCTAGTTCTTTTAGTTGAGACTATGTAATATCAAATATTTGTTAAAACTAAAGATGTTGGGTGTTGGACATTGTGTGTCTGAAACTCAAGCAGGAACAATTTTGTAACTCTCCTATGGTGATTCAATAAAGAATTGTACTACGGTAGATTAGATAAAATAATAAAGATGTCATGAGAGATATAGAGCATCTATACTAGAAAGACAGGAATGAAGAAACCCTTAATTTATGAAAAAATAAGAATAGAGAGTGGGTAAATTAGTGTAAAGTACTGAGCTCATGGTTTAATCACTGGCACCAACCTTCTTGAACATAAAGAGCCTTCCTCAAATACAGTAAAAACAGGACAAGGAAGGTACAAAATAAAGTGGAAAACAAATTAACTTTTGCCTAGATTTAAATGCATTAATTTGATTAAAGTATTCCCATTGAAGGATTATCAGCTTGAATTACACATAGTAACAAAGTGACTATTTTTTTTTAATGTGTGTGATTTATGAAATACTTATCTAAAATGTGATAGGGCAAAGTACAAGGTAAACCTAATTATGCATAGTTGTTTTTTTAAAAGTAACTAGATTATTTCTAAGACTATCTAAGAATATCAGAATTTGCTGTTTTACCAAAATATAGTAATTAAAATTTCTCCTATTATGTTTGAAAATTGAAAAAATGTGTAATAGTAATGTGGAAATTTTTTATATTCTTAAATTTCTTATACTTTTAATACTTGTAGAAACACTAAGTATTGTTGTGTCCTGTTGGAATAGAATTCAATATGTTCTGTTGAAGCATAAACTGCTTAGCCCTGAAGGTAAAAATCGCACTATGTGAATGTTCCTAACATACATACTGCTTTGGGGATAAACATGTTCAAATTCAACTCGTTGCTCTGAGCTAAAAATCTCCTGTGAGTTGTACTTTGCCTGTTTAGAGATGAAATAAATAAGATTGATTTCTTAAAAGCCACAGAGTTTTAAAAATGCTATTTTTATCATTAAACAAAGTGGAATGGAGTAGCACTAAGTAGATAGATTTATTTATTTATTGGTATCTAGCAATGCTCAGGAGCTTCTTGCTGCACTGTGCTGGGAAATGAGAATGTAGGGTGGGGAGTTAATCCCTGCTTTGCTGGGGGACTTTGCAGTGCTTGCACTCAAACCCTCACCATCTGCATACATGCAAAGCAAGCACTTAGCTCATTGAGTATCGCTCTTCCTTCACTTTTCCCTCACCCCTGAATAATCTTAATAAAAAATGTATTAAAAGCAAATGTGTTTCCAAAATATTAAACTTCCAACATAGTGAAGCCTTATAAAATCAAATTTTGTTTCTGTTTATGATATTTTTAGAAGTTAGATTAGACTGCATATGCTAACTCCTTGAGACTTATTTGTCAAGGCAGATTTTCTAAATAAATGAATAATGTTTAAATGAGAGGTCTGGGTAAAATGAAACTGCTTATTCAGCTCTTCTATATAATATAAATGTCATATTTATAAATATTTTAAACAGAGAACTGAAAAACGCAGTATTTTTACTAATTACACATTCTTTAATTTTATTATTAAATTACAACCAGATTTCTCTAACAATTGACTAGACTTATTTTTTACGTTATTTCTGTTAGAATTTTTGATAATTTATGTTTAACTAATTTAGGTAGGTAATCTATTGAGTCTTTTTTTGATCAGAGGCATATAAACTTCTATATTTAGAATAAAATCTTAGTTTTTGTTCATTTAATCTATCCTTATTCACTAAAACAAGATATTTCTAGCCTTTTGTTCATTCGAGTTTGAATGGAACTGATTGTTATAGATGTTAATGTTTTGTGTCTTGTACTAAAGTTCGTATTCTCCCAATTTTCCTAATTGGTTCAATATAACTTCTTTTTATCTCACATCATTAATACAGTTCCAAAGTAGAAATACTGGTATGAGTTAATCAGGA
This sequence comes from Suncus etruscus, assembly GCF_024139225.1. NCBI lineage: Eukaryota > Metazoa > Chordata > Mammalia > Eulipotyphla > Soricidae > Suncus > Suncus etruscus. Next base: position 150,256,105 of record NC_064849.1, on the reverse strand, counting down.
AAGATGTAGTTTGCTACCACTGAGGGATTTTTTTTTTTGAATTTGAAAGAATAAAAGAATTTTATTTAACAACATAATTGCAAACTTGCCCTTATACTCTAATACTTATATTATGTTCATTTTTATATATCCAGTCCATACCTCTTGTCATATAGCCCATTTTATTTCTTGATTTGGGGCCATACACGACAATGCTCATGGCTTGCTTCTGAGTCTACTCTTAGTGATCACTCCTGGAAGGGTTTTGGGGACCATATTGGGTGCCGAGGGTTGAACCCAGGTTGGCTGTTGCTGTTGCTGTACTATCTCTCTGGCCCCTATTCCACTTTGTTTCTTAAATACATTCTCACAAGCATTTTCTTGGAAAGATTTTAGTGTCACTCCCTGCCATATCCATATGAACTTCTTAAATTATAATCTTCTAAAATAAATGTAGTAATTTTGAAGGGAATGGGCATTAATGTTCACTTTTTATTCAGTTAAAGGTTATATATTTTATATGTAATACATAATATATTATAACATAATATACATTGACCTATATGATTTTGTCTTGCTAATTTTTTTAATATATTTTTAAAAGGACATCTATGTTTGTGAGGGAGTTCAATCTTTCTTTTTTCTTTTTTTTAAATTTTGTATTTAAGTACCATAATTACAAACATGATTATAGATGGGTTACAGTCACAAACAAAATACCCCTCTTCACCAGTGCAACATTCTTACCCCCCAGTGGCTCCCCTCCCTCCTTCCCATTTCATGCCTGTATTTGAGACAGGCATTCTACTGCAGTCATTTTTTTAAAGTTCAGTAAGCTGGTTTTTTTTTAAAGGATATGTGTTAAAAAAATACAGTAGTAAAGGTGTGATAGTGGCAGTTGCCATTGTTTGCATAGGCCCAACAAAATATGGGGAAAACGGAAAAAAAAAAAAAAAACAACAAAAAACCTTGGCCTGATTACAAGAAGACTTCACCCCAGAAGTTTATTAGCATAAGTCCGACTCTGGGCTCCAGGCATTCCAGTTTGTCCAGCCCCTGAGTCATTCTCCATGATCATGGTGAAACTTTTTTGCACTTTAGCTGTTGTTAGCATCAGGTTCCTGTACTTAAAGATTCTGGACTCTGTGCATTTCCTTCATTGAAGTCAGACTGATGTGGAGCATCCTATAGTTTCACCTCACCATTAGATGCAGAGAGACCTTCTCTGTAAGCAGGTTGTTGCTAAGTTGTCTGGTGTTGAGAGCACTCTTTGGAGTACGTCAATGCCAGAACAGTATTAGGGTCTTCCCTGGTAGAGGTTTGCATCCTGGTAATGTTATAGACAATTGTGGTTGTTTCCATAGATGGTATCTATTGTTCAAGGGTGTATGGGCAATGCCCATTTTTCTGTGGCCTAAGCCAAATCATTATGCCAATGTTCAGGGTATAAGGCCTAACTGCATTACAAAATTTGTGTTCCCATGTCTATTAGATAAGAACTTGCTTGCATATGTGTTATTTTCCCATTTTAATGGGCCTATGCAAAAGAGAAACAATGCCACAAGGTATTGTTAGTGAATCTGGGGGATGAGGGATCAAGTCCAACATTCTCTGTAACTTGGTTTGAACATGAATTCTATACAGAGATACTCTTCTACCAGCATTGCATATTGAACAGATCTCAAAGGGGAAAAAGCAAACAAACGAAAAAACAAGGAAACCAGGAGATACACATGTCCATTTTATGTTTTAGAAATAGTTGGGGTGGGTAGGGGGAGGATGTTGTTTCTTGGACACCACTTTAGTGCGGGGTCCTGAAGCCCCCCAGGGGGGCCCGGCCAGCAGGAATTAGCTGGGAAGGCTTCTCAGACAACCGCACTCCTATTTTGCTGAGCAGAAGAGCAACCACACCTGTAAAAAATCTGTGAGAGGTTAATAATAAAGACCCAAGGCAGCGTCTCACTGTTCAAGGGTCTCTTTATTGGCTACAGCTCCTTCTTATATAGTGAAGGAGAAGGGGGCAGTACAAAGGTGATGTCAGTCATACTTTTGGCGCGAAGGCCCATACAAGGCAAGGATATATTTCAGGTTTCAAGGAACAAAGAAAGTTAGGCATTCTCTAAATAAGGAAGTGGGCAGTGGGCTAGGGGGCTGGATGACCTTCAAGTTATGATGAAAGTGCTGTTTCCATGGAAATTTCTAGTGACCTTCCAGCTGCATTCCTAATTGCTTAACTATCAGGAGGTGGTGCAAGATGTGCCTGCCTCAGTGATCTTGAACAGACAATGTAGCATACACTTATTGATAACAGCCTAGTTCACTCCGGAATGTGGTCTTAAGGAGTGAGGCCTAGTTTCTGATAACGGTACCAGGCAGCTTTGCTCTCCTCCGGGCTAGAGTTAATTATATCCTGCAGCTGCACATTCCTTTCTCTTTAGCTCAAAAACTTACAGCAAGACTGCAAAATAGCTTTTAGGTGAAAAGCTGGAATATGGCAGAAAGAACAGCAAAATGGCCTCAAACAAGTCAGTCCCCAACACTTTAGTATGTGATTTGATCATCTGGAGTCTATAAACAACTCCCAGCACCTGTATCAGGAAATGTCTTTGACTGGGGCGTCTCGGAAACTGATTATGGTGGCAAGCATAGGTACCCAGTAAAGGGAGTTGTATAATTGATAGGAACAGAGTTTTGGTTTCTTCTCAGGTGGAAAGTCTATTTTTTCATTTTGGGAGCTGGCTGCCAGTTGGCTTGAGAGAGGATAATAATCTTTTTCATTAGGAGTGAAGAGATGAAGGTAAAAATGGTGGGGTAATAGACAGTGGAGGTGAGAGTAAAGGACTAGAAATGAGGCTGTAAGGTGGTGGGCCAATGGGGGAAGGAATAATACAACATAGACATTCTGAATATTGTAAACATAGATGAACACCTATGATATCCTATTTATCTGTAATATATAACGCAAAGTGGATTAAACTATATGATATCCTACAAATCTGTATAAATTTTATGCACAGGGGCGAAAGACCCCATGCGTTTTGAGAATGGGGATTGAGAGAAAGATGTTGGGTGGGGGGTCCAGCCAGAGGCCTCATCTTCACCTAAGATTTGCCAAAAAGCCCACAGCATGGAGCCATGCGTACCCTGTGTTGCCTGCTGAAGCTTCCGCCAATCTTTATTTTTTCAGCATTCTTTGCTTTCACTTTTGTAGGATAATTTCAATGAATATAGAACTCTAGATTGATATTTTTTCTACCACTTTCTAAAAAAAGTAATTCATTTAAGCATGTTCATAGTTGGGTTTCAACCATCAAAAGAACACCAACGGGGGCCGGTGAGGTGGTGCTATTATCCTCTCTCAAGCCAGCTGCAAGCACTAGCCAAGGAAGGTCTACAGTTCGATCCCCCTGCGTCCCATATGGTCCCCTCTTGCCAGGGGCAATTTCTGAGCACTTAGCCAGGAGTAACCCCTGAGCATCAAATGGGTGCGCCCCCCCCCCAAAAAAAATAACACCACCCTTCACCAGTGTAACTTTTTCCCACACCAGTGGGAGGAAGGAAAGGGGAACATTCCCTATCATTTTGAATATTTTATTCTACCCTCTTTTCACTCTGCTAATTTTTTAAGGAAGAATAGAATTCTTCTCCAAATCTGAGACATTTTTGGTAATGGTTGTAATATTTGTGATCTTGGCGTATCTCATTTCACCACCAACAATGTGTTCAAGACACACCGCAAACTAATATACTTATCCTTTGTGTGTGTGTGTGGGGGGGACACAGTGGTCACAGATTTTTCCTTCTGGCTTTGCATTTAAGCTGTACAGAAGACCCATTTAAAGATTGTTGAAATTATTATTTCTAATTGTCAAGCCTACATCTTCTTTCTTACTGGCTATGTAAACTGGGTAGGGTAATCTGGTATCTGGAAACCATCACATCTTTCATCAGTAATTGTCAGTAAATTTTAGGGATTTTTATAATCAGCATGGTCAGTTTTACATCTGCAATTAGTTATGCCAGGTAACACATTAACAAGTTTCAGAAATTATGATATGAACATCTTTAGGGAGTCATGTTTTTGCCTACTATACGCAAGTCATACAAATTAATGCCTCATTTTGCTGATAACTTGTTTTTTTTGTTGTTATTATTGTTTGTTTGTTTGGGGGCCATACCCCAAAATGTTCAGGGGTTACTGCTGGCTCTGCACTCAAGAATTTATTAGTGCCCCGCATCCACCCACACCTGATTAGGTCACTCATGTGCCAGGACCCAGAGAAAAATAAACAGTTTTCTCTTACTGTGGTGCTCAAGGGATCAGATGGAATACTGGACATCAAATCTGTGTCTACTGATTTGCAAGGCAAAGCACCTTACCTACTGCACTATTGCTCTGGCCCCCTTTTCTTTTTCTTCATGGGTGTTTGTATCTCTCCATGTGTGTGTGTGTGTGTGTGTGTGTGTGTGGTGTGTGTGTGTGTGTGAGGAAAGATGGTTTTTATTGAAACTTATTTATAAAGATATGAGGGGATAGAAAAAGAGAAATATGTATTCAAGAGAGAACACAGGGTTCTACATAGTGGAGATAGGCAAAGAAACAGAGACAAGCAAGCAAAAAATATATTCAAGGAAGAACATGGACTTAAAGAATAAGCCTGTTCCTTTTCCATTTGACATTTTGCTCTGATTTTTTTATCCTTGATTGAATAGCTACAAAAAAAGGTATTAGAATTTATACCTGTTGGAAAAGTGAAGGAAAAACAATTCTAGAGGTTTGGGAAAATAAGCTTTAGATTTTTTTGAGGGGGACCTAGAGAGATAGAATAGCATGTAGTGTGTTTTCCTTGCAATTTTGATCCCTGGCACCTCATTTGATTCTGAAAGTGATTCCTGAGCATATTGAATATTGTTTTGAGTCAGCTTGTGTATATATGTGTGATATATCTGATATTGACTTTTAATTAATTAATAATTAATTATTAATTATTAATGAAGGCCCAAAGTTATTCATACAGCAGCAGGAAGTAAGCCTTTATGGGTAATTAATAAAGAATTTTTTAATTTAATATCAGAGCAATCCAAGACATACTATTTCAGAACAATAGATTTATAATTTATAGGAAGTTTAGTAATGTTGACATTGTATGTTAATACATTTTTTTCCTTCTTGCCTAGATCATCACAAAATATGTATATGAGCTTTTGGAAAAGGATTGTAATTTGAAAAAAATCTCCATTCCAGTAAGTCAAATTTTTTTGCTAATCTTTATATTTCTAAATAAAAGTTTGCAATACTGAAGGAAACCTGTTTTATGTTATTTAGATGGAATGCTATTTTAAAGATAATTAAAAGCCCATCAGAATCTAGCATCTCTTTTTTTATATATCTTAAAAATAATTCTCTATATAAAGAAAATGCTACTTTCCATTTATTTTAAAAAAATGCAATAAATAAAACTGTACATTATGCTTTCTCACTTAATTGGTATTTTTGAAAACATTTTTGTTTTCAACCATATGCTTTAATTGCATTAGATGCTTTTTAGTACGTTTGTTTAATATTTTATTTTGTTAAATACTTTATTATTTGTAAAATAAAATGTTTATATTTTTATTATATATTCCTGGTGCTTTCTGTTTTTTTTAAAGTTTCATATTGTGGTGGACATTTTTGTAATTTTCTAACAATAGTTGTTTAAGAGTGTAAACTGTGAGACCAGTTTGTCTCAAATTATCAAACAATACGTTTTAAGTTTTTAATAACAATGTTTAAATTGGGGCTGGAGTGATGGCACAGTGGTAGGATGTTTGCCTTGCATGCGACTGACTTCAGGACTGACCACGGTTTTATCCCCCACCATCCCATATGGTGTCCCAAGCCAGGAGCAATTTCTGAGCACATAGCCAGGAGTAACCCCTGAGTGTCACCGGGTGTGGCCCCTCCACAAAAAATTTAAATAGTAAGTTTTCCAATGAAGCATTTATCAAAAGATGATAGATTAAATTAGATATTGTCTGTCATTGACAGCTCTTGATTTTATTAGATATTGAATCCGGGAAAAATTGGGACTACATCTACAAAATGATGGTGTAGACTTTACTAGGGAAAAAAATAGCTTTTCATTGATCCATCAATCAAATATGTATCTTTTATAACTTGTACAGTTTATTACCATATCACTTCTGATCCATCAATCAAGGCACCTGATTTTGAAGATGAGAGATTCAAAACTGGTGGTATTGGCAGAGTAGGAAGAGGACAGTGTTAAAGTCCAGCTACTGCTGGCAGAGGGGATTGAGGCTACCCCAATGGGAGTTACAGGCCATACAAAGGAGAGGCTGCATTGTAGACGCAAATAGTGTTCCAGGACACTTATGGGACCCTTGAGAAAGAAAGGCATTTCACCATTTGGGAGACTGGGTACTACGACCAGACCCGGGAATGGCAATTTTGGGTGACGTAGTGTTCTAGAATGAGATCCTCTCTTCAGATCATTGTATTAAATGTCCAACTAGACCACTGTAATACATTCAATTATAGCAAAAGGGAGTCTTCAGATCTCCTTTACTATAATGGTTTGCCTCTTAAATGAGGGAAGGTACCTGGACTTTTGAAGTCCAAACCCTTTTAGCTGCAACCATCTGAACCGTAGGCTACAAAACCACTAGTTCAATCCTTGCTAAGCAGTATCTGGCAAATATTTGAAGGAAACAGACCAAAAATTCAAACCTAGTGTTACAGCACCTCCTATTGGAAAACAAAACAAATACCCCAAAAATATTAAATCCAAAGACAGCATGAATTCTTTGAAAATCCTTCTGAATATCACAGACATTAGAAGTCTAAAACAACGATTTAAAATAATTATTATGAATAAAAGCAATGGTATACTTTAAATATACATTGATATAGAAGAAAACATTAAAGACAAAGAAAATGCAGGAATAGAGGGATTTCTTCACAAAAAAGATGAAACCACAATTAAGTTGATGAAAAATATAAAATAATATATAAAGTACAATAAACAAATAATTTTAGAGGAAAGAAGTGAATCAACAAAAAACAGAAATGACTCAAAGAGAAGAGAAATATGATTTAAGAAAATTGTAGACACATTTCAAGAATTTTTAAATTTAATTTACTTTAAGGAGCATGTATCACATAATTGGTATAGTTGATCATACTACATTTGTTTCCAGATAAGTAAGAGCAAAATTATTTTAAAAGGAATATAAAGAAAAAAATAAAAAGAAGGAAGAGAAGAAAAATGGATAGATAACCTGCTGGTTGAGGAAAATTCCTTACATTAAAGACTTCAGAAGGAAGAAAAGTCTCAAGTGACCCCTACACTAGTATGAGCTGATAAAAAGAGAGCAGATATCAAAAAGGTCATAAAAAAGAAAGGAAATATTTAAAAAATAGAGCAGAATAAAATAGAAATCACAGCCATGATATAGCTTAGTGAAACCAAGTTTTGATTCTTTATAAGACAGTTTAGTTATCTAGCTCCTTGCTAGGATCATAAAGTAAAGATAAGAGAAAATTTTGATTAAAAAGAATGAGAAATTGAAAAGATGAAGTTCAGCTAATTCTGAAGAAATGGAAAGAACCCTAAAATTATTGGACATATCTGTATGCAAGTAATTTGGATAACCTAGAAAAAAGTGAACCTATTTATAGAATCATGCAACTTTCTAAGACAGAACCAAAAAAAATTTCTCAATCAGACTAGTCACAAATAAGGAAGTCAAATTAGTAGTCAAGTGTCTCTTTAGGAACAAAGGTGTTAAGACTAGATAGCTTCACTAGTGAATTCTTAAAAACTTTCAAAGAACTTAAATCTCTAAAATATCTAGGTTGGAAACTTTAGCCAACCCTGTTTGTAAACTTTTTAAAAGAAATTCAAGATTTTAAAAGGCATTGGTGGTGGGAATGTTACACTGGTGAAGGGAGGTATTCTATTTATGACTTAAATCAAGCTACAAACATGCTTTTAATCATGGTGCTTAAATAAAGATTTATAAAATAAAATAAACAGAAGTCTTATATTACCTTGTAAAAAATAAGAAATATAAGATTTCAGGAGAAAGACAAGATTTTATTTTCTTCTGGGGAGTGAATATATGAGTATTTCGTATTAGAATACAATGTAATAAAGACTTCTATTTTTATTATTTGTTTGTTTGTTTGTTTGTCTTGGGTCACACCCGGCAGTGCTCAGGGGTTACTCCTGGCTCTATGCTCAGAAATCACTCCTGGCAGACTCAGTGGACCATATGGATTGCTGGGATTCGAACCACCAACCTTCTGCATGCTAGACAAATGCCTTACCTCCATGCTATCTCTCAGGCCCAAGACTTCTATTTTTTTTTTTAATTTTGTAAATCTCTGGAAAGTCATGGTAGAAATTTGTCACTATCCATTTTCCTTTATTTATTCTATTTCATGAAGCTTAGGGCTTTCTTCTGCTCTATGTTCAGGAATTACTCCTGACAGGAGTAATTGCTTCATAAAAGACAAATATCTTACCAGCTGTACTATGTCTTTGATCCCAATTTTATTTCATCTAAAGTTCCAGAATTTTTTTGTTTGTTTGTTTTTGGGCCACACACGGTGACACTCAGGGACTACTCCTGGCTATGTGCTCAGAAATTGCTCCTGCCTTGGGGAACCATATGGGATGCCAGAGGATGGAACTGCAGTCCATCCTAGGGTAGTGCATGCAAGGCAGACATCTTACCCCTTGTGCCACCACTTCAGCCCCTCCAGAATTATTTTTAAGAGCTTTAAATTAACCTTTGCTACAAGCAATTGAATTCTTTTTTTATTAATTTTTTATTTTTAATTATGCAAACAAAGATGCAAAGACAGAGGACAAGGTAAAGTTACAGTGGAAGGACAATCATCCATAAACAGAATTCTCAGTAGTCCCATTGCTGATATCTTAGCTTTGAACTTTCAGCCAAAGGACATTAAGAAAAATAAAATAGAACCCATGTACAATTACTTTGTCCCTCAAGTCCCCAGATTGTAGTACATAATATTTCTTAGCACACAAAGCAACCTAAAGCCATAAAACTTATGTAACTCCTTAAACATTGAAGGCAAAGTACTTTTTTACATTTCCATGCACATGCACATTAGTTTAAGTTAACCTCAAAAGTTTAAATGGTTTGTTTTTCTTAAGGATTAGAGTCAAAGGAGCACAGTAAAAACGGTGTTAGAGTGGCAATTACTGTTTGCATAGGCCCAACGAAGTATGAGGGACATGGAAAGGAAAAGCCTTGGCCTAAATACAAGGAGACCCTATGTTCCTAATTTTATAGAACTTTTAAAACTCACTTTAGCCTATACATTTCCAAAATAATCCACAAGTTAATTTGGCCCTATAATAATAATAATATATCATTGTTTTTTAACTGAGGGACATGTGGCTTCCTGTGGGCCTCCAAAATATTTAAGAGGGCCACAGATAAAAACCATGTAAATGGTATTTTTGGGCCATGGCACACGGTTAGGATACCAACTATAAGATAATTAGTGTGCTCATAGGAAAAAGAACAAGGTCAGAAGTGCCATGATTGGAAAAAGAATGAAAAACATGCTATATTATTATGCTTCAGTAATTTTCTTCATTAAAACCCTGAAATTGATGTCAGGAGGACTCTGTTATAGATGTTATGATATTCTGATTAAAATTTAAGTTATAAAGCTAATAAACAAGAAAGATTTACATCATGAAACCTGTGTGTCATGTCCATATACACATACTAAAAAATTTCTGGTTTTATAAACAAAAATAACAAAAAAGATTATAAGCATATAGGGAGAATGTATAGTATATTAATTAGATTATATACTATGTCATTTAATAAGAGAGTGAAAAAAGCTAGGGTTGATAGATAATTAGTAATGCCTTCATTATGAAGATGATTATTCTTAATCTTTTAGATTGTGCTTTATTATTATTATTATTATTATTATTATTATTATTATTTTGGTTTTTGGGTCACCCCCAACAGTGCTCAGGGATTACTCCTAGCTCTATGCTCAGAAATTGCTCCTGGCAGGCTCAGGGGACCATATAGGATGCTGGGACTCGACCAACGACCTTCTGCATGCAAGGCAAACACCTTAGCTCCATGCTATCTCTCCGGCCCCAGATTGTGCTCTTTTTGATAAAATAATTAACTTTGTGTTGTGTTAGCAACAAAAGCCTGTAGCCTTTATTTACAGGCTAAGCATTTATTACTAGCTGTATGCTAATTCTTTTAGAAGTAGTAAGCCTGAAAAACTTTTTATTTTCTGTTCCCAGAAATAGTGACTGGACACTTTTACTTTTTATATTCAAAGTATTGGGGGTGGGAGGTTTTCTAAGTTTATTAGAAGTGATGAGTTTAAAAATTAGAAAATTAATAAACCTCATCTGGGACATCCTTAATACCGCTGGGCCACCAACAAGTGCCAGCTCTAATATGATATCCTGACAACAAAGAAAATGGGAACAACTTGACCTAAGAACAGGTTATCCTACCTCACCAGCTAACGATAAGACAAAATCAGAAGACTTGTCACCCTTTGGTCAGTCCAAAAGCCAAGACTGCGATTTACAGATGACTGGCTGCTAGAACCATGACTGGACTGAATATATCTTGAGACCAATAAAAAAGCCCTAGTCTAGGGTTTGAAATACCACCCGCACAACAACCATGATCCCCAGTTCCAAAGGTCCAGCAGAGACAATCGCAAAGGAATGGGGCTTCTGGAAACACAGTGAAAGACGCTATCCTAGGTTCCATCCCAGGATTAGTGCAGAGACCAAGACCACCAACCACAGAAGATGAATTAAAATGACACTAAGGGAACAGAACTTCTAGAACCACAAAGAAAGACTTCATCATTAGTCCCACTCCTGGGCCTGTGCAGATACTGAGATCTCTAGATACAGAGGTATTATCTCATCACCCAGGACGGAGCAGAATTTTTCCAAACACCACGAAAGCACCACCAGTAGAGTAAAGGAACCTGAACGGAGTCTATAGTTAATCCCGTGACAATATACCCCAAGGGTGGAGAAACCCCATAGCTCCTAGGCCAAGTGAACTCCTTTTCGAATGACCCCAATATTTACTGTGCCAGTGCAGGAGGGAAAAAAAAGGCAAAAAGCACAAAACATTTTTTATCTTTTATATATTATTTTTTCCTTCATTTATTATTATTATTTTTATTTTTATTTACCTGTCTACTTTTTGTCGATTTCTTTGTTTTGGTGTGGTTATTGAAGTTGTTGTCCCCATTTATATATATATATATATTTTTTTTTTCCTTCTTCTTTTCTTTAGGTGCTCCGCCATGTTTTTTAACTCAAGACCATGGCTTTTTTTGTGATGCCTATCGTTATCACTGGAGTGCTCACTGGATATTTGACACTTTTTGTACTGTTGGGGTGTTTCACCTTCTTTTTCTCCTTCATCTCTCAAACCGACGATGAGAGCCTCTAGAAGGATTACGCCCATTTTCAGCATATTAGACTTTTACCCCAGTTTACTACTTTTCTTCAAATAAAACAACATAACTTGAACTATGTAGTCCTTCCTCCCAGTTAGAGGGGGAAATAAGGGAGGCACCAAGACCAAGACTTCTAAGTAGTAAGCTAGGTACAGAGGGGACCACATATTCTCGCAGCCCCAGGGGTGAGGGAGGAGGATATGGGAGGTAGGACGAACACGGAGGGGTAGGGAGGACAAATCGGTGATGGGAACCCCCCTGATTTTATGTAAATATGTACCCATAATTTTATTGTCAACAATATGTAAACTACTATGATCAAAATAAAAATTATATTAAAAAATCAGAAAAATAATATAAATGAAGAAAATTAGATCTTATTGCTTTTGAACTTGGAATACAAACTCGTTTCTTTATAACTCAAGATAAAATATGTCTCAACATAGCAATGTGGACTGTTTGTCCACATAATTTATCCCTGATAGAACAATTTGTATGTTCTTCTGAATATACGAAGAAAGATTCTTTAATAAGGTAAATATTCACTTAGGATACAAACTTAATTCAGGAAAATTGAATCATCCTCAATCTGATAAAAAAAGCAACAATTATGAATAAAAAACTGTAATATGCAATAATTTAAGAAGAAAGGTACCAAAATAGATTTAAAATTGCCAACAGTCATAACTAGTTCTAGTCAAAGACTAATAATTTACAATTCATAAATAAGTGATTCAGTAAGATATGGGACCTAAAGATCAATATAATATTTACTACTATTTTTTAAACCATTTTAATATGATTACTATATTTAAATTTTTATCCATGCTCTTCTGTATCCTAGCATCAGATTTAACACTTTATTTATATGCATATATATGCCCATCTGTCACATTTACACATATATACCTATTTGTGTATATAGACAATATTTCTTTTAGCTTATATGAGACAAGTATTTACCACAAGTAACTGATATTACTCTGAAGGTAAAATAGGTTATGTCCACATTTAGCCTTCTTCACTAGACAACCTAATGACAGCCATCATTTGAGAAAACAGTGCTCCTGTCTTCAATATCAGAGTATAGGAGATGAAGCTGAAACAGCCTCTGGGATAGTCATTTGAAGTGATAGCAAAAAATATTTATTTTCAGCTTTGGACTTCTCTTGGTGGTGTTTAGGGATAACTTCCAGTGTAGTGTTCTTGAGTTTGTCCCAATGGTGCTTTAGTTGTTCTTGCTGTGCAGGAGATTGAGTTCTGGCCTACTCCATGTAGAGTATATGCTTTTGTATGTGAGCTATCTGTGGTCTCCAATGATAGTGTTTTATAGAAGGTCATTCAGCATTCATCTGAGTAGGTTTTGGTGCACAATTGTCTTCAGTTCTTATTTGACTCTCTAGAGGGGAGGCAAATGTTCAAATCCAGATAGCAAAAGCTACCCCCAAATTTAAATAAATAAATAAACAATACTAAGATACATTGTGTTCAAAATGGAAGAGCTGAAGAAAGAAACATATTAAAGCTGCAAGAGAGAAGCAAAATCTCAAATACAGGTCCACAGCATAATTCACTGTTACACCCCACTATAGATTTCTCATCTGAAACCCGACAGACAAAAAGGGAATGGAAGGGTGGGAGAGAGTACAGTGGGTAGAGTATTGCCTTGCATGTAGCCATCCAGAGTTTGATCCCCAGCACCCCATCAGGAGAGATAGTTTGCAGCATTGCTAGGGAATTGGAATGATATATTTAAAATACTGGATGAAGAAAACCTTCAACTGGAAGTCTTTACCTTGGTAGGCTGTCATTCAGATTTGAGCAAGGGACATTTCTTATTTTTATAATTGTGTGAATATACATTATGTGTAGTGTGTATGTTGTGCATTTCATGTATTCTATTACAATATATAAATTACCAGTCTTCAGGACATTAGCTTCAGACTGACTTGATTGCTGAAAACTTTCTTTTCTCTGGTCACTACCAATGTGGAAAGTCTGAAATATTTCCTTTCTATAAGTCTTTAAAAAAAATTAAGGTAATGTATTTTAAGGTCTGAGTGTTCACAGCTCCACATGGGTGAACTGAAGGTAATGTGGGGCATGGGTGTAGGATCTTGGTTACTTCGATGGTATATTTTACAATCGTATTTTTCTATTTTCTGTATTATAGATGGAGTTTTATTCTTCTAAATTTATTGACTTAATAATTGATTGACATTGGGAAATTATCTCTATGCCTCAATTTCTTACTTATAAATGAGTATGATAATATTGCTACCTTTATAGGACTGTGATTAATAGGGATTTAAAAAAATATTAGCATAGTCAGCATAGTCTTGGGCCGGAGTGGTAGTATAATGGGTAGGATATTTGCCTTGCTCACAGATCAGGTTCGATCTCCTGCATCTCATATCATTCCTGAGCTCTGCCAGGAGTAATTCCTGAGTGCAGATCCAGGAGTAACCTCTGAGCACCATCAAGTGTGGCCCATAAACAAAACAAAACAAACTTAGCATCATCTCTAGGACTTAGAAAGTACTACAAATCAGTTATTATTATCTGCAATAATAAAATGTTAATATAGGTTAAAATGTAGGGGTACTTGCTCATTATTTTTCACTTTCATTTTTGAATTTCTAATCTTGTTTGTTCATTCGCCACATACATAATTGTTAGCATATTTACAAAAAATTTTAAGCTTCTCTAATTACTAATAGCCATTCTATATATAGACTAATCTTTAGTTGTTTTCTAAGCCTTTATTTACTCTTTTTTTTTAATAAAGGTAGATGCCACTGAAAGTGAACCAAAGAGTTTCATCTTTATGAGTGATGATGCTTTGACAAATCCACAGAAACTGATGGTTCTAATTCATGGTAGTGGTGTTGTCCGGGCAGGTCAGTGGGCTAGAAGACTTATTATAAATGAAGATCTGGACAGTGGTACACAGATACCTTTTATTAAGAGAGCCATGGATGTAAGTACAATTTTATATCTTATTTTATATTGTACTTTATAGCATTTTATAGCTGCATTATGTTCAATACATTATTTTATCATGTTCTCAGTGGTATGTTCTTAATGTGATCTTAATATTTTTTATTATTTCCTTATAATGAAAGACTGTTCTACATCATTTTATACTTTCAACAATAAACACAATGGAATTTAAGTGAGCAAAAATTTAGATGGCTCTGAAATGTAAATCCACAGACATGCAAAGGATATACTCTACCCTGGTGTTATTAAATGCAAATATTTATTTCTGATATTTTGGTTTGGATGAGAGAGGGGTTACTCAATACAAGGTTATATAGTATTTGTATGCCACTGACCCTGGTTCAGTCCCTGGTATTGAACATTGTCTCTCCAAAATACCTCCAAAGGTGACCCTTGAGCACAGCAACAGAAATACGTAGCTCCCCAGCCCAGGTAATAATTAAAATGAAATAAAATATTTTTACTTTTTATTAAATGAAATATCATTTCAGACAATGGTGAGGAGGAGCCTGAGTTATAGTGGGTAGGCTCTTGTCTTACATGCAGTCTTGCAGGGTTTCAGACCTGGTACCTCATATAGTTTCTTCAAACCCATGGTTGAATCTTGAGCACAGAGCAATGAGTATGCCCTGAGCACTGCTGGATGTGACTCAAAAACAGAAACAAAACATGCAGAGGTGGGGAATGTTTGGCCTGGGCTGTGAGAGGTCTCCAAAATCATTGGTTTGGGTCTGGTACATGATGGGATAGACATGTATGCATCTCATATTGACTGCCTGTAACCATCTGCCAGTATTGCATAGCTCATGAATGATAGAAATATTCAAACCGCCCTTGAAAGAAAAAATGTTCCCCACCACTTACTTAAATAGTAGGGACAAATGTCCTTGAAAGTACTTTAGAAAAAGTAACTTGAGTTGCCATATCCTTTGTGTAGCTAAGTTAGTGACATTATAAATAAAGGATATTTGATCTTATATTAAGCTTTTATTTTTTAAAAGAATAGAAGTAACTCAGTGTTTTTCTTATTACTTTTAAAAACTGTTTTATGCACCCCAGTTAAATACTTTATGTATTAGACACATAAAAACGTACATTTCTTTTTTCTTCTTTTTTTCTTATTTTGCTTTTTGGGTCACACCTGTGACGCTAAAGGGGTTACTCCTCACTATATATGATCAGAAATCGCTCTTGGCTTGGGGAACCATATGGGACACCGGGAGAATCAAACTGCAGTCTGTCCTAGGCTAACATGGGCAGGGCAGATCCCTTACCGCTTGCGCCAATACCTCGGCCCCCAAAACGGTACATTTCAATAAATATTTTTGTATTTGAATTTTTACTTTACAAAAATTGGGATTAAATTGTTTTCAAGAGTCTGTAAAGTGCTGCAAGCAGAAATTCGTAGATTAATTGTGTATATTTTCAGTCTTATGAATATCTAAAGAACTTAACATTGTTACTTTTAGTTGGCTAGCTGCTAACCTTAATATTAAAGCTTATAATGTATCTTAGTAAAAGAACATATACTTTATATAGTAGAGGTTCTGAGTTCCATTCTGGCATACCCAAAATGTGTTCAAGGTTGGCTTTCTTGTAGACGTGACATTGTTTTTTTCTCAAACCTGAATATTTGGTTGCCTTTTTTTTTTTTTTTTACTGTTTACATTCTTTTTGTTTTGTTTTGTCTGGGGCCACAGGGTCCTGTCTCTGTGCTTAGGGATCATTCCTGGCAGGACTCTGGGGGACCATCTAGCAAGTTGGGAATCAAACCTGGGATTGGAGAGATGCTTATTTTGTCTCTTGAACTCTCTGCCAGTAGTATACCTTGAGCGCTGCCAAGTGTGACACCCCCCACCCCCACCCCCACACATTAAAATAAAATATGTTCCCTATTCTTGACTCTGACAGGGTAATACAAGTCTCAGACTGACCTTTAAAGACTATTTCATAAGTAGATTCTGTAAAGCGCTGCAAGTAGAAGTTTGTAGATTAATTGTGTATATTTTTGAGTCTTATGAATATCTAAAGAACTTAAAATTGTGACTTTTAATTGGCTAGCTGCTAACCTTAATATTGAAGTTTATACTGAAATAACCACAGAAAATAATAATTATTTAGACTTGCATATTTTAAATTATGAATAGTAAAAATAATTTTCTACATTTGAGTTTTGTGATTAGAACAGATTTGGATAATGTGATAGGCTTACATCACTTGCACACTTTGACCATATTCACTTTGACCATATTCAATGAATGTATTTAGGAAAGAAAACAGAGATTTGTACATGTGAGTGTGTGGTGGGAAATTGTTTATGCAATTATAATGTCTTCATCACTAGATTAAGTAAGCCTTTTCCATTCTCAAATATTCTATTTTTATGTGAGATTTTTTGAGGTGAAAAGAGTATGTGGGAAGCCATGCTTAACATCTTTGAACAATCTGTCTGTTGATATCTCAAACAGGAGGGAGGAAGTTTGCCAGTAACATTAAAATAGTCATTTTGTTCTTCTAAGTAGGAATAGCGATTTGGAGATAATAGCATTTCATTTCCTTGGCTTTTTTTTTTTAAGCTCTTCTCAATCACAGAAAATCAATTTCTTGAAAAGAAACAACCGTGTTCTAAGAACTTTAGTATTTAATGTATTTAATAATTACGATGTAGTATACTTAAAGAATTCTCATTCATTTACTTTATTCTCTTTATAAAACTGAACCTTAACTTTATCGTGATAATTTTCTACATGGTAAATTTAAAAAAGGAAAATACCTTTTTAATCTGGATAATGTGGTTGCATAATTTGAGTTTAATATTTTTCATAGGGTATCTCTGAGGAGCCCTGAATATCCATCAGACTTCTAGAGAGTTCTGTGGGGTTTCATAGGATTTTTCTGAATTTCTTGAAGCATCTATCTTTTGGGGAGCTGGGAGTCAGTCAAGGTGAGGAAGAATAATATTTTAGGAAGCAGGTTAAAGAAAGCTAAATGAGAGAAAGAATTGGTCTCATCCATGCCTTTAAATCTGATTAGCTCTGTTATCGTAATTTTCTAAACTTTTCTAAAATTGCATTTAAAGAAAGGTGTTTCTTTTCATTTTAGACTTTGTACTTTATCTTTAATGATTTTATTATGTTTATTTATTTTCTTATTTGTTTTGTGGGGGCTATACCCTGCAGGGCTTACTCCTGGTTGTGCATTCAGGGATCACTTTTGGTGCAACTTGGCAACCATTTGTGTGGTGCTGGGGTTTCAAACCAGGTCTGCCATATAAAGAGCAAGCACCCTATACATTTATTGCTTCTGCCCTATCTTCCATCCAAGTACTAACCAGGCCTGATCCTACTTAGTTTCCGAGATCAGAGGAGATCGGGTGCCTTCAGGGTGGTATGGCCGTAGACTATACACTGATTTTAAAATATTGCTTCCAGTATTTATCATTTTATTCCTCTATCTTCTTTAATTTTACAATAAGAATTTTACTTGAAGAAACTAAGACAGTAAGTATACATTATAAGTAGATCATTTGTTCATGAAATTATACTTTGCATTTTTTGTCACAAAAACTTAGATAAAATGTATTTACCTAATCAGTAAAATAAAATAGTTTAAAGATGATATTAGATACAAGTGAATTTAAGGTTATATAATTATTGACTCTGTGGGAATTATTTTGTAGCATTTCATGCTTCTGATATTATTTGATAATGATTTTACTCAAACTTTTTTGTAATATAAAAATTGTTTTTTAAGACATTTCAAAATTGTTTTCCAGACAAGTTGCATATATTAATAAGTGCTCTAGAAATTTTAACTTAATGTCTAAATATAGCTATCTTGAAAGACATCTTTAATTACCAATTTGCAAAATAAAGTATATGTTCCTTAAATTGAGTGGCTTTAAAAGTAATTTTGATGGGAATAGACTATAATTTAACTCATTTAGACCGTAATTTAATTAATTTTTACATAACACATATAGTTTTGGGACCAGAGTGATGGCATGGAGCAGTAAGGCATCTGCCTTGCTGGCGCTAGCCTAGGACGGATCACATTCGATCCCCCAGCATCCCATATGGTCCCCCAAGCCATGAGCGATTTCTGAGCGAATAGCCAGGAGTAACCCCTGAGCGTCACCGGGTGTGGCCCAAAAATCACCTCCCCCCAGAAAAGAAAAAAAATAGTTTTGGGACAGGAAGAAAGCTCTATGGGCCAAGCTTATGCTTTGCATAGGTGGGTGACCTTGGTTCTGTACCCTTTGAATTCTGAGGACTAACCCTCAGGTACAGATTGGGAGTATTGTCAGGAGTGATCCCAGAATCAATAGCAATCGCAAAAAAGAATATACAGTTTTTGTTTACCTAGACATAAAATAAATCATTATTTTAACATTTAAAATGAAATATAAAAATTAGGTAAATTATTTTGGCATAAGTGAAATAATTTGGAATCATATGGCATTGAATTTTAAACTATTATTAGTTTTCTTCAAATGTTAATATAATCAGTAGTGTCCTACATTCAGATGTTAACAGTCTTAAAATATGTAGTATTACGTTGTGCTTTGTGATCTTTTTGGAAAAAAAAAGATGCTATTTTGTCTACAAAATGGAGATAAGCTGAGTATGTCTGATGAAGTTTGAAAACTGTGAAAGACCCCTGCTAATCTGAATAAAAAAATTCAAATTCAAGTAACATTGTATTAAGTATATGTTTGTAATTTATACTTGTTTGTTTTGGAGCCACACAGGGCTAAGCCCAAGGGTTACTTCTGGCTCTGTACTCAGGAATCACTCCTGGTGGTGCTCAGGAAACCATATAGAGTGCCAGGGATCGAATCTGGGCTGACAACTGAAAATAAAATAAAATAAAATAAATAAAAATAAAATAAATAAAATAAAATAAGAATGTCTTATCCACTGGATTCTCTCTCTGGGCCCTACCTCTGTAATTTTTTAAAATTGTTGTAATTTTAGGGTAATTCACATTTGATCTCATACAAATCATAATATTTAAACCACATTAAGTTCAGAATACCATATAGAAATGACTAGAATAGGGGCCAGAGAAATAGCATGGAGATAGGGTGTTTGCCTTGTATGCATAAGGGTAGTGGTGCGAATGTCGGCATCCCATATGGTCCCGAGCTGCCAGGAGCAACTTCCGAGTGTAGAACCAGGAGTAACCTCTGAACGCTGCCGGGTGTGACCCCAAAACCAAAACAAACAAAAAAAAATGAATAGAATAGCATCCTATTATTTTTGTTGTCTACATGTAAAATTTCACCTTTCATTTTTTTACTTGTTGTTATGATCAGTAATTTTTATTTCAAAAATAAAGTTTTTTTTTTTTTTTGGTTTTTGGGCCACACCCGGCGGTGCTCAAGGGTTACTCCTGGCTGTCTGCTCAGAAATAGCTCCTGGCAGGCACGGGGGACTATATGCGACACCGGGATTCGAACCAACCACCTTTGGTCCTGGATCGGCTGCTTGCAAGGCAAACGCCGCTGTGCTATCTCTCCGGGCCCAATAAAGTTTATTTTTAATCAGTAAGCAAGCACATAGCTAGTTGCAAAAAAGAGTGTGTGTGAGAAGCCCTTTTGGTTTTTTAAATCTATTTATTTATTACTAATATATTTATTTAAGCACCGTGATTACAAACATGTTTGTAGTTTGGTTTCAGTCTTATAAAAGTACAACCCCCTTCACCAGTGCAACCATCCCACCACCAATGCTCCCTTCTCCTTCTCCTCCCCCTGCCTGTCTTAAAGACAGACATTTTATTTCTTTCACTACCATTATTATGATAGTTATTGGTGTAGTTATTTCTCTATCTGCACGCACCAATTTTTGTGGTAACCTTCATATCATGGCTGGTCCTTTCAAGCCTCATCTCTATCGTCTCTGGGTATTATTTCCATACCATCTTTTGTTTTTCTTATATCCCACAGATGAGTGAGACTATCCTGTGTCTATCTCTTTCCCTCTGACTCATTTCATTTAGCATAATAGTTTCCATTGCCATCCATGTATAGGAAAATTTTCTGACTTTTATTTTTCTTGACAACTGCATAGTATTTCATTGTGTATATTTACCACAGTTTCTTTAGCCACTCATCTATTGTTGGGCAACGGGATTGTTTCCAGATTCTAGCTATTGTAAATAGAGCTGCAGTGAACATAGGCATGCACAGGGCATTTTTGTATTGTGTTTTTGTGTTCCCAGGTTATATCCCTAGAGTGGTATAGCTGGATCATAATATGAGCTCAATTTCCATTTTTTTTTCATAAAGGCAGAACTAGATTACATTTCCACCAGCAGTGATTGAGAGTTCCTTTCTCCCCATATCCCCACCAGCACTGATTGTTCTTGTTCTCTGAAATGTGTGCCAGTCTCTGTAGTGTGAGATGGTATTGTTGTTTTGATCTGAGTCTTTCTGATGACTAGTGATGTGGAGCATTTTTTCTTGTGCCTATTGACCATCTGTATTTTTCTTTGAGGAAGTGTCTGTTCTTTCTTCTTTTTTTGATGGGACTAGATAAAAAAGTCATTATTAATTTAAGTTAATTGCATTAAAAAAATTTAGTTTATGGATCGCACCTTGTTCTGTTCATGGTCACTCCTGTTAGTACTCAGGGGACCACATTTACAGCAGAGATTTACCTGGGTAATGTCAAGGCAAGCACCTTACTCTCAGTATTATTTCTCTAGCATTGAAACTTATTTTTAAATTAGGGAAATACTATAATTAAAGAATTCTATTTTGCTTTTTCTTTTGATTATGAAGAACATTGTTTTATAATTTTCAATTTTTTATGTTTAGTAGTAAGACTAAAGAGTCTAAAAACTTTATTAATTTCTCTTTATGCCAATATTGAAACAATTCTCATTGATTGTTCCTTATTGAAGCTGGAGATACAGTACTTGGATTAATGTGACTTGCATCTCCCCCATAAGATTCTTCCTTATTACATACAGATTTAGAAATGTGATTAAATATAAAGGAAGCAATTAAGTATTAAAGTTACATGTGTATAAAATTTAATTTGATGCACTGCAGTTTAAACATAGACTGCTTTGTAATAAATAAATCACTAATAATTAATTCTTACTGAATATATACCATATGCATAAACACATACCTTTACATATTAGAAATATCTGTTTATGTTGAATTTTAAGTTGCTAATCCAATTAAAAATATGAGGAAAAATAGTATTTAAAAGGCTTGTCAGTTCTGTTGGGAAATGAATACTTGCTTATTCATACTTTGAGCTGCATGCATATTTGGTGGGGGGGCACACTCAGTGATCTCAGGGATTACTCCTGGCTATGTGCTCAGAAATCTCTCCTGGTTTGGGGACCATATGGGATGCTGGGGGATCGAACTGCAGTCTGTCCCAGGCTAGCACTGGCAAGGCAAGATACCTTAGCACTTGCGCCACCGCTCTGGCCCCTGCATGCATATTTTAATAAATTTCCTTTTTTAAAATAAATTGGTCTTGAAAATATTTGTCAGAAGATTTACCCAGAGACACACAGGTGAGAACATTTAAAAAAAATTTGAAGTAAAGAGTAATAAGCACTTTGTTTGCATTTTATGGCAGTAGGAAAGTTCTTTTCAATGAGCTTTTTGTGCCTGTTTACTTACAATTGTTAATGGTTGAGAAATGTATTGTCCTTTTGAACATTGTGTGTTGTGATCAAAACCTTAAGCAAGCTAATTCTTCTATCTATTCTAATTCTATTCTATTCTAATGCTGCTACAGGCATTCTCTCTCTCTCCTCTCTCTCTCTCTTTCTCTCTCTCACTCTCTCTTTCTCTCCCCCACCCCACACCACCATGGCTTTTGTTTAGTTTTTCCCACTTTTTGCCTGTGGCACTGGATATTTGTCTAATTCAGCATGCTCTTTCCCTCCAAGAAATCTCAGGGGTGGAGAATAACTTATACAAAATTAATAAATGGTGTTGCTTTTTCATTATTGCCCATCCAAGGCAATTTGCTACTGTCTATTCTAGAGGGAAAACAAGAGGGTGGGGAGTATTGTAGGAAACCCTTACAGCCAAATGTTTGTAAGTGAAGCCATGGTCAATTTTGAGGAGAAAAATGCAAAAGAACAAAATGCATTTTAAGATACTGTTTATAGATATTAGGAATAATGACCCAGTCAAATATTTCTCTAAGCCTCTCCTTGTGCTCTGTTTTAGATGATATATATATATATATATATATATATATATATATATATATATATTATACTTTATTTAAAGATCATGAATAACATAGTTTATATAATTCATAATACATTTGTTTCAAGGAAAGTGAGAGTGAAATTATTAAAAAATGAATTAAAAAAAGAAAACGAAAATACAGCAACAATGAAATTTGTGAAAAATGGGCCTGGAGAGATAGCACAAAAAAAAGATTGTATCTCACAATGAGGCCATTAAGTCATTGTCAGGTTTATTAAGCTCCTGTTGCTTGTTGATGATTCTGTTACCTTTTTGTTTCTGAACATTAGGTGGCTTCAAATACCTATTGGCATCTAAATTGATGTGTTCCAAACAGGAGATGACAGTAATTATTCCACAGTGGTCCAGAATTTTAAATACTATTGCTGATACTGCTTTTATATAGTATGCTTTTAGCTACCAGGCTTTCTGGAAGTATAAAAAGGTGGGGGTTGGTCAGGACAGCCCTCGCTTCAAATAAGTCCTAGAGATATCAGCCCAAATACTGGCATGTTTGGAGTTTTGGTCGTTTTGGTTTTTCTCCAGACAGCTGTAGATGAGTGGTGAAGTAGGACCCTTGGCAAAACAGCAATTTTGGGTGATGGATGCAGCTGAGGTAGTTTTGTAGGGTGGGCACCTAGCACACCTCTCATTCAGAGATTGTCAGCTTTCAGCTGTGTGGCCTAATGTACTCATAAGTTTTCACTACTTGGTTTGCACTGCTTTTTCTCTTAAAAGATATACGGAAATCCTAAGAGGGTACTTGTAAATTAAAAAAATGAAAAAACAAGTTGAGTATATTATGACTAAATTAAATGAATGTTTAATTTTTACCATGGATCAGGTTTAACTATTTAAATTTGCCTGTTCAAAATTTTATTTTGATCTTCCAGGGAAGAATTTTCTTATGCCCTTTGGGGGAAGGGAGGTGACTTCCAGCAGAGCTCAGGGATCTGTGAATTACTCCCTGCAATGCTTGATCTGGCTGTGTGGGTCTCACAGTTCAGTGTTGCTCCCACTGAGATGTGCTTGGAACCACCCAGCGGTACTTGAAATTTACCAGGACTACACCTGGCAATTCTGGAGGTAGTTGGGGTTGAAGAAAGGCAAATGATTAAACCCTGTGACTTTAGTCCATAATGTCTCCTTGCCTTTTAAGCATATTTTTGGTTTGATGGGCCTATTCCCAACAAGTGCTCAGTGGGGCTGGTTACTGCCCTAATGGCGGGTTTGGGAGGGCAGGCAAATGCCATACGCACCCAAAACTTAAACCCTGTGTATTGTGGGGAACATATGTTAAATTTTACTCATTTTTGGTTTTAGGAACACCTGGCAATGTCCAGGGGCTAATCCTGGCTCTGCACTTAGGAATTACTACTGTCATCGTCTACACATTAGCAAATGTTACAGAAAACACGATAGATAGTGTGAAATTTCAAATTCCTTTTCTACTAAGATTTTTGTAAGGCAGAAACTTACATCTAGTTCAGTTTGAATTTATTTTTACAATAAATGCTACTCATGTTATTAAAAAGATTAATATCTTACTGTAACTGTCAATTATGATCTAATAAATGAAAAGTACTTAAAAAATCCCAAGACCAATTTGAATCTATATTGTACTGAACTATGTATCATCTTCTAGTCACAGAAGTGGCAAAATTTTGATAAATTATATACCCCTCCAACCAGAATGTTCATGTTTGGTTTGAGGTATTTTAAATGAATAATAATAAGTACTATCTGATATTTCAAACCAGATTATTTCTACTTATGTTCTTTTTGGGGGGATGGTTTTTGGGCCACATCTGGTTACGTTCAGGGGTTACTCCTGGCTAGGCGCGCAGAAATTGCTCCTGGTTCTGGGGACCGTATGGGACTCTGGGATCAAAATCAGGTCAGTCCTGGGTCCTCTGCATGCAGACAAATGCCCTACCACTGCACTATTGCTCCAGCCCCAGTTTCTACTTATATTCTTAAAAAACTCATTATTATTTGATTCCAGCATATAATGCTTTTAATAGTTTAGTTTTATTTTTGCTTCCGTTTAATGAGTTTTCTTTGATTTGGGTCCACACCCAACTTTCCCACCTTGTTAAGAAGGCTTGCTCCAGGATCTGTGCTTAGGAATCACTCCCAGCAGTACACAGTGGATCATTTGAAGGACCAGAAATTGAGCCAGATTAGTCACTTGCAAAGCCTGTGCTTTTATCCTTATACTGTCTCTCTGGTCTTTAAATTTAGATTTAATTTTTTCCAGTTTTAGAAAAGGTATGACTTTTTACATTTATTTCATTTGTTTTATTTTTTGTTGTTGTTGTCTGTTTTGATTTTGGGTCATCTACAGTGGAGCTCAGGGGTTATTTCTGACTCTGTGCTCAGAAATCGCTCCAGGCATTTGGGATGCCGGGAATTGTGAGCCAGAGTCTGTCCTGTGTTGGTCGTGTGCAAGGCAAGCACCCTACTGCTGTGCTCTCTTCCGCTTCATTAATTTCTAATTGTTTCTAAATTTTAAGAAAAAAATAAGATTATTATGCTTTTTATTACTTATTATTATGCCTTTTATTATTATAATAATATTATCATTACATTTTATAAGTAAGGTTCTTATAACAATATCTTCTAATTTTTTAAGAAGCCAACAATTCTGTTTTCCTAAAGCAACTCATTTCTCTTTTAAACTCATATTTCTGGTGTTGGCACTCTGTATTTACCAGTCTCTCTAGAATACAGAAGTTTAGATTTTACAGTTAAAGGGTTATAGGCAAATAGCCAGCTGTCAGATTCTTGAGGTCAGATACAACTACTATATATGGGATGCTCTGCTTTGGCTTCATACTACTTGCCAGATTGCTAAGCAGATGTTTCAGGCTATAATTCAGAAGACTGGGACCCCTTGAAACATTCCCTGAGAGTCACTTTTGACATCTCTGAATCATTTATTTAAAGGTAATTACTTCTAGTGAAAATGAAAATGCATTGATATGAAAAGAACAAAATTATTTCATAGTGTCTGGGAGTTGTAGCATGATTAGCAACTTGATTACAGAGATTTATACAATAACAGAAAAGTGTAATTTTAATATAGATCAATTATGTCATATCCACTTAATTTTTTTTTTTTTTGGTTTTTGGGCCACACCCATTTGACGCTCAGGGGTTACTCCTGGCTATGCGTTCAGAAATCGCCCCTGGCTTGGGGGGACCATATGGGACGCCGGGGGATCGAACCGCGGTCCTTCCTTGGCTAGCGCTTGCAAGGCAGACACCTTACCTCCAGCGCCACCTACCCGGCCTCGTCACTTAATTTTTCAATTTGAAATTATTCCAGAAAATATTTCTACATACTTTAAAAACTATCATTTTGACATTGTATTACATTGAAGAACTTACAAAATGTATATTTTTATACAGAAAACAGTTGGGTTCTATAGTCTTTTATCTGTAATATATGTATCAATACAGATAATTAATTTTCCCAGATATTTTTTTCAATACTTTTTATTGGCTCTCTCTTTATTAAAACTAATTCAAAGTTTCTTTTTCTTTATTTACAAGCTTTATAAATTACTTTTCAAAATCTAGTTTCCTGGTAAAGTGCACTCATCATTAACCTAACAATTGCATTAACCATTAAATTAAGCTAATTAATTATTACAACTAAAAGTAAAAATATTTAAATGTACATATTTATCTAAATGTATGTATTTATCTTTGACCACAGTTAATGGTAGACCATATAATTTGTGTTTATGTCAGTATATTTCACTTATAAAATGTATTAAGCTTGGCAGAAGAATACTTTGCATGTAAATGCTGTTACTAGATCTGATATCTTATTATTGGGAAAGTTCTTAGACTTCCATTTTTTAAAGAACATAAGAATGAATAATGGGAATAAAGATATAAATCTCATTTATATTTGTTTATGGATGAATTGGAATTAAAAATTATGTGGATCTATTGTATATTCAGGGTACTCACAACAAACACTTCAGTCAAATTAATGGTCTCAATATGAAAACTAAACTATGAAATTATTTCTATTTTTTCTTTAAACAGTTCTTACAGTTTTAGAAAATTTATGTTTTGGATGACTAACATTACAATTAGATTGATCTCAGCAATTCTCCAGCATTGTCGAAATATAATTTGGGGTATTAGTTTACCAAATTTTCCCTACTCTCTGGACCTATGTATACGTATAACAACAATTTTAGATTTCCAGTTGAAATAAAGGTTGTATATTTTATAGTAGGAAAAATTAGAATATCAATACTGTCCATGTCACAAATGTTTCTCAGAGCAAAATCTTTGTGTCTAGAAATTTTAAAGAATTGTGTGGAGAAATTTAGCTGTTGGTACCTGAATATTGGTGATCTCTGTCTTTCTTTTCTCTCTTCCTCTTGCCTTTCCTTCTCTTTCTTTCTTTAATCACTTAGAAATTAGCAAGTGATTATACTAAATTATCAGTTATTGCAGTGTCTATACGAAAGCATACATTTTTTTAAAATTAAACTTTAAAATTGTTTTTTTCATCATCTAAATTTAGAACCAATGGAGAGAAAGACATTGGAGATCATTGTGCCATCTTCTGAAGTGATAAATAATTGGCAATATACAACATTAAAATAAATAAAAAATAATAAATTGAGGACTTAGGTTGGACCTGCTTGCCAAATGAGATAGCTGATAGGTTTCTGGATGGAATTCTCCCCCTCAGGCCTCACCCTGGGAAGTTATGACCCTGAGCAGTGGGGAAGAGAGATGGTGTCTTTGGCCAGCTGGCAGCCCAGGTGGGAGGAAAAGGTTGAGTCTCAAACATCTGTTCTCCGGTCACATGGCCTGTCCTATTCCAGGGCAGACTAATTCAGGAAGAGGAGCAAAGTGAGATTTGTTATTCTGTGTCAAATAAGTGACTAAAAGTATTTCTCCTAAAATAATGAAGCTAAGATCTAAAATTCAGGCATCACTCCAAAACCAACCCCCTCACTATCCTTTCCCAATTTTTTTCTAGTTCACTTAAAAATATAGGCTATAAAATATACCCAGCAGCATAATCATGTTTTATTTTTTTATTTTTGTTTCTAGACTATTCATTTCTCCTTTCTGCTTTCATATATTTTTTTACTTGTTGTTAATACCTGATAATTTATTTCTGTTTTGTTTTCTTTTGTTTTTCTGTTTCTTAGGAAAGTTAAATTTTTTTTTGTTTGACAGACTCCAGGTTGCTCCCTGATTGTAAAATGAACCTTTTCCTCTTAGTGTAAACTATGTTACATCCTGATTAACCTACTACATTTTGTGCTCAGATCCTTGGAATTGAGCTTATCTCCATCTTAATTTCACTCTTAGTTTTACACCTTGACTTATATAATTTATTTTATTATACAGTTCCCCTGCTCTGCCACGTGCCTTTCTTGATGATTGAGTTCATTAGTCCCAGGAGTTATACCCTTTTTAAAAAGTTTATTCAAACCACATGTCGATATCCTCATTTTGTCCACATAAGAATCTTCTTTCTTAAAGAACCTTAGCAATGAAGAGATTCACATTTGCATTTCATCACATCCCCCCTGCCCATCTGGAGAGAATCATCAATACACTGAAGTTTTTGCAGAAAGGATTTTGCTACATAACACACCCAGCTAAGTATGCAAGAACGAGAACAAAATCCCTGTTTCTTTCAGAATGAAAGTAAAAATATGTCATATTTGTCAGAGCATAAGGTATATTAAAATTATACTAAAGCATTGGAAATTGAGTGTGTGAGGCAAGAAAAATATCTTGTCTATTCATGGAGCCATAATTTGGCAAATGGAAAGTATCTTCAGTGTATTACATTTGATATGTTTGTTATGATTTAAGGCTTAATATTATAAACTGTTTATTCAGAATAGTGATGTCTCCATACTAATTATGAAACTATAACAGAAAGGAGGGGAAAGTAAAAATCCTTGGAAAATTAGAAAAACCGTTTTAACTATTAACTCCACTCTAGTGAAATACATTATGTTTTGTTTTGTTTGGGGCCAAATTCAGCAGGCACAGAAGCTTTTCGTGGCTTTTTCCACAGGTAACTAGCAGGGGACCACGGTGATGGCCTCTGCAAGCTGCAAGCAAGGCAAGTGCCTTACTAGACTATTTCTCCAGCTCTAGGGATTTCCTTCAAAGTTTACTTAGTCTTGACTTTAGATTATTTTTCTTATGAACTGCATTGGAGATAATTTTTGTTGCTTAATTGCTAAATAATATTGTGTTATTATTTTATAAAAACTATTGATTTATTTAATAATAAGTATTAAAGATACTATGTAGAGTGATATCTGTGATAAGGCTTGATTATAGACGAGGCATTGGTCTAGACATAGGTCTGTAACTGCTTAAACTGGGTTTCAACACTAATGTGAATGCATTTTAATTTTTTATAACTTTAATGCTTTATATATCTGTGGTCACAAAAACATTTTACAAATGTGGGGCTGGAACAAGGGCACAAAGCAGTAAGATGTCTACCTTGCTGGCGCTAGCCTAGGAAAGACCACAGTTTGAGCTCCCGGCATCCCATATGATCCCCCAGGCCAGGAGCAATTTCTGAGCACATAGCCAGGAGTAACCACTGGGCATCACCAGGTGTGACCCATAAAACAAAACATAAAAAAAATGTTTACAAATGTCTAACAGCAGATGAGTATATTCCTAAGAGTGGTATAGCTGGGTCCTATGGGAGCTCGATTTCCAGTTTTTGGAGGAATCTCCATATTGCTTTCCATAAAGGTTGAACTAGACAGCATTCCCACCAGCAATGGATAAGAGTTCCTTTCTCTTTACATCCCCACCAACACTGCTTGTTCTCATTCTTTGTGATGTGTGCCAATCTCTGGGATGTGAGTTGTTTTGATTTGCATCTCCCTGATGATTAGTGATGTGGAGCATTTTTTCATGTGTCTTTTGGACATTTATATTTCTTCTTTGTCAAAGTATCTGTCCATTTCTTCTCCCCATTTTTTGATGGGATTAGATGTTTTTTTTTTCTTGTAAAGTTCTGTCAGTGCCTTGTATGTTTTGGAGATTAGCCCCTTGTCTGATGGGTATTGGGTGAATAGTTTCTCCCACTCAGTGGGGGCTCTTGTATCCTGGGCGCTATTTCTTTTGAGGTGCAGAAGCTTCTCAGCTTAATATATTCCCATCTGTTAATCTCTGCTTTCACTTGCTTGGAGAGTGCAGCTTCCTCTTTGAAGATGCCTTTAGTCTCAATGTCCTGGAGTGTTAAACCTACATGTTGTTCTATATATCTTATGGTTTCAGGTCTGATATCGAGGTCTTTTATCCATTTGGATTTAACCTTCGTACATGATATTAGCTGGGGGTCTAAGTTCAATTTTTTGCATGTGGCTAGCGAGTTGTGCCAACACCACTTGTTGAAGAGGCTTTCTTTGCTCCATTTAGGATTTCTTGCTCCTTTATAAAAAATGTCTGGGGAACATTCTCTGAGTATTAAAGCCTATTCAAATGATATGAGATCCTGTCTTTATTCCAATACCATGCTGTTTTGATAACTATTGCTTTGTAGTACAGTTTAAAGTTGGGGAAAGTAATTCCTCCCATATTCTTTTTCCCAATGATTGCTTTAGCTATTCTAGGGTGTTTATTGTTCTAAATAAAGTTCAAAAGTGCCTGATCCACTTCTTTGAAGAATGTCATGAGTATTTTTAGAGGGATTGCATTAAATCTGTACAATGCTTTGGGGAGTATTGCCATTTTGATGGTGTTAATCCTGCCAATCCATGAGCAGGGTATGTGTGTCCATTTCCGCGTGTCCTCTCTTATTTCTTGCAGCAGATTTTTATAGTTTTCTTTGTATAGGTCCTTCACATTTTTAGTCTAGTTGATTCTAAAATATTTGAGTTTGTGTGGCACTATTGTGAATGGGGTTGTTTTCTTAATGTCCATTTCTTCCTTACTACTATTGGTGTATAGAAAGGCCATTGATTTTTGTGTGTTAATTTTGTAGCCTGCCATCTTGCTATATGAGCCTATTGTTTCTAGAAGCTTTTTTGTAGAGACTTTAGGGTTTTCTAGGTAGAATATCATGTCATCTGCAAACAGTGAGAACTTGACTTCTTCCTTTCCTATCTGGATTCCCTTGATATCTTTTTCTTGCCTAATCACTATAGCAAGTACTTCCAGTGCTATGTTGAATAGGAGTGGTGAGAGAGGACAGCCTTGTCTTGTGCCAGAATTTAGAAGGAAGGCTTTTAGTTTTTCTCCATTGAGGACAATATTTACCACTGGCTTGTGGTTGATGGCCTTAACTATATTGAGAAAGGTTCCTTCCATTCCCATCTTGCTGAGAGTTTTGATCAAGAATGGGTGTTGGACCTTATGAAATGCTTTCTCTGCATCTATTGATATGATCATGTGATTTCTATTTTTCTTGTTGTTGATGTGTATTATGTTGATAGATTTACGGATATTTAACCATCCTTGCATTCCTGGGATGAAACCTACTTGATTGTAGTGAATAATCTTCTTAATGAGGCATGGAATCCTATTTGCCAGGATTTTGTTGAGGATCTTTGCATCTGCATTCATCAGCGATATTGGTCTGTAATTTTCTTTTTTCATAGCATCTCTGTCTGGTTTAGGTATCAAGGTGATGTTGGCTTCATAAAAGCTATTTGGAAGTGTTTCCGTTTGTTCAATTTCATGAAAGAGTCTTGCCAGGATTGGTAGTAGTTCCTCTTGGAAAGTTTGAAAGAATTCATTAGTGAATCCATCTGGACCTGGGCTTTTATTTTTGGGCAGATATTTGATTACCATTTTAATTTCATCTATAGTGATGGAGGTGTTTAGATATGCTACATCCTCTTCCTTCAGCCGTTGAAGATTATAAGAGTCCAAGAATTTATCCATTTCTTCCAGGTTCTCATTTTTAGTGGCATAGAGTTTCTCAAAGTAGTTTCTGATTACCCTTTGGATCTCTGCCATATCAATAGTGATCTCTCCTTTTTCTTTCCTAATACGACTTATCCAGTTTCTCTTTCTTTGTTAGTTTTTCCAGTGGTCTATCAATCTTGTTTATTTTTTCAAAGTACCAACTTCTGCTTTCATTGATCTTTCGGATTGTTTTTTGGGTTTCCACTTCGTTGATTTCTGCTCTCAGCTTTGTTATTTCCTTCTGTCTTCCTATTTTTGGGTCGTTTTGTTGAGCACTTTCTAGTTCTATGAGCTGCGTCATTAAGCTAATCAGGTAAACCCCTTCTTCCTTTCTGATGTGTGCTTGCAAAGCTATAAATTTTCCTCTCAGTACACAGCTTTTACTGTGTCTCATAAGTTCTGATAGTTTGTGTCTTTATTATCATTTGTTTCCAGGAACCTTTTGATTTCCTCCTTAATTTCATCTCGGACCCACTGGTTATTCAGTATAAGGCTGTTTAACTTCCAGGTGTTAAGGTTTTTCTTCTGAGTCCCTTTGGAATTCACAAATAATTTCAGAGCCTTGTAGTCAGCGAAGGTAGCCTGCAATATTTCTATCCTCTTGATATTATGGAGGTATGTTTTATGTGCCAGCATGTACTCTATCCTGGAGAATGTCCCATGTACATTGGAGAATAATGTGTATCCAGGTTTCTGGGGATGGAGTGTCTTATATATATCCACTAGGCCTCTTCTTTCCGTTTCTCTCCTCAGGTTTAGTATATTCTTGTTGGGTTTCAGTCTGGTTGACCTATCCAGTGTTGAGAAAGCCATGTTGAGGTCCCCCACATTTATTGTGTTGTTATTGATATTATTTTTCAGATTTGTCAACAATTGTATTAAATATTTTGCTGGCTTCTCATTCGGTGCATATATGTTTAGGAGAGCTATTTCTTCCTGCTCTATATACCCCTTGATTAATATAAATTTCCATCATTGTCCCTTACAACTTTCCTGAGTATAAAGTTTGCATTATCTGATATTAGTATGGCCACTCCAGCTTTTTTATGGGTGTTGTTTGTTTGGATAATTTTTCTCCAGCCTTTTATTTTGAGTCTATGTTTGTTCTGACTATTCAGATGTGTTTCTTGTAGGCAGCAGAAGGTTGTATTCAGTTTTTTGATCCATTTAGCCACTCTTTGTCTCTTAACTGGTGCATTTAATCCATTGACATTGAGAGAAAGAATTGTCCTGGGATTTAATGCCATCTTTATATCGAAATTTGGTGTGTCTTTTGGTTAGTCTTGTCTTAATTAGGTTTTTCAGTTTTTTTCGTAAGACTGGTTTTGAGTCTGTAAAGTTTCTGAGCTGCTTTTTGTCTGTGAAACCATGCATCCATGCATTCTTCTGTCAAACCGGAAAGTGAGTTTTGCTGGATATAGTATTCTAGGTGAAGCATTCATTTCATTCAGTCTTGTCACAATATTTCACCACTGCTTTCTGGCCTTGAGTGTTTTCTGGTGACAGGTCTGCTGTAAATCTCAAGGATGCTCTCTTGAATGTAATTTCCCTTTTTGATCTTGCTGTTTTCAGAATTCTGTCTCTATCTGTGGGATTCATCACTGTGATTAGGATGTTTCTTGGGGTATTTTTTCTGGGGTCTCCTTTGGTTCTTGGAGTATGCAGGATTTGATCACATATATTCTTTAGATCTGGAAGTTTCTCTTTACTGATGTTCTTGACCGTTGATTCTTCATGGAAATTTTCTTCCTGGGTCTCTGGGACCCCAATGATTCTTAAGTTGTTTCTGTTGAGCTTGTCATAGACTTCTATTTTCATTTGTTCCCATTCTTTGATTAATTTTTCCATTGTCTGTTCATTTGCTTTAAGTTTTTTTTCCCAATCTCTCCCGCTGTATGGAATTGTTATTTATTTCATCTTCCACAGCACCAATTCTATTCTCAGCTTCTGTTACCCTGTCCCAGAGCTTATCCATTTTGTCATTCACTTTGTTTACTGAGTTTTTCAGGCCTATTAGTTGACATGTCATTTTAATTTGGAATTTTGTGATTTCTGTCTTCATATTTTCTTGGTTCTTGTTAGTGTTCTGTTCAACTCGATCCATGGTTTCTTTGAATTCTTTGAGCATCTTCCATACTGCTTGTCTAAAGTCTTTATCTGAGAGGTTGATTAGTTGGTTGGCCATTATCTGGTCATCAGAATTGTCATCTTCATTCTCTATATCTGATGCTGGCCTGCGTTGTTATCCCATTGTCACACATGTATTGTGGGTTTTTCTATGCATTGTGGTGGTATTCATTAGGTAAATGATGTACGCAGCCACACTCCTCTGGCTCCACCCTTTCTGGATGGGTTCACTTGCCTCCAAGGGAAGGGAGTCCTCTGTAGATGAAGCCTCTCACAGGATCAAATCTTAGGCCTGAGCATGCAGCAGAGAAGACAGTCTGGAGAGAAATGCTGGGCTTCAGTGATCCAGCATAGTTTTTACTGTGATTTTTCCTTCTTGTTGTGATGGTGTTCTTTCCTTAGAAAGAGCACATGGCTGCATAGCGAAGCGGAGTGGCTTCGCTCTTCTGGAGCCTCTTTTCGGCCCACTCTCAAGAGTTTTATGCGACATAACAGGAGAGAGACACACACTTGTGATTATATTCTTATGCCATTCAAAGTTAATATTATTGTTGTTTCTTTGGGGGCCTTTCTTGGTACCCAAGGTTTACTCCTGACTCTGTGCTCAGGGATCACTAAGTCAGAGCTTAGAAACATTATGTGGCACTAGGGATCAAATCTACACTAGATGTTGTTTGCAAAGCAAGCACCATAAACACTGTAATATTTCTCTGGCCCCTAAAATATTTTAAACTTGACACTATCCCAGATTTTGTTTTCTTCCATACTTTCTTTGCTGGTTTTGAATACCATGGGAAGTTATTGAAAAGTTTTGATATTCTTGCTAAAGTAACTTGAGCAAATACATATTCTACTAAAAGGGAGAAAGTATTTGCACATGTATAAAAACAAAAAAAGTAGCCCCATCAAAAACATTGAGAAGAACAAAATACTTCTTTGATTAAGACATATAGATGAGTAGTAGGCATATGTAAAGTGTTCATTGTTAGTTATTAATACAGAAATGCAGATGACAATGAGATATCTCACACCTTGATAAAAGAATATATAAAAATACTGCAATGTTGAATATGTGATAAAAAAGTAATCATTTCTCACTATTAATGGAAATGTCTGGTTTTCTTTCTAAAAAGCCATTATAGAGACTTCTCAAAAATTAGAATAGTGCTTCCATGTTATCTTGTGATCTTTACTTCTTTAGTATACATCAAGAACACAAAAAATATTAACTTGAAAAATAGGTATGCACACCTATGTGCATAGCAGCACTAAGTCCTATAGCCAGTTTATGGAAATAACCCAAATGTTCAGTGATACATGAGTGGATAAAGAAGTTATACACACACACACACACATACACACCCCACACACATACACACAATGAAACATGTTAGGCTATTGTAACAGAAGATAAAATCTTCAGTTGCTGCAAATTGGATGAAAGTGTAGGGCATTATGTTAATAAACAAGTTAGATAGATGACAAGTACCAGTTGATATCACTTGTATGGAGAAATAGCAAGGGAAGGGATGGCATCAAGTCATGCTAAATCCTTGCTTTAAAATACAGAACTGAAACCACTAAGCAGTTGGAAGAAAAGGGGAAGGATGAGGTGGAATAGAAATGGTAAAAGGACAATGGTACAGATTTTTGGATACTTATAGCAAACCTGTATAAGACAATCCAATAAAACTTATCACTGCTATAACCATGTTGCCTAATATACAGTGAAAGAAAAGTACTGAAACTCCACATCCATCCCTAGACAGTGAAATTTAATTTGAAGTGTTAGATGTTTCCCTGGTGAATCTATGCAGTAAAGTTGGTGTCAGTTGCCCTCAGCTCAAGACAAACTGCATTCTAATTACATAGAATCTCTAGAGGAGGGAAGGTTACCAGGGCATTTGTGTATTTTAAAACATCTTAGGTGATGACAATGTCCAATTAATGTTAAGAAACAATGATTTTGAGGGTCAGCAATAAATCCAGAGACGTTTATAAAAAAAATTAATGCATAAAAACAGAGGGATAAAGAAAGCATGGTTTTATATTTGGAAGGAAGTTAATATTGAGTGTAACTCTTCATTTCATAGGTATAAAATTAAATGCCTTGATTGATGTCACACACCTGTAAAACAATTTCTCCAATCTTTTCTACATACAGACACATACAGTTTCCTTACTACATTTTCTTTTCTAATTCATTTCTATATATTTGTTGGTTTTAGGGTCACATTTGACTGAGCTCAAAACTGATTAGTCACTTTGCTCTTGGGAATTATTCCAGGTGGTGCTGTGGGATCATTTGTTATAAAGGAATTGAACCTGGGTTGGTTGCATGCAAGGCAGATGCCTTGCCTTCTTTACTCTCTTTCCAGCCTCTAATTCTAACATTCTATTATAGTACATGTATATACATATATGTTATATTTGTTATAGATATAGTTATTTAGATGATCCGTGAAATATTTGAGTAGTTTACTACCTTGAGTAAATACTGATCATTTTTAATCATTAATTGACTTGATTTGAGGAATAGAAAACCTAAGGGAGATTACCTATATGTCTTCAAGTCTACAAGAGTTGTACATCATTGTAAAACTGATTCAAATTGATTGAGATTAAGTAATAAAAATGAACAAGTAAGAACTGTAGAGAAGAAGAGTGGCCATTAATCTTTTGCTTCCTCCCGAAACAAAAATAACGATGATTTATTTTGACAGAAATCAAGAACAAAAAATTAACACTGCTACATTCGTCGAATTAATACATGGAACAAGAAAATAGGGGATGTTTTTCTTTACTTTGTAGAACACAGTCACTATGAATGGACTGAAAGGGGAGAAAGCACTGAACTTGAGATATGTGTTCTGTATATTTCTTCTGTATTTGACTCGTAAGGTGAAGTTTTGCAACTTAACCTTTCTGATTCCATTTCCTTGTGTAAGAGAGGGACAGAGCTTCTTTGACAAAGTTATTGAGAAGATTAAATGAGTTCTATCCAAAGCTATAAGGTGTTACAGAATAGTGGATAGTATTATTATGGAGAAGTTGTAGTTAAAGCTTTGAACAGGTTCACCCCAACTTCACTAACCCTTGCTGCTGTATTCGAATAGGTTGCTTAATATCTCTCTGAGTAGAAAGTAGGGATGATCCCGCATCAATGTCATGATATTATTGTATTAATGATGATTTAATGAGATAATGTGGATTGCCCATGTATCATTACTCTTGATTGAATAGTTGCTATATAGTGATATGACTTAGGTAATGTGATAGCTCAATTCAGTTACTAGTTAGCTGGTTATTATAGCCATTAAAAATTAACAGTTCAGAACTATAGTTTTATACAGTTGTTTCTGTTTTTTGTTCCTATTAATCTGCTAATTTTTACATTTTATTTATATTTTTCTATTTGAATTTTTACTTAATTTAATTTTTTATTTATTCAGATATAATGATAGTTCCCTGACATCTGAACCTTATTTGGACATGGCACCTTCAACAAAGTTTTTTGATTCACAGAAAATGGTGGCTTCCTCCATCCCTTGTTTGCTTTTAAAACACTGAACATTTTCAATCTATGGTTGTAGACCTTTTCCTTTTTTTCCTCTTGTTCTTTTTAGACATGATCGTCTCCAATTTGGAGTTTCAGTTATCCTTGATCTACAAGTCCCAAATGTGCATCCGTATCCCCATTCTTTTTTTCTGAAATTTAGCCCCATATATCCAAATTTCAACATTTCTCCTTGAATCTGTCTTTGGCTTCTTTTTATTGATAGGACCAATAATGGGCACATTGTTCCATTTCTTTACAAATTTGTTCCTTATTTTCTTTCTCTATATGTGCCCTAAAATTACCATGTCAAAAACCTCAGCATCTTTTGGCCTCCCACTCCCTATGTTTCGTCTAATTTCGCTTCCACTCCTTCAATATCATTTTGTTTTTTAGGTTAGATGTAGTCAATCCTGTAACATTGTATAAATATTAATTAATTAATCACTGTAATTTAAGTTAGTTATTTAATTTTATAAAATTATTTATATCATTGTATAATATTGTTATAAAATAAAATATATCACTATTTCTAACTCAAAACCATCTTTTTCAGGCATTTATATTAAGTCTCTGTGCCTATTTAGTTCATCTGTTTGTTTTTATTGTCACACCATAATCAAAGTCACTACCATCTCTCATGGACTGTTACATTTGTCCACCATCCACTTATTTCCTTTCACACCAGCTTCAATCAGTAATGAAAATGATCCTTGAATACCCATATTTGATTATGTCACTTTCCATCTTTTTGTTTTGGGGCCACACCGGAAGTGCTGAAGGCTTACTCCTCTGCTCTCCACTCAATGATTGCTCCTGGCAGTCATTGGAGACTATCTGGAGTGCCAACGATTAAACCCAAGTCAGCTGCATGCAAGGCAAGTGCCAAAACCACACTTTACTATTTCCCCAGTCTCATCCAATAGCACTTTTTGTAGGGAATTTTTTTCATTTTCCATCCACTACCTCTTAGCTAAGTTAGGACCTGTTTTATATTTTTAAGATAAACTATTTTTTTCTTCAAAGCTATTTACACATTTCTGTGTATCTTTATTCCCTGTGACGTAAGAACAAAGACTTATCTATCAGTTACTCCTGATTATTCACTCTCTACACCTGACTCTTACCTACGGTCTGTGTTCAGTAAATGCTCAGGTGAAAAAAAAATGAATAGAATGAATTTACTTGGCAAATTATATATTTGTTAGGACCTAGTAGTTATTTTTATATGCTAGGGAAGCAATAGTCCAAATACTTGTGGGTTTGCTTTCTTTCACTCTTGACTTTCCTATATTTCCCAACCCCATGTTTTTCCTTTGTAAAACTTTGTATATTTTCACTGCTTGTCTTTATTACTACTTCTGTGTCTGTTGCAAGAATTTTACCATGAGTATTTAAGAGGAATTTCTTGAATTTGATTTTCATTCAAAGACCTACTTAGCAGATAATTTGAGTCCATACAGGGCACGTGTTTATGTGGAAAACTTCTTCCAGCTTGACTTAGTAAGGGCAGGAAAGTAGGGCAGTGAAAGGGCTCTGGATGTAAAGCTCATAATTTATATGAGCTATAGAATGTACTGAACAAAGGAAGCCTAGACAGAGTTTCTTGGAATTATAAACTTATGGAGCAAATGGGACTTTTAATGCTAACACAATATGTTTCTAATTTTGCCTCAGATACATTTGAAGCTAATCATATTCTTTTAGAAAGCATAAATTTTATTGGCTGAAAAATTTCTTATTAAGTTTGGTGGAGCATGGATAATTGATATTAGACACTGCTATAATACCTTTTAAGTATTTATTTCATATTTTTTTAAAATTTAAATGTATACTGACTGATAGCAGCTTTGATTTTTGATTTGGCATATAATGAACTGCCAGAATACATCTAAATAGTAATTCTTAGTTTCTATTCTCAGTTACTGCCATGATAAAAAAATTCTGGTTGACAGTTTGCTTCTTCTTGATTTCTTTTCATGTTATTTTGTTTGTTTTTGGTTTGGTTTTGTTTTGCCTTACCTAGAGGTGTTCAGTATTGTCTCCTGTCTCTATGGTCTTAGATTTATTCTGGCAGCTTGAATGACCATATGGGATAGCTGGTGACCAAACCTAAGTTGGCCATATGGAAGTCAAATGCCTTACCCACTGTACTCGAGCCCCTGTTTGATTTTTTTTTTTTTTTAGTGAAGTAAAATACTTCTATATCTTAAAATTTACTTAGGATCGTGAAGGGATTGGAGAGAGAACTGAGGGGAGAGGAGAGAGAGAAAGATAGAGACAAAGACATAGAAGCATGTTCAAGAGAAACATGGACTTTTCCAAAAGAGAAAAGGCCAACTTCTGCCTGGTTTCTATGCTTATATAATGTCAATTTTTTTAAAGTTACAAGGAAAGTATGTCAATTTAACATTTTATACTCAGTTATTTTAATAATAAATATAAGAGCACTTGTTAAAAGTATATTTACTACTACAGTAAAGAATGATGATATTTTCTTGTTTGTTAAATAATTATGATACTTATGCTTAAAGTTTCCATCATATTTGAAGTATGCAGCATAATTTCTTGAACTTAAGAACTTAGTACATAATGAAAATAAAACAACACTATAATGTAGATTTTAAATAAAATGTAATTCAGCACAGTAGAACACATTTCCATTTTCGTACTAGCTTCCTAAATCTTCCCTCTGGAATGCTTTTTATATAGAATCTTATTATGATCTTATAGCCCAATTTGAAGTACCTTTCCTTAACATCAGAGTCTCTTTTAAATATATACTTATTACATATAAAACGTACTAGTAGAGGGCCTGTGAATGGAATAAATGCCTCTTGAAATATAGTTTCTTTTTAAAAAGAATTTGTATATGTTATGTATTATGGCAATTTTCAGACACTTGGATTTTTTTCAGGTTTGTATGGAAACTGACATGCTATTTTTCTAATTTCTTTCATGGCCCTCATAAAACTGAGAAAGCTTTTTTTGAAACATTGAAAGCTTATATTCAGGAGCCGATAGACATATACCTTTGTGATTACCTGATCCAACCAAGAATTTTATCATGAATAGATCAATTATAGGATGAAGTAAAATGTCTATACTCATTGTAGGCTAAAATCTTGCTTATATGACTTCCTTAAGTGTTCCAAGCTACATTATACTCAGATATAATATATATTTATTCTTGTCGTTAGGAAAATCCAACTTGTCTTTGGTGTTCTTTACCAGGAATATCTTTAAGCCCACAAGATGGCAGTAATACTTCATAATGGTAAATAAGCTACAGAAGAACATGGTTGTTTGGTATCCAGTACTAAAGGAAGCTTCTGAAGAAAGAGAAAAGCTCATGGACACTGGTAAAATGTGGAAGACAGTATTGTTGAAGATAAGAGAACAACTGAAGAAAAAAGTTAATGAGTCTATAAATGTTTAGGCCAAACAGTTAACATGACTTATTTTATTTTTTTTCTGTTATCTACTTTTAAGAGAAGGTGATAGATGCCAAGAACACAATTTTTAAGGATGTCTTTGCTTCCCTTGTCGCCAAGTATTTTACCTCATTCATGTTTATAGAATAGAAATAATTGTTAATGACAAACTGTCAACAACAATGACCCCAATTTGTATTAGATTATCTCATTTACTAACTTTGTGTAGGATTGGTACATGTGGTTGGACGATTCAGATTTAGAAATGTATTTATAAATTAAAATGAAAGTTTGAATTCAAAAGGCTAACCTTTGGGTACTCAGAAATTCTCTCTGAGTTTGTTGTATATTTTATTGTAGGTAGAAATTTTGAAATTACTTTCATTTAAGATCTGAGGTATAAATGACATAATCCAGATATTAAAGGGCCTATTAGTAATCATTTTACATTGAAATAGAATTGTACATAATAAAAATATTGATTCCTAGTATATAATCAAATTGTTTAATCTTAAAAATATTTTAATTTTATCATAGATTACTTTGACTTAAGTGTAAATGTATTATCTTTTAGTCCTTTTAACTTCCACAACAAGTTTCCCTGGCAGGCTTGGGAACCATAAGGGATGCTGAGGATTGAACCCGGATCCATTCAGGTTGGCCACATGTAAGGCAAATGCTCTACTGCTGTACTATCTCTCCAGCCCCCCCAAATCATTTATAATAAATAGAAAAGATATTATCTGGAAATTTTATTAAGCTTTTGTGCGGAACTTACATGCATATCTTAAAGATGATTTTGAGAGACCATTCTGAATTTAGAACAAAGGTTGTACTCAAATAATTCCTATTCTGTTTTGTCCTTTTCTACAGAAGTAGACAGTAAGCCTTTTAAATTTTTGCAGTGAGACAGTCTCACTGGCAATGGAATCAGTTTCACTCAGCTGATGTGCCAAGTCAATATCTTGTACAGATGCTTTCATTATTGCCTCTAGTAACCAAGAAGGACAAAGTAATGAAGGAAAGTGACAAGGTCAAAGAAGTAGAAAAGGAGAAGCTTTCAAGAATAGAAAAGTAGGAGGTTATATTAGTCTCAGTTGAACATGACCCCTTTTTCCTCATCTTGATGCTGATAGTTCTATGAAGACAGTTCATACTGCTGAGAGACGAAAGAGCATCATAACTAACTTACTAGTTGCCTGAAAATCATGTTGATTAGCTTAAACTCAGAAGTGGTATATTCCAGTCTTTTTTTAAAAAACTGTAGATGCTGCTATGCATATATCTTTTAGGAAGAATGTGAAACCAGAGAGTCTCTCATTTGTTCTCACCAGCCTTGGAATTATGAGAGCTATGATTTAGCCCTATGGAACAAAAAAAGCATGTGTGTGCATTGTGGGGGGTGGAGACAAAAAGAAATATATAGTGGGTACTGAGGAAAACCCCAGAGGGAATGGAAAGTTATCATTGACAGAACCCTGATGTCATGAGTTAGGACAGTTTGGACATATATTCAGAGAGAGTCCTTTTAAAAACTGCCCTGCTCGGGGATAGAGAGGTAGCTCAATGGACCAAGCAAGGCTTTATGTAGCCAGATTTCATCTCTGGGACTATGGTCTCTCAGAACTGCTAGGAGTGACCCTTATTGGCTTGCTAGGAATAGCCCTTGAGAACAGGTAGGAATGTTGCAAATCAAAAACTATCTTGCTTTACATGAAAAACTCACACATGAAAGATCTTACAAGTGTGATAGTTTACCTTTGGAAAACATAGCTACATTCTGAAGTATGTGTGTTAAACAAGAATAGTGATGAATTCTTTTTTTCCCTATTCCCGTGAAGCACTGAAGCTCATAATGAAAAATTAAAATAATATATGTAGAAGCAATGTGATGTTTGATGAATAAAAAGCATTAATTTTTTCTTTAAAAATATTTTATTTCTGAAGTTAGCCCTATTAACTATCATAGGAGCATACCTTTTTAGATCAAGACCAGATTTTCATAATTTTTTATCTCTAGTTTCATGTCACCAATTAAAAAATAACATATTTTCAATCATACTATATTTGTTTTGTAGAACTTGTAAAGATAAGGTGACAAGAACCTAACTCTATAATGGAGATTAAAAAGTTGAAGTAGACAGATTGAATTAGGTAAAAGTTTGATAAGTTTCAAAAGT
Organism: Suncus etruscus; assembly: GCF_024139225.1. Lineage (NCBI taxonomy): Eukaryota > Metazoa > Chordata > Mammalia > Eulipotyphla > Soricidae > Suncus > Suncus etruscus. The sequence goes on along the minus strand of NC_064849.1, from coordinate 150,213,141 downwards.
ATAAATCCATTTCTCAAAACTCATATCATGTTAATCTTATATAAGCACACAAGATAGTTATTGACTAAATACCTTTAATTAACTAAATTCCTTTAATTTTGCTTTGGAATCTATATTCTAAAAATTTTGGTAGTAACTAAATTATAACATACCAAAGTTGAATATTTTCTACAGAGTGTGAAGAATATGAGTAAATTAGAATTCTGCTCACTAAATGCCTTACAGCTTATTCCACCTGACTCATCAAATGAAAAATTCATCAATTAATCCTCTGACAATAATGATATATACACAAAAATCAATCTGAGATTGATTTTTTTAGTCTGAACATGAAAACCAAGCACTGAGTTATACATAATGTGAAATATCTCTTCATTTTGACTGTATTATTGAGTATAACATCTGAAGTGTTCATATAATTATTTGTCCTAAGTCAACTACAAAAGTGTGATTGTTTGAGAAAGGGTATGTGTGCCATGGAGATGGTCTGAAGTACAATCCAAGTGAGCTAATAAAGTTGTCACTTGTATGTAAGAATACAGCTGATAGGAGTCCCTTGAAGGCAGCCAATAGAGAGGGATACTGATCGCTGAGCCCTGATGGGAGACCACCCAGGACAGTTAGCATTGAGCTGAGTAGTAAGGAAGATCAAAGAAAGAGAAGAGCAGCATACAATAACTGAGATCTCAGATTCCGATTTAACTGAAATATATTTTTATGCATGTGGTACCTAATTCAGTATACAACATAAACTCTAGAAAGGTGGATTTGTTCCTCATTCCAACCTGTTTTGTTTCATCTACTTTATACATATAAATGTTTCAGGATGCATTAAGCATTCAATTGATCATTTTGCTTTAATTCAGTAATTCTGTGTAGTTCTTTAAGACTTCCAAAGACGCTTTCTTTGAAGCTCTTTTCCAGTTGTTCAGTTTCTTTCTTTCATGAGACCAATACCACAATATACAAATATCTCAAGAGAATAATTCCAGCCAGACAATAGTGGATTTTTTCTTTTCCTACTTTTCTTTTTCCCTTTGGATTAAAGAAATTCTTTTAAAATGTATTCAGATATATTCTTTTGCAAAGGAAAAGTTTTGAAAGGGTAAAATTTAAATTTATAGTATTATGGGGCTTTTTATCTTCAAATCAGGTAGTTCCCAAACCTTTATTATTGCTGCGGATTATTAATTTCCACAATGCAGATTCTACCTATCAGACTACATTGCGAAGTTTTCTGTATTGCTACAGAGAACTTAATATTTCTCCTAATGTTATAAGTCTGTACACTAAAACAAAACAACACAAGCACTCTTCCAGTGTATTGTAATGTTAAGCAATGGAAAGATTCATGAGAAATGTGAAACTATCTCACATGTAATAAATTTTGATGACTGTCTTCTGAATGTGGATTCTTGTAGGAAATGAACGTTAAACTGTTTTTATGTTTTATAGGTGCTAAATAAAACTGAATACATATGATTCTAAATCTATTAGAATCCTTCCATTACAAAAGCAGTACGAAAATTGCAATAGAAATGAATTCTTGAGTGTCTAACATATGAAATAATGTGGGTTTTGCCCCCATGTTTTAAAATGTTAACTTATACTTTAGGTCTCATTCTTTGCATATGCCTCGACAATTATGATTGATTCATTATAGAAGAGCTTGGGTGCTTGTTATATGTCAAAATACCAAGTATATTATATCTGATCAGTATTTATAATGTTCTATTTCTAATCAGATTAGATATGTGTAGTGAAAAAGTAAAGTGGATGTCTCAAGATCTTTTGTTATTAGAACATTTGTGACTTTTTGTTTTTGTTTTTTTAAAAACAACTTGGAAAATTCTTACTTTTAATTAGTCATATGTTCAATAAAATATTTTTATATATTAGCTTAACCAACTTAATTAGTTAAGTGAATTTGGGGGAATACTTTTAGAATTGTATTGTAAATAACATTTTTAACTAAAAATTTATATAATCCTTTTTGCATCATTTTTGGCCTTACTAATCTTTTGTATGAGAAGCGTTTTACAGCAACACAAAAATATTACCTATTCATATTATTGTGAACTCTAGGAAATGTATTTTAACACAAAATAAATAATGAAAAAAATAACTTAATAAGTCCATTTATGTTCATTAATTTTCTGCCTTATGTGCCTTCTAAACATGTTTTGATATTCACTTTAATTGGGAAAATATCTATTAAATGGATAAAATTCCTAGATATTTCTAGTTATAGAATAAATAGAACTTTCACTGATAGTTACCGGTATAGTTATAAATGTTTGAATTAAAATAAAAGCAAATGTTATATTTTATGATAGTTTACATAACTATACCAGTTTTTTATCACATTAGATTTATGTAGACAAAATTAGTATTTATTAATCTAATTTTATGTTCCATATATCATTATTTATAATGAGGTTGAAATAATAATTTCATTTTTTGTCTTAACTTTGTTTTAATTTGGTTTTAGTAGTTACCCTGTTCTGCTTTACTTAATTATTCCAAGGTGATGGGGAGGGATAGAGTAAAATTTTTCTAGGAAAATGAAACCTGAAATATCTTCATTTAAAATTATTTTAACTATAGAAAATGGTAAACTAATTTCTTTGTGATCTACCTTAAAAACCAATTGGCTTTTAAAATATTAGACTAGCTAATTTGTAGGCAGTAGAGGGCAGAGGTGGTCATGGGGGAAGTAAAGAAGTTTGTTTTATGATTATACACAGGACCTGATCTTTCTAACATTTTAATATTCTTTAGATTCAATATTCTTGTTTAGGAGTTTTAACATCCTACTTAAAATCAGGACTTACTGTATTATGTATTTTCAGCTAATTAATGTTCAACAGAAAGTATCTATTTAGAATATGTTATAAAATTGACCTCAGGAGCTCTTCCATTCAGTTTGGCAGTATGGATTTTAATAAGATTAGGACATGACAGTCATAAGTTTTAAAATAAATGTTTAAAGTGATACTTCAAAGTACTTTACTCAAAATAGTATACCTAGGGAAAATATTTAATTCATGTAAAGGGTCAATAAGAACAAATCACTTCTGTATCAGAAAACATTAAGATCAAATATGATTAATTTTCTTGAGCAGAGGCTTATATTTCATCCCTTTAATAATATCAGTGTGGTATATTTATATATCATTTAAATTTTTATTCTGAGTAATTTATTGCTTTTTACATTATAGTTCAGTATGCTTATGAGAAAAAAATGGGACTAATAATTGAGATAAGTTATCTGTCTTGATAATATTCTCAATCTGTTATCTTACACGGTATTAAAGTTCTTTAGTTTTTCTTTTTCATTAATTTATATTTATCAGTGTACTTATTGAATGTTTGTTCTGCTTATAGAATTCTGTTAGAATCCACCTAAGTTGTTTTAAAAATTGGTTCTTATAAAATTGAGTAATGAAGTTTTAGGTGTGGCAAAACATAGTATAGTATCTCTAGAAGATTGATATGATTACTCTAGCAGTATGATAAATTAATACCTGTCATTATTTTATTTTCAAAAAATGTAGTGCTTCTCTCAATAGTTTCTCCTAGTGAAGTATGTTTAAAATAGATACTTTATTTCAATTTTCAATAGACTATTAAAATACAAACACATTGTATTTTGGATTTAAGAGTGATCAAAATACCAATTTCTTCCTAATATTTTATTTAGAGGAAATGTTACATCATTAAAAGAAATTGTAAATTACATATTTTTCTTACAACACAGTCACTGGGTTTTATATTGCTTGCAAAATAAAAGGAACAGGGAATATTTTTCTTAACTGTGTAATACCATTTTTACTTTCCAAGTGACTGGAGATGTTCAAATAAAAATAATATCCTTATGTAAGTATAAATCTGTTTTATTTTGAGATGTTTTGAGAATTTAGATAATTCACATGCAAAGATTTGTAATTCTAGAAGTTTATATTTAATCTTTGTGAACACCAAATCCCTAGTGTTACTGTTAGTTACCTTGTAAGGTGTGGTAGGCTCAAATTATAAAATAGAGTATTTAAAGGAATTAACATCTATAACAATGGAAATGTTTAAATAATCTAAGTAGGTTGATGCTCTAAAAGTAAAATTTCACCTAGAAATTGAATTCTTGGGGATTCTTGGGGCCAGAGCAACAAAGTATAGCAGGTAGGGTGCCTGCCTTGAATGCAACTGACTTATGTTTTATACCCGGCATCTTATATGGTCCCTGAACTCACCAGGAATGATCCCAGAGTCAAAGAGTGCGCCCTGAGCACTGCTAACTATAGCCTCCAAACAAACAAGCAAACACATAGAAATAAATAATTCCTTATAATATATTAAAATAATATCTTTGTTTTCCTTTATTTAGAAGACTTTATAACATATTAACTTGCATTTTATTTGCACATACAAAATGAGTATCTTAGATTCAAAGTACTTTCACAGCATGCAATATTCCTGGACTTGAGCATCATTTACTTTTTATCACTCTGATTTTGACTCACTCCCAGAACTTCTGAAGAAAGTAGAAACCACATCTTCTGAGCTTTGTTTATGAATTTTAGCTCTCATTATTTCATTTTCATGTTGATAATTTAAAAGAAATTATTGGTGGAGTGTTGACTTAAAATATAAGATGGGAAAGAAATGCAAAAATTTTATAGAAAACTAAGAGAGAGTGGCTGAGTGATAGCACAGTGCTAGTGCATCTGCCTTGCACATGCTGATCTAGGATGGACCTTGGTTTGATCCCTTGGCATCCCATATGGTCCCTGAACCAGGAGCAATTTCTGAGCACATAGCGAGGAGTAACCTCTGAGCATGACTAGGTGTGGCCCAAAAAGAAAAAAAAAGAAAAAACTAAGAGAGATACTTTGTTTTAGCTTTGATTTCATAATTGTACTTTGCTATTCTATTAGCAAACTTAACTCATTCAATAGAAAATATGTGAATAGTAAGATAGAAGATCTACCTTGTCAACTTATCCTAGTATTGACTATGTGATACTATTTTCTTTTCGTATAGTCAATATAATAATGAAATATTTTGTCATAAAAAAGAACTTAATGTAAACCACTAATACAGAATCAAGAAACAATTCATTTGGCAAAATTTTAAGAACGAAAGAAATAGTTTTGCTCTGAAATGTATCAGCAAAATAGTATCAAAAATATGTTATATACTTTTAATGCAAATTATTTTACTTTGATTTTGCAGAAATAATCAGTAATTTTGTAGAAATCTAGAAAGAAATGTTGTGTAACTAGGACAACTTAAAAAAATGTGGGCCCGAAGAGATAGCACAGCGGCGTTTGCCTTGCAAAGCAGCCAATCTGGACCAAAGGTGGTTGGTTCGAATCCCGGTGTCCCATATGGTCCCCTGTGCCTGCCAGGAGCTATTTCTGAGCAGACAGCCAGGAGTAACCCCTGAGCACCGCCGGGTGTGCCCCCCCCCCCCAAAAAAAAGTTACTGATTTTCAAGAACTGTTATATCAAGAAATTGAAATTTAAAATAAAACTGAATTTGAGAAGTGATGGTACATAATTCCTTGTAGTATACACAGCCTATCTAGAACTTGAGATTATTAATTTATCTTATCTGTTTGCTCTACATTTTATGACCTAGTTGAGGACTCTTAGCTGATGATACTCAAATCTTTAAGTATCACACATGTGTACTGTATGGAAAAACTTTATTTAACTTACACTTAGATATTTTAATTTCATATTTAATAGTTATAACATTGTCTTTCACTTTTTCACTTACGTTTAATAGAGACTGTCTCTTTGCAATAAAGGTTATGGTATTTTCCAATTTGTCTTTATGCCCATAACATTGTGCTCTAAAGAAGGCTGTCAATCATAATAATGTTTAAAGTGTTTTAAATATTTTTAAATCATCTATAAAAAAGAGTTTAGGTAATATTTTTAATTTTCTTAAAACATTTTTGTTATCTGGTAGTCACATACTATCAATATCTGACTTTTATTATTTTTCTTTGTATATTATTTTTATATTTATGTCTATATATTTGGTAATAATATTGGAGACAAATGTCATTATGGCTTTTTTTAGGCTAGTTCACTCACAAAATGGGAATTTATTCCGATTATTTCAAGTGCCCTTGTTGTGGAAAGAACATTTGAAGCATGTGAGAATGCCCCGCTGTGGCAAAATTTCTAGACAGTGCTTTAACTATATATATAAGACCATGTTGCAATTTATCAAATGCTTTTTAAGCCATTTGAAATTTTCAACATGTTCTAAAGAATTCCCCCAACTCAATGGCCGATAAGAAAGGGGCAGGTGTACTATAAAGCTCTTGCTTGGCCAGCACTTATATGGAAACAGACCTTTAACTTCTTTTGAAGGCCTATGGTTGAGACTGAATATGGTGGAGTGACATCTGCAAGATTGGGCAGGTGGTGAAGCTGATGCTTTTGGCTGCATGCAGGCCAAATAATGGCTCTTCTTAATAGCTAGGGTGGATACCAGATTGAGGTATCTTTGTGGAAATGAAGAAAAGAATAGCTAATCCTACATTTGAAGAGATGTTTAAGAGTTACATCTGAAAGAAAAATGATCTTTTTTACAAAATGGCATCTGATACTCTTAACTAATCTGCTACTCTCCTGATGCTGCTTTCTTCACTCAACTTTCTCTAACAGACTTTGCAGAATATATTTAGATTTCAAACTCCTAGCCTTCTATTCTTTTTATGGCCTATGTAGGCTGTCAACAAACCTCTTGTACACAAATTCTGCTCTAATTTGATATGGAAAAGCATGTAACCATGGAAACGTTCTTTGTACCCTATCTCAAGCCCTGGATGCTTTATTTACCCTTTATAGAGTAGAACAAATAATCTACATACTTACTGTTCACTTCCCTTAACCCCAATTCCTAGCTAAATATGAAATATATGACTACAATATAATTTCTTGACGAAGATCATATTTTTAATCAGACAGCTGTTACTAGTCTGACATTATTTTATTTAAAAGAGGAATTATATTTAAATTGACCAAATTTTATAATTTCATGATATGTAGAAATCTTTTAATTTAGATTATATTTATAAAATATAAATGTCCATAAACCAAATAAATATCATTTCATTGTACCACTATATTTTATAATAATATAATATGGATATATATGACTCATATTTACTGTCTTTTACATTCAAAATTCAGCATATTGCCATTCTTCCTTTCCTATTAAATAATTCTAGATTAACTGCTTTTACTAATGTTTGAGGGTGGTGTAAATATAACTTAAAGCACCCTTAAATGTGTTTATTAATTTTCCATCCTCTGTGTTAGTCCAAGCATATTTTAACTTGCAAGAGCTATGATCTTTCATATGTTCATCCTAGAGTTGATTTAATCAAAACTACTTGCAAGTAAGCAAGAACTTACTAAAGAGTAAGTAAAGTAGTAGGTAAGAACTTTTTACAAAAATGTATCCTAATCTAATTTGTGGTTCTATGTTGGTCACATTAGAATTATAGATAAATTATATTCATGTTCCAGAGCAATGTTTGACTCAACAGATCTTGAACAACAGAATATTCTGGCAATGTGGAGTGGTGTGGCAGGAGTGTACCTTGAGACATTGGTGAAGGAATGCTGATACTCTGGTGGTGGAACATTGAATTCTTGAAGCTCTCTTCTTAATAGTATTGTATATCATCCTGCCTAAGAGAGAATTGAAATACATATTTTTATGTGTTCATACTTGAATATGTAACAAAAGAACTTAAAAGTTCCTATTCACGGACAATGCATTTGAACTTCTGAAAGATTATTACAATTCAAAGCTTTTTATAAGCTTCTTAAGTGTTTGCAGTAGTGTAGGATATTTATAAGTGAATACTTATGAATATGCATTAGTTCCTTTAGTAATAGTTGAAATCTTATCAGGCAAGGAATGTTAGTTGAATATATTAAATTTTTTAAGTCCTATACATATTTTCACAAGTTAACCTCTGTTTCACTGTGTGCTGATTTTACTACCAAAGCAAACACCTTAACAACACTCTGGGTTAGCACTCTTATTTTTTCGGCTCCTTGGAAAGTATTCTTGAATCATGTCTGATTTTAAAATTTCAACTTTTTTTTACTATGTACTATTTAGATTATTTTCATTTTTATTTATTACATACTCTAATTCAAAGGGAATAATGCCTGTATTTTTATATACAGTTGCAAATTTCAAAGGGTGTCTAGCATTGCTCACCATCAGTGAGTAAGCAGGACCCACTTGGCAATAGGTTAGAAAAAGAATGGTTTAACCATTAAGCTAACAAGTCTTCAGGTTGAAAATAGACATAAGTATATGATATACTTAAGTATAAGCATATCAAAAGTATAAGTTTATCAGCCAAATGCACTGAATCTTAGTTGATCTCTGAAGAATGAAAATCCACAGAAAATATGCAATATGGAATAAGCCAATAATAATTCTCAGTCCACCTAAGTATTTCCTTTGGATCTAATCAGTTTCATACCATGTAACTACTTATTCCATTGCTATTGTGATATTTCTTTCCAAAGTAAGACACCCATCCCCAGAATTACACTATTAAGACCAACTATTAAAAACATTATTTTACTTTGTACACAGTTTTGCTTTCTCAGTTTTTAATTGATTAATAGTGTCTGACTAATTAGCTTAGAAAATATTGCTCATACTTTATATTACTATATATATATTTAAAACTTTCAGAGTCAATTCACTTCGAATTTTAACATGCTTCATCATATAATCTTCAAAATCATTAGTTACTATGCAATTAAATTTCAGTGGAAACCCAATTTACCTTCTAATTATGGATTTAAATTTTTTCTATTTTCTATTTATTTAAACTAATTGAGAATATCAGATAACTATCATAGAAAATGCCCGAGAAAGTACTGTGTACATATAAAATAAGTCAGAATAGCATTTTCCAAAAATAATACTTTTTAATAAAGTAATTCTTCTGTATGACTCTAGTTTGCTTTCGTCAGTGGTCCACACATAGTTGTTATTCAGAAACTGCTTAATTGATTTATGGATCCCTGCAAGAGATGTTTGTATTGGCATATTTTTTAAATCTCTAAATATATATCATCAACTATGTATCATTCATTAAAGTAAGTACATTATGCTTTTATCAATACTTGTATTCTCACTTGAATGGTTTCTTTCTATTAAAGCCAATTAGTATATGTAAATAGTATTTGTTGAATATGATAGTATGTGTTTGCTTTATTTACTTTTATCCCAAAATTAGTTTGGATAAATTAGTTGTAGTTTCTACAAATTCATGAGGCACCAATAAAAACAGCTTCATAATTACATTAATGTAATTAAGATTAAAGATATTAACACTGGCAATTTACTATGTGATATTTAAACTGCCCTTTTACATTAAACTTAATAAAAGTGATATCATTAAAGTATCTTACTCAGCTATGAGTATGAGCTCACAATACTTTATGTTTCACTGTTCAACTATAAAAGCAACTTTTCTCCTGTCTTTTAGGTAGCTTTATAGAGATTGCTAAAGTTGATTAGAGTCCCTCTTTCCTTCTGTCTCCCAACTCGTATTCTTTCTCTTTCATCTTTTTTTCTAATACATGCTAAGAATAAAGGGTTTTGCTCTCTTTTCAACAGTAAATCAATTCAAGTTCAACACAGGAAAGCAAGAACCAAATAACCAAACTATTTTTGCAAAAGTTTATATTTGCTCCTTTATTCTTCTGTGAATATAGAGAGAAAATTCATCAGTACCAAAAAAACTGTTTAAAAGTTTTTCTTATTTTAGGAATCTTAGAGGAACATCTAAAATACCTCAGGTATCTTAAGTCAACATTTTAACCCTGTATTTTATATTTGTTTTTTTTTGTTTTTTTTTTTGTTTGTTTGTTTGTTTGGTTTTTAGCTCATGGATGGTTCATGGTTCGAATTTCACCATGTAAAATGCATCTGTCCCCTTGGTGATATATGGTCATTACAAAATTGATATTAGAAGGGTCATCAGTGTGTGTGTGTTATAGAAAATTATGGTATCTTTCATCTGGGAGTCCAAAAGCAGCAAAAGATCTTAAGTCAAATCGAGCAACACTTATAATCTAACAGTAATACATATCATACAGTATATCTGTTAACTGTGGCTTCACAGTCAGAGTGAACATTGGTCCCAATTATACCACATGTTGTGCTATGTTCACAGTTATAAGCTGTGAGTACCAGCAATATCTCTGCCTCAGAGGGTTTTAGAAATGATTAAATGAGTCCAATGCATATAAACTCCCTAATAGACTTATTACATAAAAATCATGCAATAATTGTTCTTATTATTTTTATTTTAATTTTTTCATGTTTGAATCCTGTAATGCTTTCTAGTAGCTATGCAGTTGTTGTTCATGTAGTTCTGTGTGATAGTATATATAGTTTTGTGTTTGAAATTATTTAAAATAAAGTATATTTACATTAGAAGGAAAATCACCAAATGAAAATCTTCTTTAGTCATTTGGTTTTTAGAATATGAAAGAGGAAAAGAAATAGTTAAAAGAAGATACTCTGATAAGTACTAATTATTTTGGACCTGCCGTCTTGTAATGAGGATAAAATTATTATTTTTTTTTTTAGTTGGTTGGTTTTTGGTCCAAACCCAGTTGTGTTCAGGGGTTACTTTACTTAAGACTTTGCACTCGATGATCACTTCTGGTGGGACTACAGAAACCTTTTGGATGCTGGTGTCAAACTTGTAATTGGCCACTGCAAGCAAGTGCACTACTATTGTGCTATGATTTTGACCTGATAAAACAGTTTTGGGGAATGGAGAAAATGGGTGTTTTCATCACTGGAAAATATGAATCCTACTTCTTTAAAGCAATCACTTAACCATCTGAAACTCCTAATATGAATGTACACTTACAAATTAATTTTAATCTGGAAGTATGGTGCAGCAAAGGAATAGGAAATGAAGGAGAATTTACTCTCACTCTTTGAAGTTATGAGGATGGAGATTCTAAATATCCCTGGCACCCACTTCTTAGGCCAATCATATGCCTTATATTTTTCAGCTGTATTGTCTTTTATTGACTCTATAATTAAGTTTTTTTTTGAATTGCCAGTGGTAGTAAGAAATCTAAAACATGGCTGAATTATGCAGGAAAGCGACTGTCTCTGCCCCAAATATTTTTAGCACAAGAATCTGGCAGTAATTCAATAAAGAAGCTCTACAGAATTAGTGATCTCTTTGAATAAAGTAGGAAGCTAATATTCCATTATAATAAGTAATTACTCTTACTTTATTCTACCCTGGGTTGCCATGCTCTCTGGGAATTTTCATAATTTTAGGCTATATCTTTTTAAGTATAAAAGTGTGTAGCAAAAAATAGTCATTATAAAATGACTATTTGAATGTCTGTTCTTTTTGTTTATTGGGTGTGTCATTTCTTTGCCTTATAGAAAATAAGGAGGTACAAGTAGGTGAATGAAAAGAATGTTTTGTGGTGTTTTCAGAGACTATTTTATGCATTCCTTTGTTTTTCAACCTTTACTCATTATAAACTTTATATATTATATAATGCTGAGATAGTCTTTAGAGATTACAACATCTTACCCATAAAAAATTAAAGCACATATTAACAAGAGCCCTCATTAATAATGTCTTTATATTGGATAGAAGTAGCTTTTCTTGTATTTTTGAATTGCAAACATCACAGAGGGTCAGTTTTCTTTTAGTAAAAACAAAAAGTTTTCTTTGAATTTGTTTCAGAATGTTTGGGCACTCCTGTATTAATATTTTGGGGGCAAAAAATCAAGTGATTTCAGTGAGCCATAGGAAAGTTTAATGCCGCATTTATGTGCAAATTTCTACTTTTCTTTATAAGTAACGTACTTGAGATTCAATTTTAAAAGGAAGACTTTAAAGAGTGCCTGATCTAGAAGACAGTAGATGTGGTACTCTTATTACTCTTGAAATTTTAGTGCTCTAAAGAATATGGAAGTCTCTATCTCCTGATGAAGCTGTTTACTTAACTTTTTTTTTAATCACTTACTGAGGTGTTCAACCTCAGTAGGGTATGGGGCTTGGGTATATTGCAGAGTTGCATAAACTACCTCTTGAATTCTCTTCTCATTCTGCATTGAATATACAGAATAGTTTTAGTTAACCTCTGAAGAAAACGTTGATTTTTAATCTCTTTGAAATTTTTCTCTAATGTTGAGGTGCTTTAACCTGAAAATACTGTGTTTGTTATTGGACTGTTGGCAAGCATCTATCTTTGTAGTAGTATCTTCTGTTTTGTCTCTAGGATTACAATAATGGAGCTTTTATTCAAAATCATATTCAACAAGTTTTAGGGTGGCTCTCTTCTTTAGTCTCTACATCAGTAAATTTTTTAGGTACAGGCATTTTAAAATAATATTTACAAAGACATTATTAAATACTTTAAGCAGTTATCTTTACAAAAGATTTAGAAAAGAATTGATTCCTATTTCACATTTACATATTATTGTGATCTGTAGATTTTTTATCCATTTAAAATCCTACTATTCATTTTATTTTATTTAAAATTAAAATATATACTATTAAAATTGAGTGTTTCCGATACTTTAATTTTTATCTTCAAAAGAAATGTTTAACTACACCAAATTTTGTGTGAGCTAGTATTTTTCCCATACCTTATAGGAGAAAAAAATGTAATCTTTTTATGTTAAAGAGATTTGTTTTTATTTATTTATTTCTTCAATGGTATCCGTGAATACTAATTTAATACCTTAGTGAGTGATGTATGCCACCTAACAGTGTTACATAAGGTCGCACCATGTGATACTCTTGTTTAACTTTAAAAGTTTCTCTCGATAGTTTATGTTTTTGTGCTATAATATCTGTATACTTCTATTAAAATATTCAGTTTAATCTTAGTGCAAGCTTTCCTATATACTGGTGACAGTATGTCGGATTTAAAATTTGCACTAATTAAAATATTTGTTAGAATACCAGTTTAGGTGAAGCATTTATAGGAATGGTAAAGCAGTTCACATTTCTGTAATGTGTTCAAGTTCTTTTCAAATGCTTCCTGCTTTTCCTTATTTTACCCTTCTATTGATATCCACTTGGAAGACTTCGAAAGCAAAAAACATCTCTTACATATCCATGATCAAAAATGAGCGCCTGATGGCCTGAAGGTTGAAATAATTATCTCTGGTGGCCGTGCAGATCTCAATGTCAAAGCTAAGAACCACAGGGCAGCTGAATTAAAGCATGAAAACTGGCATGAGCACAGACAACTGCTTGAGGCTCTTTATTACTGTTTGATACAGCAACCCTTTGTTGAGAATCTTGTTTTTTGGTTCGAAAGCAACTGTGTGTGTCTAATCTTGCATTTGCCTTTATCATCAATTCCATTCCTGTGATATTTACAAAACTAAGCAACATCACATGTATTTATCCTGATTTCTGAATTAGTGTTTCTGAAGCTTTCTGCTAATCTGCAGATAGGTGGCACCGTTCATACAGATTGAAAAAGCAGTGCTTTCCCCATTCACACTATTCCATGCTGTAAATTAACCTGTCACTTTATTATTTGACAAGATCTTCATTTTTATTCATCAGGACTTGGGCCAGGATGGGTGCATTTATGGCCATTTGCTTTGCACGGCTCTCAGCTGAGTTTGTAGGTATTGTAAGTGAGATCCATTATCCCTGTTACAAGTGCACACAATGCAGATGCTGATCTGCGATGATGATGAGAAACCAAAGTCAGTAAAGACCACATAAGCCACCCTTGATGAAAAGATAAATGAATGCATAAATAACATTGTGCTCTGCTGTGTTTGCTGAGATCAAGGATAGATTTTGAAGGTTTTGAGAGATCAGACGTACAGAACCTGGAGAAATTCATCCTCCTTCACTTTGCATTCAGCAAGCATTTCACTGTGTACAGAGAAGCTGAGAGACATTTTAATACATTACTGGAAGCTCAGAAATGTTTGCCCCCCCCCTTTTTAATGTTTAAAAATACAAAGAAATGGCAGAGGCATTAGAATTAATAAGAATTTAACATGGTGCTAAGAAAGCCAGACTTGCTTCATACAATTCCTAACTTAGTTCTTTATGTAAATACACTCGCGCCTATTGTGTTCTAATTATAAATGTAATTATAGAGATAAATTAGTAAATTATGTTTGTAATTGTATTCATAAAGATTAATGACATTTAAACAGACATATGCATGATAGCATAAGATATGTATTTAGAGGATGTATGTCAACTTTGTACAACAGATGTATTTAAAATAATCTATAAAAATAATTTAGTTAAATGAGCACAATTTTTTAAGAAATTGGCAGCATAGCAGCCGCATGTGAATCTGCATTCAAGAATATATGTATATATACTATTGTGTGTTTGACATTGTCTTGAAAAGGGGGTGTTTGGGGAAAAGTTTGGCTACTTAATATCAGAGAAGTTAAGAATTTTGGAGAATATCCTCTAATGGTGTTTCTGTAAATTTTAGAGTAATAATTGTGCTAGCCTCTGTTTAAAAGAGGACAGTTGATTGAAAACAGTTCAAACTATCTTAGGCAGTTTTTGTGCTTTGTGGGTTTAGATGTTTTTTCTTTTTAATACACACACACATATACATACATACATACACAATGTTTCTCTTAAACAGCATGCTGGAAGTTTATATGTATAGAAGAAAATTGAGATCTGACAGTGAATATGACATTGTTATATTTTCTTTAATAAGTATTCATTACATACTTTGTTTTAGTCCTA